>NC_138777.1:132797283-133124683 GCF_965119305.1 Pelophylax lessonae
GGTACAGTTACACAACATGTTTGCATTTTCAACTGTTTGTTCTTCTGAAAATCCTAATAAAAATCATTAAAAAAAAATAAATAATTAGTTAAACCCACAAGTTTTTTTTTTTTACCACTACTATTCTGTTATATTGGCTTTTGACATTTACAAATGCAGTAATTTAGAAACTGGATGAAAGGATTAGCACTGGGAAACGCTTTTTGAAAGATAGATAGTGCATTTTTGTGCATTAGGGGCAAATGAGGAGGAAAGAGGGACAGAGGGACTTTGTTCCAAATCAGGGACAGTCCTTTGAAAACAGGGACAGTTGGGAGCTATGTAATGGTGTGCATCTACAGTATCTCACAAAAGTGAGTACACCCTTAAGTGACAATGTCCAAATTGGGCCCAATTAGCCATTTCCCCTCCCCGGTGTCATGTGACTTGTTAGTGTTACAAGGTCTCAGGTGTGAAGGGAAGCAGGTGTGTTAAATTTGGTGCTATCGCTCTCACTTTCTCATACTGGTCACTGGAAATTTAACATGGCACCTCATGGCAAAAAACTCTGAGGATCTGAAAAAAATAATTGTTCATAAAGATGGCCTAGGCCAGTGATGGCGAACCTTGGCACCCCAGATGTTTTGGAGCTACATTTCCCATGATGCTCATGCACTCTGCAATGTAGTTGAGCATCATGGGAAATGTAGTTCTAAAACATCTGGGGTGCCAAGGTTCGCCATCACTGGCCTAGGCCATCTTTATGAACAATTATTTTTTTCAGATCCTCAGAGTTTTTTGCCATGAGGTGCCATGTTAAATTTCCAGTGACCAGTATGAGAAAGTGAGAGCGAAGAAGATTGCCAAGACTCTGAAACTGAGCTGCAGCACGGCGGCCAAGACCATACAGTGGTTTAACAGGACAGGATCCACTCTGAACAGGCCTTTGCCATGGTCGACCAAAGAAGTTGAGTGCACATGCTCAGCGTCATGTCCAGAGGTTGTCTTTGGAAAATAGACATTTGAATACTGTCAGCATTGCTGCAGAGGTTGAAGGGGTGGGAGGTCAGCCTGTCAGTGCTCAGACCATACGCCGCACACTGCTTTAAATTAGTCTGCATGGCTGTCGTCCCAGAAGGAAGCCTCTTCTAAAGATGATGCACAAGAAAGCCCGCAAACAGTTTGCTGAAGACAAGCAGACTAAGGACATGGATTACTGGAACCATGTCCTGTGGTCTGATGAGACCAAGATAAACTTATTAGGTTCAGATGCTGTCAGGCGTGTGTAGCGGCAACTAGGTGAGGAGTAAAAAGACAAGTGTGTCTTGCCTACAGTCAAGCATGGTGGTGGGAGTGTCATGGTCTGGGGCTGCATGAGTGCTCAGAGAAGCTACAGTTCACTGAGGGAACCATGAATGCCAACATGTACTGTAACATACTGAAGCAGAGCACGATCCCCTCCTTTCGGAGATTAGACTGCAGGGCAGTATTCCAACATGCTAACAACCCCAAACACACCTCCAAGACAACGACTGCCTTGCTAAAGAAGCTGAGGGTAAAGGTGATGGACTGGCCAAGCATGTCTCCCGACCTAAACCCTATTGAGCATATCTGTGGGGCATCCTCAAAATGGAAGTTGGAGGAGCGCAAGGTCTCTAACATCAACCAGCTCCATGATGTCATCATGGATGAGTGGAAGAGGACTCCAGTGGCAAACTGTGAAGCTCTGGTGAACTACATGCCCAAAAGGGTTAAGGCAGTGCTGGAAAATAATGGTGGCTACACAAAATATTGACAACTTTGGGCCAGTGCTTTAAGTGGGCCGGTATGCACTGGTACTCAGTACCGCCACTTCCAAATATGGCTCTTGAGCATACCGCCACCTCTCCGTGCGCCTTAGCGTACCAGTACGCTCATTTTGGACATCTGCGCCCTCAATTGCCCCCCCCCCAAGAATATTTCCCAATCCAGAGCCAGATCAGTCACCACCAGTGAGTCCCCCTGCTCCGGAGTCCCAGCCCAGGCCAGGTCAGGGGGGGTCCTCTGTGGGGACCCTGATGTGGGGTGGGGCGACAAAATTTATAGGCTATGATAGAGTACCGGCACCTCTTTTGGGCCACTTAAAGCACTGCTTTGGGCCCAATCTAGACATTTTAACTTGGTATGTACTCAATTTTGTTGCCAGCAGTTTAGACATTAATGGCTGTGTGTTGAGTTACATTAAAGGGACAGCAAATTTACACTGTTATACAAGCTGTACACTCTCTACTTTACACTGTAGCAAAGTGTAATTTCTTCAGTGTTGTTACATGAAAAGATATAATAATATATTTAAAAAAATGTGAGGGGTGTATTCACTTTCTCTATCGTTCATTGATGGGCGCAGTGCTCTCTGATTCATATCAGCAGGGTTATACTGGCCCCTATAGGAGTAGGACACTAGCCAAAAAAAAAGTTCTGGCTAAGCCTATGGGCAGTCCCAGAGGGTACACCCTCTCTCTTCCTGCATAGGATGTCAGTTTTAATCTGCCTAGTCAGGAGTAAGGACCTAGTTCCTTGTTGGGATCTGTGGTCCTGGCATAAAAAGTATTATTTTTATGTAGATTTTTTTAACTAGCCTTTTTTCTCCCAAATTTTTTCCTGTGAGATCTTGAAGCAACTATGCCGGGCTGGGGGACAGGCTGGATTCCTATATCCAGTGGTCACCCCAGTCTGGCCAGCGCGCGCGTGCAGGCCCTAGCTCCACGCTGGGTCGGCTGCGACATAGTCCCACTGGACGGGGACTGACCCCGCGAGTTAAACATCTCGCCAGGACGCACACTACAGGGTCCAGGCTTATGTCGCAGCATTCCTATTTGGCCGACAGCGCCCCCCCATTTCGATGGCATGGGGTCCTGTCAGGAGATGGTGCCCGCCTGTGTTCCTGGTATGGTGAGTAAACTTTCCCCCCCTCTTCCCTGGCAGATTTTGGGGTGGACACGGGCCCCCTTCCTGGAATGGTCAGACTCTCAAACTCCAGGGTTTCCCTCTATCTTGTTGTTACCCCCCTCCATGTGGGGGGCTGTTTGGGCCTACCTGGGGCTTGGACCCCTTTTGCAGGCCGCATGGGGGGTCGGGGAGTGCGCCGTCCGTGGCACTCGACCGATTGTGCGGGGGGGAGGGGGGTCTTGGGGGCAACCATTTTGTTGTAGCCTCTGTCTGCTTCTATGATGGTGGCCATCTTGGTACACCCATTTTCAGACATTTTGCGGTGGGTTTTTTGCTGTGAAAGCCGGGGGGAGTGCCTGGAGGCGTTCTTTTAGTGGGAGGAGCCCCTTCCTTCACCCGGGCAGTTCCCTGGCTCATTTCCTTTCCTTTAGCCACCACTGAGGCCCTCCTTAGCTGATTTCTATACTGGGGACAGTGAATCATAAGGGTAGTCTCTCCCTCTCTATGGGGGTTCATTAGCGCGCGCCTGACCTCCGGGGGCACTGTAGCGCTGTGGGGCCACTTCCTGAATAAAGAAAATGTAATTTTTTTGCAAACTTTGCTGGCAGGTTCCTCAGGTTCCGTATGGACCCTGCAGGCCATGTGCCCCCACCTGACCCCTTCCCGGAGGCCGCAGGGCCTTCTGGATTTCCACTGTCCATCGCAGCCTTTTTCGGTGGTACAGAAAGCATTTAGGCCCGGGTGGAGATGGGAGGTACGCTGAAACATTTCCCTACCTACCCCTGCCTGTCTCGGATTCTGAGTCTGACTCAGCCCTTGCAGACGTGGGCCTCCCTGCTGGGTCGGTTACCTCGCGCCCTGTCTGCTCAGATGATGAGGATGACATTTCTACCTCCCCTGCCACGCTTGATACAGGCGCTGGTGGATGCACTGGTTGTTTTTTTTTTGCGTGACCCCTTCAATTGAAGGATGCAGTGGCGGCTGCGCCTGGGGCGCAAGTAGTATCTGGCACTCACATGCCATCAGGAGCAGCTTATTTTGCTAGCATGCTCATGTAGGATGGGTCCGTCTGAGATGTTCCCCTGGGGTGTCTAAGCGGCTGCTAGACGTTACCCTTTTGGGGAGTCTCTGGTACAGAAGACTGTTCCGCCTTTGGTGGACGTACGGTCTCTAGCTGAATAGGACTGCTGTTGTTCCAGTGGAGGAATCCCCATCAAGGAGTTGGGGGATAGGATGGCGCGGGCTGTGGCCCGCGATCTGTACTCCCTGGCATAGTCTGCACTGGGAACAGTGTTTATGTTTGCCCTTGCCACGCAGACTCTGCCTGATGAGTTCCAATGCCGTGACTTGGTGTGGGGCAAGTCCCTCTTGCCCTGAGGTTAGACCAGCTGGCGCCAGGGCTGCAATTCGTTTGCTATGCCCCGCTGGACGAGGCTCCTTTGCATGGGTCACCTGTCGGTTTCGGCGGTGGTTGTTCAGCGTATACTTTTTTTTTCCAAGAAAATAAACTTTTATTGAGCATAGAAATAATTCCAAAGTGCAAACGGTTACAGAAAAAGGTACAAAGTGCAGCTGGTATATAAAATATACAAAGAAAAAAAGGGTTCAAGACATCGATCAGTACACACAGGCAGGGCACAGGTACCAACAAGCGCAATAGTAGCAGAGTGAGCATATTGTAAATATTGTGGCTCAATCACAGTAAAACTGTTAAGGTAACCATAACACGTATAAGTAGCTAAATTCGCTATGTAGGATTAGAATTAGTAAACTAATAGACAAGAAAAATAAAAGGGAAGGGTGGGAAAGGGAGGGGGAAGACAGCACCACTGGAGAGCAATGTCAAACATAACATGGTACCAGCACGAGATACACTGCACCTATCCCATCAAGAGCCTGTCCATCACCAGCTGGGGTGGGCCCGGGTCGGATCATCCAACCATGGTTGCCACAATGAGGAAAACTTTTTGTGCACCTTACGATGCTGATAGGTAACTTTTTCTCTAATCAACAAATTATTAACTTGTTCAATCCATTGCTCCGTTGTTGGGACCCTGGAGGTGATCCAGTATCTAGCAATCAGTTTGCGTGCCACATAGAGCAGCCTTAGGACCGCCGTATGGGCATGCGGGGTTAATGTTTCATCCTCCAACGCCCCAAGTAGACACACAATCGGATCTCTAGCCAATGTAAAATGATAGACTCTAGATATAGAGTCAATAACCTTGTCCCAGTATCTAAACAGTTTGGGACACCTCCAAAGCATATGGATCAGCGTTCCCTGCTCCCTGTTACATTTGGGGCAGGTATCACTGTCTCTACGCCCCCATTTAAACAGCTGAACCGGAGTGCGGTATGCCCTGTGAAACAAAAACAGATGGGAGACCTTCTGTGACGCTGACACTGAGACCAAGGGGATCGAGGAGAGACATAGGTCCCACGTCTCGCCATCAATAGGGCCCAAGTCCCTCTCCCACCCGGCTCGGGCCGGAAGAGAGGCCGGGTCCTGTATGGCAGCCAACAAGGTAAATTATACCCGAGAGATCATACCTCGTCTGTCAGTAGCCCTAAACACATCCGTCGTCAGAGTATGTTCCACTAATCTAAGGGGAGTCGTCCGTGACTGGACATCTAAAGCATGCCGCAACTGAAGATATCTTAAGAAGAACTGCCTATTTGGATGAAAAAAAAAGAAGAACTGCCTAGGGATTTCAAATTCACTCTGAAGTTCTTGGAAAGACTTCAAGACCCCGTCCCTACGGTAAATCTGGGCAAAGAATGCCAGGCCCCGCGACTCCCAGCACTCCACTCCCTCCAACCCAGGCAACTCCCGATAGTTGGAATTCCGCCACAGTAAGGTACCATGGAAGAACCCCTGTATGCGCAGCATTTTCCGTACACAGTGCCATAAAGTGAGGAGAAGTCTGATAGTCGGGAGCGAGACCTGTAAGTGCGTAAAGCCTGCCACCAGATGCGCAAATGCAGTATACAGTGAGTCAGGTGGAACCAGGAGAGCTCTGACAGGATCAGCAGGATCAGGCAATTCCCACCCGCCCAGGTGCTGTATCTGGGAGGCGAGGAAGTACACCTTAGGGTTCGGGACCGCCAGGCCCCCACATTCCTTACTCATCTGAAGTGTAGTCAGCCTAATACGGGCCACCCGTTTCTTCCAGATCAGATCACGAAACAATGACTCCACACGAAGGAACCAGCGTCTCTGGATCCAGAGAGGGGCGTTGTGAAGTACATAAAGGAGCTGGGGAGCCCAGATCATCTTTACTAGATTGACCCTCCCTGCCACCGAGAGAGGGAGCTTACACCAAGCTGTACATTTAAGTCGAAATTTGTGAAGCAGGGGTACTAGGTTAAGTTCCAAGTATTGGCCTATATCTGGGGTCACCTGGATATCCAGGTATCTAAATTGGTCAACCACACGTACACCCCTAGCCCTCTCCGGCAGGGGGGCCGTGATGGGGTCCAGAGGCAGAAGAACCGATTTATCCCAGTTTATGGAGAACCCAGAGAAGGAACCGAAGAAGTCAATCAAATTCATGACCTCACTCAGCGACCTCCCCATGTCCCCCAAATAAAGTAGGGTATCGTCGGCATATAAAGAGACTACGTCTACATGAGGGCCCCGTCGGAAGCCAACAATCTCCGGATGAGTCCGGAGATGAGCCGCAAGCGGCTCCAATGCCATAGCAAACAACAGGGGTGAAAGTGGACACCCCTGCCGAGTGCCCCGGAACATACAGAAGGGTTCCGACAGGTCCCCGTTGACCCTAAGTCTGGCTCTGGGGTTGGCATACAACAATTTGACCCAGTTAATAAAGGTGTCCCCAACTCCAAAACGTCTCAGCACCGCCCATAGGTAAGGCCATTCGACACTGTCGAAGGCCTTAGCTGCATCTAGTGAGAAGATCGCTCTGTTGCCAGGATTATCCACAGGGAGCTGAAGGTTAAGAAACAGGCGTCGCAGATTCAAAGCCGTGGCTCTCGTGGGGATAAAGCCCGATTGGTCCCTGTGGATGATGCTCTGTACAACCGCAGACAGTCTAGTGGCCAGTATTTTAGCTAGGAGTTTAACGTCCGAGGTCAATAGGGAGATGGGTCTATAGGAGTCAGCAAGCGTTTGATCCTTTCCTGGTTTGGGAATCAAGAATACAATAGCCTCGCACATGGAGTCAGGCAGGGACCCTCTCCGGAGAGCGTCATTAAACACCCTCAAGAGCACGGGGACCAGCTGTTCAGAATACAGCCCATACACCTCAGAGGGCAGACCATCCGCTCCCGGGGACTTGCCCCGCGGGGCGGCCTTTAGGGCCATGATTAGCTCGTCTGCAGTTAGAGGAGCATCCAGACCCTCCGCTTCCGGGACAGAGAGCGCCGGCAGGTCGCAGGTGTCCAGGAAGTCCTCCACCACTCGTTGGGGGGCTGACACCTTAGAGGAGTATAGGTCAGAGTAAAAGTCTCGCAGGGCCCTAGAAATCTCAGGAGTGGAGCTCAGCAGGACACCCGAAGGATCCCTCAGAGCGGTAATAAACGCCGCCGGCTGTTGGGACCGAACCAACATGGCCAGCATATGGCCAGTACTCTCCCCCTCCTCAAAATGCTTCTGTTGTAGGAAGAAGCGCTTGTTTTCAGCCTTCTGTAGAGCCACCGTCCTAGAGAGGGACTGGGCTGCCAGCCAGGAGCGCTGGGACTCCTCTGATGGGTCAGTAATATAAGCTGCCTCCGCCTTAGTCACCTCCGCCAGTACGGTGTCCTCCCATGCCTTAGTAGAAGATTTAATATTATTTATCAGGTAACTAAACTGACCTCGCAGGAAGGCCTTTGCAGAATCCCACACCACCCCTAGGTCAGCCATATCCAAATTAGTCGCCAAAAAGGAAGTTAGTAAATCAGGTATGGGATCAGGACTAGGAAAGAGCGTGAGCCAAAAAGGATTCAATTTCCATAGGGGTCTCCCCGACCTAGAAGGCAGGGATAATCTGATTTGGAGCGGAGCATGATCCGAGACCAATCTCGGACCATACCCAGCCCCAACCATCAGAGGCAAGAGGGCCGGACTGCCAAACCCCAGATCAATGCGGGACAGGCCAGACCGCGCAGCCGAGTAGCATGAATAAACCCGGTCGCTCGGATGCCTCATCCGCCAGACGTCCGTCAGTCCCAGCTCCCCCATCAACTGAGCAAAGGGGGTCCCATTACCGGTCGACTGAGGGGGCCCGGAGCGAGGGGCGTACCTGTCCCACTGGGGGTCCAGGGTGGCATTGAAATCACCAATTACCAGCAAGGGGACCGCCGGAAGGCCAGCAATCCTCTCCGCCAGCAAACCAATCACCCCAGCCGAAAATGGTGGAGGCACATACACTGTAATTATTGCACACGACAGCCCCCCAATAGAACACACCAACATCACAAATCTACCCTCCGGGTCAGCATAGGCCGAGGAACAGGTAAAATCAACCCCCCGTGTTATCAACAGACTCACACCTCTGGAATACGTAGAGAAACTAGAATGGTACTGGTGGGGATACAAGCCAGGGGCCACACTGGGGGGGGGGGGGGGTCAGCAGCTAGGTGAGTCTCCTGTAAACAAACCACGTCCGCTTTCAGTCTTTTCAGGTTTCTGAGGACAGCAGTTCTCTTCACCGGGTTGTTCAGGCCACGTACATTCCAGGAAACAACGCATAAAGTGTCAGCCATTATAAATCCCGGGGAAAGATGGGCTTGGAAGGATCTTAGAGTAACGGAATGCACCGTAGCCTAGGGCAGCAAAAAGGGGCAATAGGGCACGATCAAATGAGGGGGGCATCAGACAGGCACATCGAACAGTGAGGGGCAGTCCAAGTCTCCAGCAGGCACGGACAGGGTTCCAGGCATCAGCGCAGGAGGTCCCTCCCGGGACAGCAAGGATACAACAGTCATCTCCAGTGGTGAGAAAAAGGGTGGGAATCAGGAAGAACAGGGGCAGCAGGGGGTAACAGTCAACAGAAGATCCGGGGTCCTCGGAGCGCCCACCGACAACATGGCTTAGTGAGCGTCGGCCAGTAGCAAAGTCCATCCAATCAGGACCCATAGGGGGGAGAACGGTGGGAGACGCAGCTGGTATGGCAGTCTCCACAAGAACAGCGTTCAAAACCAACAAAAGTGGTGACAGTAGTCCGTGTATATAGGGCAGCTTCCGCCCATAAAGAGGTAACACAAGGACCACCCGATCAGCAGCAGTAAACACATGTCGCAGCTAGGCCCCAGGTCAGACTTCAAGGAGCCCCTGGCCACGGAGACCGGTCAGGGCGCTGGGCCCTCCCCTCCACCTCCATCCAATGTGCCACAGCCGCCGGGCTCTCAAAGAATTTCACTCCATCTCGCGCCACCACTCTCAACTTAGCAGGGTAAAGCATAGCATATTGCAAGTTCAACTCTCGCAGTCTCCTCTTTACCTCCCAAAATTTTGCCCTCTGCCTCTGCACCTCCGCCGAGTAGTCCGGGAAAAGAGAGATTTTGGAGTTGTCCATCACCAACTTATCTTGCAGGCCACGGGCCTTGGTCAGGATAGCATCCCTGTCCTTGTAATTAAGTAATTTAAAGATAAAAGTGCGGGACGGCGCTCCTGGAGGGAGGGGGCGCATGGGAACTCGGTGTGCTCTTTCCACTGAGAACATGGGAGTGAAAGAGTCCTGGCCAAAAGTTTCCAGCAGCCATTTTTCAATAAATGTGACAGGGTTCTTCCCCTCAGCACGTTCCGGAATACCAATAGCCCTCACATTGTTACGTCTCATCCGATTCTCAAGGTCCTCCAGCCTGGCTGCCTGCTGAGCAGCCAGGACTGCAGTATTTTTAACCTCTCTCTAAAGGGGGGGTAAATCATCCTCAATGGAGCTGACCCTGCCTTCTACGGCCGAGGTACGTTCCCTGAGCTTCTGCATATCGTGCCTTATAAAGGTGATTCCAGTCTTGACTCCCTTCAGCTCCAGAGTGAGGGCCGCAATGGAGGTGTTGCAGGTTGTGACCGCCGCAATTATGTCCCTCAGGGTGGGTTCAGCATCGATCACAGGGGAAGGAGACTGGGGGTTACCTGCAGTGTCCCAGGCAGAGAGCTGTGCAGAGATGTCCCCCAGCGGGGCTGTGTCATCGGCATCCAACTGCGGAGGAGGGGATGCAGCAGAAGTGGTCGCCACACTAGGAGCAGATTTCGTGGCCAGATTGGAGAAGAGCTTCTGGGCAGCTTCCTTGTGAGAAGGCTTCTGCGAGCCTCGCTGCGGCTGGGCGCCATCTTGGGCCTGGCGGTCCGGAGCATGGCGGTTCGTTGTCTGCCGAGATGACATGTTATGGCTTGACAAAAGGACTCGCCGGGTGCCCCAGGTGTTCCGGTGATCACTGAGGAGCGGGTGCCGAGAAAAAAGCAAAGCGATCGGGTGTTCAGAAGGATGGTATTGCAGGATATTTGGCGGAGCGAGAGCTACACACGTCCGGCTACATCCGCTGCTCGGCCACGCCCCGTTCAGCGTATACTTGCCGGAGTGTTGGTCTGCGGATCACACTTCTAAGAATGCCATAATGGATCTTCCTTTTCAGGGGGATCGCCTGTCTGGCGCTGCCCTGAATGACGTTATTTAAGGGTCTCATGGGGGGAAGAGGGCCTTTGTCGTGGACGGGGTTCCGTTCCTCTTGGCTCACAAGCAGTTTCTTTCCCTCGGGGAAGGTCGATGTGGCGAAGTCCTTCAGGGCTTCCTCGGGTGTTTCCAAACAGCCCTGGTCTGGCGAACAAGAGATTGTTTTTTTTTGCGGACAATGTCTACTCGGCCTGAAGGTGCGCCCCCACCCATCTAGGGGGTGGGGGGTGTCCTTGCCGATTCTCAGACCTGCGGCTGGCCCGGATCCCAGGCAGCTGGGTTCAGGAGGTCATTTGGTCTAGTTGCAAGATCGAGTTTTGATTAATTTTTTTTCCGGTAAGGTTTTCCCTTCCGATGTACGGCTGCCCCCGGATCGCTTGCAGGTGTTCTGTGGAGCAGTTCAGGCTCTGGTTCAACAAGCTGGACCTACTGGCCTTTTGATGGTTCCGTGTGGATCAACAATTCAAGTTGGTATCGGTTCGCACAATGGTGGCTTCCTTACATCTGGGGGATTCCTGGCCTCCATAGACATCAAGCTGCCTACCTTCACAGCCCGTTATGTTTGGGACACCTACAGGGTCTCCGTTTTTTTTTTGCTTTGGGGAACGATTTCTATCAGTTGTGGCGTTACTGCTACTAGGGTCTTCACAAAGGTGTTGGCTCCGGTCCTGGCGCTAGTGCAGCAGCGGGGCGTATCGGTCCTGGTTTGCTGGCCGATCTGCTTCTCCGTTTGGTGTCCCCTACGGTGCTGATAATAGAGTTGCAAGTCACCATGTGAACTCTGGAGGAGTTCAGGGGGGTTCTGAACCTTCTGAAATCATCCCTGGTCCCTTCCATGGGACTGGACTATCTGGGCCTGACTTTGGACTCGTCCTCAGTCAGGGTGTTTCTTGGAACTTCAGACTGTGGTTCGGTTGTTGCTGTCCTGCACATGGTCGTCCCTTCAGACCTGCATGCGAGTTCTGGTACTGCTGGTGTCGTCTTTCAAGACGGTCCCTTTCGCTCTATCCCTCTCTGGGTTTCCACAGACGCCAATTCTTCTTGAATGGGACTAGAACCCAGACTCTCTAGACTTACGGATCCAGCTGAGCCGGGTGACCAGGGGGTCTTGTTCTGGTATCCTTTTTCCCCTTTTTACTGGAGTCCAGGTTATCGATTACTGTCCTGGGGCTGAGAGCGATGCGGCTTTGCCTAGTTCACTGGTTCAGGCACTGCAGCTGTCCAGTGCACGTTCAATTGAATACGCCTCGACCGTGGCTTATGTCTTTCACCAAGGGGGCACCAAAGTGTCTTTGTGACCTTGGTAGTGACCATTCTTCATTGGGCAGAGCGCCTTGTTCCGGCTCTCTTTGCTGTTTCCTTTCCAGGTGTGGAAAAATTGGCAGGCGAATTGCCTCAGTTGACAGGCCTTGGATGCAGGGGAAAAGTCCTCGGATCGGGAGGTGTTCTAGCAGTTGTGCCTTCGTTGAGGACACTCCAGACATGGTCCTGTTGGCGTTGCCTCTACAGGATAGTGCAGAGGTCATGGCCCGCTTCCCAGGACCCTCTGGCGGGTGCAATGGTGGCACCATGGGTTCTGTCATAGGCAAGAACATTCGCTAGGCTCAACATGAATGATACTGAGAAGATTGGCATGGTCACCTGCGCAAGGCTGACGCCAGCATGGTTGTGGGAGAGTGCTCACGGATGGGCCAAGGTCAGTATCAGATGCTGTCTGCCTTTCCTCCTCTCGGGTTGCTGCCAAGAATCCTTCGCAGGATCATGGCGGAAGGGATTTCGGTCATTCTCGTGGCTCCGGACTAGCCTCGCCGGGCTTGGCACGCCGACCTGATTATTCTTGCCGCTGACGCTCTTTGGAGATTTCCTCTCAGGGAAGGTTTATTATCTCCAGGGCCAATCTCCCGTCCAGCTTTACAGTCGCTGGCTTGCCGGCTTGGCTGTTGAAAGCCAGGTGTTGAAGGACAGGGGATTGTCTGCTTCAGTGATCCCCACCCTGCGTAAAGCATGGGAAGTGTCTTCTAGGTTGATTTTTTCATCATATGAGAATGTCGTGTGTTGCGTGGTGTGAGTCTCCTTGGGCTTCCCCTCGCTCTTACTCGGTGGCCGGATCTTGACTTCCTTCAATGGGGAAGGGTTTCAGCTTTGGCATTTTACTTCCAAAGGCCGTTGGCCGCCCGTTCCCTGGTGCGTTACTTCTTCCAGGGGGTGCAACACTTGGTTCTTCTGGTGCGACCTCCGTCACCAACTGGGGACCTTGATTTGGTGCAGTCGGTTCTTCAAGACCCTCCTTTTGCGAGTTTTGAGGGTATCCCCTGCCTACCTTATTACAGAAGGTGACCTTTTTGGTTGCTGTCACTCTGCACGTAGGGTGTCTGCACTGGCGACATTGTCCTGTCATTCTCTCTATATGTTGGTTCGTGGGCCCTGGTGGTACTTCTTCCGGATCCGTCTTTCCCTCCGAAGGTGGATTCTAGTGTTTACTTGCACGAGGACATTGTATTGCCATCTTGTGTTCTGAGCCCCCTCAACCTACGGAATGTACGCTGCATACTCTGGTTAGAGTTTGGGCGCTCGAGGTGTACTTGGTGACTACTGAGTCCTCCCATAAGTCAGATTTGCTCTCTTTGCTCACGGATGGCCCAAGAACAGGGCTTCCTGCGTCTGCTGCAACTGTTTCCAGGTGGCTTAGACAGTCGGTGGGTCAGGTCCTACCTTTCCCTGTTTCCGCTCTTTTCTATTTGGGCGCCTAGTGCTTCCTGGGCTTTTCGCCATACAGGCGCCTGTGCTTCAAGTTGCAAGTCGACTACCTGGTCGTTTGTTCCACCTTTACCACGTTTTATAGGGTGGATGTGCTGGCATCTGCAGATGCCTCTTTTTGGCTGCAAGGTTTTTTGCTGGCTGCTGTTTGGAGGGCTTTGGCCTTCCTTGAGGGTGTTTACTGTTTGTTTCAGGTGGGCCTCATGTTTTGTTCTGATGAGTCCTATGTTGCCTGGCAGGCTATGTTTAGCCTTGGGGACTTGTTCTTTTCTGCTGTTCCCACTAGAGATGGCCTTGCCAGTCGCCTGGCAGCCGGTTCGTGGCAAATTTTGCTTGTTCGCTACCCACCAATTTTGCAAACACATGGCGTTGTTCGCGGTGGCCATATTAGTTTACATTGGGGAGAACTTTGACCCATGACACAGCCATCAGGTGGAACGGGACAGCCAATTGAAACATTTTAGCACATGGACATGCCCCCTTCCCTATAAATAGACCTGAGCTGTCGGCCATTTCACATTCTGCTTTTTGTCAGCATAGGGAGAGGTCTGCTGTGTTCATGAGGGAGAGATTGCCAGACACAAATAGCTCTGTTAAGATACACAAAAGTCCTTTTCAGGGCTGGTATTTCAGTATAGGTCTACTAGTATCTTCTCAGGTTAGGGGCAGGTATCCAGTCGGTGCTTTAGGGGCAGTTAGAGATCGGCAGCAGTAACACAAATCGCTCTGTTAATGTCCACAAAAGTCCTTTTCAGGGCTGGTATTTCGGTATAGGTCTACTACAGTCTCTTTTGAGTTTAGGGACAGGAATCCAGTCTGTGCTTTAGGGGCAGTTAGAGATCGGCAGTAGTGACACAAATCGCTCTGTTAATGTCCACAAAAGTCATTTAAAGGGCTGCAATTTTTTTGGTATTGCTGTGCAGTGCACTATATAAGGGGGGAGGGGGGTAATCCACTGTATAATATACTTTGTAGAAAGCATATTATAGTGGATTAGTATTGTGCACTGTGCAGCATTGTGACAGGTGTGGTGACTGAGTGTTGCTGCAGCAATACTACACACAGTGACAAAAGCACTTTTAATGTATTATAACTGGTGTGATATACCAGTGCCCCCCCCCCCCACCACATTTTGAAGTGGGGTGTTATCTGAGTATACTTTTACAAGTGTATTTGTGTCCTGCAACAATATTGCCTTTTTTGCTGTGTTAAGTGTGAAACACACAGTGCCAAACCCACTGGCCAATTTTTTGAACAACTGGTGTGATAGACCAGTGGCCCCCCAATACCACATATTGAAGTGGGGTGTTATTTAACAGTATACTTTTCTAAGAGTGTATTTTAGTCCTGCAAAAATTTGGCCTTTTGCTGTGATAACTCTGCTATACACAGTGACAACAGTTACTGACCAATTATTTGTAGAACTGGTGTAATAAACCTGGGCCCCCCCGCCCCCAATACCACAGATTGAAGTGGGGTGTTATCTGAGTATACTTTCATAAGTGTATTTGTTTCCTGCAACAATATTGCCTCTTTTGCTGGGTTAACTCTGATACACACAGTGCCAAAATCCTTGCCAATTGTTTTGAACAACTGGTGTGATAGACCAGTGGCCCCCCCCCCCCAATACCACATATTGAAGTGGGGTGTTATCTGAGTATACTTTTACAAGTGTATTTGTGTCCTGCAACAATATTGCCTCTTTTGCTGTGTTAAGTCTGATACACACAGTGCCAAACTCACTGGCCAATTTTTTGAACAACTGGTGGGATAAACCAGTGGTCCCCCAATACCACATATTGAAGTGGGGTGTTATTTAACAGTATACTTTTATAAGAGTGTATTTTAGTCCTGCAAAAATGTGGCCTCTTTTGCTGTGTTAACTGTGCTGCACACAGTGACAACAGTTACTGACCAATTATTTGTAGAACTGGTGTGATAAAACTGTGGCCCCCCAATACCACTGAATGAAGTGAGGTGTTATTTAACAGTATACGTTTCTAAGATTTTATTTTAGTCCTGCAAAAATTTGGCCTCTTTTGCTGTGTTAACTGTGCTACACACGGTGACAACAATTATTTGTAGAACTGGTGTGATAAACCTGTGGCCCCCCAATACCACAGATTGAAGCGGGTTGTTATATATCTTTTTCCAGATGTACTGCGATTCTCTAGAGACTTTTGTCACAGGGTAATTAAAAAACATGACAGGCAGAGGAAGAGGCAGACACTTATGCAGGGGTGGTAGGGGTAGGGCAGGAGCAGTAGGCCGGAGCCAAAGTGTGAAGTTTCAAATGCTGCGTGCAATTACGTCAAAGGACGCACCAGACTTGATTTAGTGGCTTACTCAGCCTTCCTCTTCTGCACCCTCCTCATCCTCTCTATCTGCACCCTCTTCACTCTCTGCTGTGTGCACCCCCAAAGACACCACCACAAACACCACCACCACAACCACCACATACCCTCCGCTTGAGTCACTGGAATTATTTTCCATTTATCCATCACAAAACATTTGCGATGCGCAGCCATTGTTGGCATCGGATCAGGAAGAGTAGGTAGCAACAGCCGCCACTCAGCAGTCTGACGACAGTACCCAGATCAGCCCAAGGAGGATGGTCCCCGCTGTTGCTGCCTACTCCGAGATCTCGAATGTTAGTGGTGGGGAAGGTGACGTGGATGATAACCTGTCTATGGACGTCACATGGGTGGCCACAATAGAGGAAGAGGAGGGGAGTTCAGAGGGAGAGACGGACCGTAAGATAGGGAGTAGAGGCAGGCAGAACTTGCATTGTACAAGAGGTACAAAGCAGACTGCAAGTGTATCAGGAGCGAGCCATCAACCATGTACAGTCACATCTGGCACTCACAGGACGCCGGCACATGGCTCTGCAGTGTGGGCTTTTATAAATGTGTATGTTGCTTACAACAGTGTTGCCATCTGCAGCCTTTGCAGTCAGCGCATAAGTCGCGGTAAGCCCAAAACTCACCTAGGGACAACTGCCTTAAGAAGGCACCTGAACTCCCATCACCGAGCCCAGTGGGAGCAACACCGTCAGAACCCACAAAGCCACACTCCAGGCTCTCACCGTCCAGCCTCTTCTCCTCCTCCTTCTCCTCTCTCCTCACATTTGTCCTCCACTTCACCTTCCATGATGCCGTTGTCACGTTATTCTGGAAAAAGGCAGGCTTCTGTGGCCCAAATGTTGGAGCGCAAAAAAATGATGACGCCAGATAACCCTGTTGCCGAACGTTTGATTGCTGGCTTGTCGGAACCGATAGTCCGCCAACTACTGCCATATCAACTTGTGGACTCTGAGGCCTTTCAGAAATTTGTGGCCATTGGAATGTAAGGTCCCAGGCAGGAAATCTGTGGCCACCACAATGGAAGGTTTCAGGCAGGAAATATTTCTCGCAGAAGGGCATTCCATAGCTGTATGGTCATGTTCAGCGGCAAGTGAATATATCTATGGCACACAGTGTTGGTGCCAAGATACATCTGACCACAGACACATGGTCTAGCAAATACGGGCAGGGAAGGTATATCACTTTTACTGCCCACTAGGTGAACCTTCTGATGGCCGTCAAGCATGTGAGCCATGGCACCCGTGTAGATTTAGTTGTACCGCCATGGATTGCATGCAGGCTTCTTCTCCTCCTCCTCCATCCTCCCTCTCCTCCTCGGGTGACTCCTCCTTTTCCGCTGCTACCGTCTCTTCCGCTGCGCCGCCCAAGATCCCCAGAACCTATTCCACATGCCAGGTGAGACTAGGGATGATCGAACTTTTGAAAAGTTCGGTTCGACCAGAACACCCGAATTTCAGGAAAGTTCGGTTCGGATTCCAGAACCCCATTGAAATCAATGGGACCCAAACTTCTGGAATCAAAAAACACCATTTTGAAGCCCTAAAACCCAATAAATGCCCCTAAAAAGTGCCTAGGGTTCTGGGTCATGCCCCAGGGACTATAAATCACACAAAAAAAGTTCTTAAAAATTGTCGTTTTTGATAGAGAGCCAATTATTGAAAAAATTAAAAAAAAAAAAAAAAAGAAATTTCTTTGGATTTAGTGTCTGGGGGGTCTAAAAGGTGTACCTGTGAAGTTTCAGCTCTGTAGCATGTCCAGAACCAGAATTATAACATACCAAACCTTCAAAAATGACTTTTTTGCTTAACCGCACCTTTCTTTTGCTCCTAATCAACGGCACAGCCAATGTGTATGATGGGGACATAATGCAGTGCACTGGGAACAAGATTAGAGTTTTTTTGGGAAAAAGGTGCTGTCTCTTTAAATGTGCATATAATTAACGGGTGTATTTCCACAATGGGGCTATTATTACCAAATGTTTTCAAGAAGTCCAAAGATGTATGTAATTGCACTTTATTTCATGTAAAATGGTGTTTGGTGCACTTTAACTTGAATTCTCACAAGAAACAGACATATATGCACGGATACATTGAGGGTTAGGGTTAGGGGTAGGGGCCACAATGTAGTGCAGAGTGAACAAGATTAGAGATGTTTTGGATGAATACTGTTGTCTCTTGACTTTGAATAGAAGTAAAGGATGCTTAAAAATTGGGCCTTTGGTGGTGCCGAAGATGCCTTGACACCATATCCCTATGAAAGTGCTGGTAATGAAGGCAATAATTGCCTTTGTAAGGAAAAAAATTACAATGATATGCATCTGTGTGGCAGGTGCGCAAAAATTGTTGTTTGTGTCGGGATTCGAACCCGTGACCAACCACATCCCAGGCGGTAGCCCTGCTTACTAGGCTACCGTCCTCTCTGGACTTTCCTCTCTGGACTTTCCTCTCTGGACTTTCCTCCCTGAACATTCTTCCCTGAACATTCTTCCCTGAAGCCTATTATTCAACCTTAGTCTTGCCAAGCCTTGCTCATCACCCTTGATTCCTGACACCTGGTACTTCCCTATATAAGTCCAGCCCCGTGCACTCAAGCTTGCTGATTATTAAGCTCCTGAGCCCTGATCAAGCTTCTCCTCATCTGCTGCTCTATCTACTACCACAAATCCAACGCTGACCAGGAATTGACTACCGACTACTCTTCTGCTTTGTCCCTACCTACTGAACTGCTACCTCTGTTGCTGATCCGGATTGTCTGACCACGCTTACCGCTGCCTGCCCCGACCTTTGGCTCGTCCGACTTCTCTCTGGTTATCCCTTGTCTGCTCCTCCGCCTTCGGACCAAACCTGCACTCTGCCTGGCTGGGTGATCCTGAGGACCGCGTCCTGGTGTTAGCTTGCAGCGCAGTCTATCCCCACCATCAGGGGCTCTAGTGAAAACCAGCTATCACTTAGTTTCCGCACCTCAGGTGAACCCGTGTCCTCAGCAGAGTACTACCTGGTGTCCATCCGGCATCCAGCACCGCTACCACCGTAGCCAACCCGGATTATCTGACCAAGCCTCTGCCAGACTCCCTGCACCTACTATCGGCCTGCGGTCCTTGCCACTGGGCTCCACTCATACCTCCGGCCAGCAGTCCTCTGACTCAGGTGAGCCTGTAGGATTGTTACAGTTTGGGTGTTGGCGGAGCCATACCACTGTAAGCCCAAAGAGCTGGTGTTGAAGAAGGCATAAAAATTATGAAGGTGTGCACATGTGGAACAGGTGCGCAAACATGGTAGTTTTGGTGTTGGTGGAGCCTCCCCACCATAACCCCAAAGAGCTGGTGTTGAAGGAGGCCCAAAAATTGTAAAGGTGTGCACCTGTGGAACAGGTTCGCAAACATGGTAGTTTTTGTTTAGCATAGCCTCCCCACCTTAACCCCAAAGAGCTGGTGTTGAAGGAGGCCCAAAAATTGTAAAGGTGTGCACCTGTGGAACAGGTGCGCAAACATGGAAGTTTTGGTGTTGGTGGAGCCTCCCCACCATAACCCCAAAGAGCTGGTGTTGAAGGAGGCCCAAAAATTGTAAAGGTGTGCACCTGTGGAACAGGTGCGCAAACATGGTAGTTTTTGTTTAGCATAGCCTCCCCACCGTAACCCCAAAGAGCTGGTGTTGAAGGAGTGTAAGATTCTGGTACCTCCGGTACCCTTAATCACCACTTTTCCTCTGTAATGCGTCCCACCTTTCTCTGCAGGTGGTACGCATATACCTTTAAGAACGATGATGTCACTGCTGAGCGCCGCAGAGCGGCTATTTCAACCGCCGGCGGTCTCACTCACATTGTTCGTTCAACCTGCCTTGTTACCCACATGCTTTCAAGCCTGTCTCTCGATCGGAACCTCCAGCCATTCCCTTTACCTGGAGCAGACCGGAACCTCGCTACGGATCCCTGTATCTCGCTACCGGATCATTCCTCATCTACTGGACCTCTCTAAACTACTAACATTACAAGTGATAAGTACCCCGCAGGGGAACCCTCCATAACCTTATTGCACTATCTACCTATGCACATTAAGGACTGTTACTACCTATCTATACTATCCTATCATCTGCACTGTTACATAGATTGCTAGCTCTTCAGCCTACTACCATCTATCATCTGCACTGCTGCATAGATTGCTGGCTCTCCTGTCTACTACTATCTATCCTTGTACTGGGTTAGTCTATCCTGTATTTGTCATCTGCTGTCCTCACCACCTGTTAGCATACTCGATACTAACCTATCTGCATTCCTAAATACCATCTTGAACTCTCCTATACAAAACCTATCAAGTGATTACCATCCTTGTCACTGTTCACACCTGTCCCTTCAGCACATCACCTTCATACTATCATATACATCCTATCACTCCAGGAACATCTCATTGAGTGTGTATATATCTGTATGTTGAAGCTGACAGGCCCACGGTGATGAGTCCTGGAGAGTTGGATCTGGTATTCAACACATCTCTACATGACTACTAAGTGGAGATTTTGCAGCTGCAAATCCAGCCTATAATAAAAACGCAGGAGCGTTACAGATTGAACGAACCTTAAATATGGATTCAGCAGAATTACCCACTCAAGTGACACAATTAACACAACAAGTAAAAGCGTTAATACTTGCTCTGACTGACGTACAAGAAAAGAATCAGACTCTGACACAGCAGGTAACCCAGCTCTCACGGCTTACTGCTATTCAGCCTCCTGAACCTAAAATAAACCCTCCTCTAGTGTTTACAGGTGATCGGAAAAAATTTAGTGAATTCAAAAACGCATGTCAATTGCTTTTTTTGTTAAAACCTCGTACATACCCCACTGATCAAATAAAAGTCTGTACCGTTATTTCATACCTGACGGGTGATCCACGGGCCTGGGCAGACTCTCTCTTTGAGAGTAATGATCAGATTCTCAACACCTATTCTTTATTCCTAGTGGAACTCGCTAGTTTATACGATGACCCCAATAGGCAGAGTACTGCTGATATTCAGTTGAGGGCCTTAAAACAAGGAAGGAGACCTGTAGAAGACTTTGTATCTGAGTTCAAAAGATGGACCCTTGATTCAGGGTGGAATGACACATGTTTGCGAACTCAATTCAGACTCGGGTTATTGGAAGCTGTAAAAGACGAGTTCGCCCGAGCGGATTTACTTGACACCTTGGAGGCCTTGATACAACTTAGTATCAACATCGACAGACGACTGCGGGAAAGAAGGGCTGAAAAGATGGGAATGCCATTGTCTAGTCCTTCTCAGATTTCGGCCGTTGACCCTACTCCTATGGATGTAGGAACCATACGCCCACCTTTAACGACTACTGAACGAGCTAGAAGAACATCCAGAAATCTCTGCATGTACTGCGCATCCTCGGATCATTTGATAAACACCTGTCCCCTTGTCCGCAAAAAAGAGGGTGAGTGTTCACATGTCTTGCTGGGAGGATTAACGACTTCCTTCTCTAACCGCTATCTTTTTGTTCATTTAATATTACAGTGGGACCAAACTAGGATCACCACCAAGGCTATGGTCGACACTGGATCTTGTGGAAACTATATTGATACACGCTTTGTTACCTTAAATAAAATACCTATTATTTCAAAATCTAAGCCTGTTTCTGTTAGTTTCATTAATGGTATTCCACTGTCTTCTGGTCCAATCACCAACCAGACTCAGGCACTCCTTGCCACTACCAACGAATCACATGTGGAGACCATCACCTTTGACATACTATCCTCACCCCATTGTCCTATTATTTTGGGACTTCCCTGGTTACACACACACCAACCAATCATAGATTGGAAAAAACGGACTTTGGTTTTCCCTTCTCACTATTGTGAGAATACGTGTAACCTCCCATCTTATGGGAAGATTCTGTCTGTGGTGTCTGATGAAATTGCACCACTATGCTATCAGGATCTGTGCGAAGTGTTCCTTGAGAAAAATGCTCAAGTGTTACCTCCCCATAGGGATTACGATTGCACTATCGATCTACTCCTTAACAGCAAATTGCCTTTCGGTCATGTTTATCCCCTTTCACAGGATGAACTTTCTCATCTCAAGGAATACTTGGATAAGAATTTGACAAAAGGGTTCATTAGACCCTCTACTTCTTCCACTGCTGCAGGACTTTTCTTTGTCCGCAATAAGGATTCCAGTCTCAGGCCTATTATCGATTATAGGCAATTAAACACGATTACAATAAAAGATCGCTATCCTTTGCCGCTCATCCCTGAACTTATTGAACAGGTGCGTGGGGCTACTTATTTCACCAAATTAGACCTGAAAGGGGCATACAACCTAATTCCGAATCCGTGACGGGGATGAGTGGAAAACAGCATTCAGAACCAGATACGGACTATTCGAATACCTTGTGATGCCATTCAGGCTATGTAATGCTCTCGCAGCTTTCCAAAGATTCATAAACGACATCTTTAGAGACTTACTTGATGTCTGTGTTGTAGTATACCTAGACAATATACTTTTATTCTCGATCTATGCCTGAACACATAAAACATGTAAGACTTGTGTTGTCCAGACTGCTCTCACACAGACTATATGTGAAATTAAAAAAATGTCTATTTCATAAAGAAGAAATATTATTTCTAGGATACTTCATATCCAAAACTGGAATTAAGATGGATATGAGTAAGATATCCTGTATTCAAGACTGGCCTATACCAACAACTCGTAAGGCCCTACAGCGATTCCTTGAATTCTCGAACTTCTATAGGAAGTTCATCAAGAACTTTTCCGCTATTGTTAAACCTCTCACACAACTGACAAGTATAAAAAACCCATTCAAATGGTCAGAAGAAGCAAATCAAGCTTTTTGCTTGTTAAAATCAAGCTTTACTTCTGCTCCCATACTACGCCATCCAGACCCATCCCTCCAATATATTCTAGAGGTAGATGCGTCAAATATGGCAGTAGGAGCAGTTCTCTCTCAACGACCAACAAACACTTCATCACTTCACCCAGTTGCTTTCTTTTCAAAATCACTAAGCAGCCCAGAGGTGAATTACCCAGTGGGTGAAAAGGAGTTGCTTGCCATAAAACTGGCACTGGAGAATTGGCGACATCTGCTTGAAGGTACCCAGTTACCAATACTCATATATACAGATCATAAAAACCTTCAATACCTCCAGACTAACAAGACTCTCTCCCACCGGCAGGTACGATGGTCATTATTCTTTTTAAGATTTAATTTCCTAGTGACCTACACGCCTGCAGACAAAAATAAAAAATCGGATGCGCTATCACGATTAACCGAAGATAACTGCGCCGAAATCCCTACCATTCCCATAATACCCTATGAACGCATTATTGGTGTTGTCCGTTCCTTGAAGGAAGAGATTTTGCACAGTATAAGAATGGATTCACCTCCACCACAACTAAGTACTGATGCAGAAGGCTTCCTCTATTACAATGACAAACTCTACATACCCCCTACTATGCGCACCAAGATTTTGAAGTTATCGCATGATGTGCCCATGGCAGGACATATGGGTATAACGAAAACCTTTAATTTGCTCACCAGGCAGTTTTGGTGGCCTGATATGAAGACGTCTGTACAAAAATTTGTTTCTTCATGTGACATCTGTGCAAGGTCCAAAATTGACACTACAAAACCATCTGGACTACTTTGTAGTCTACCAATACCCCAGGTTCCATGGGAAGTTGTATCCTTAGATTTCATAGTAGAACTACCACCCTCTAAAGGATTTAATACCATTCTAGTGTCAGTGGACCACTTGACAAAGATGGCACATTTCATTGCTATCCGTAGACTACCTTCATCTAAACAAACAGCAGAACTACTGATGAAACATGTGTTTAAGTTGCATGGAATTCCAAAAACTCTTTTGTCCGACCGTGGTTCACAGTTCATCTCTAAATTTTGGCAAGCACTTTGTCAAATTTTACGCATTGAGCGAAAGCTCACTTCTCCCTACCATCCTCAGACCAACGGACAGACTGAAAGAGTCAACCAGTGCATTGAGCAATATCTACGTTGCTACACATCATACTTGCAGGATGATTGGGTGGATCTCCTTCCTCTAGCAGAATTTGCTTACAACAACGCAACCCACAGTACCACGAAGCAAAGTCCGTTCTACTTGAACTATGGGTTTCATCCCACTCTTCTTCCACCACACATCCTGCCATCGAGTAACCCAGTAGCCTCGGATTACCTTACCCAAATAAAAGACTCTTTGGGCTTACTCAATACCACTATATCACACGCTCACAGTCAACAAAAAAAGTACTACGACCTTCGTAGAAGACCTTCTCCTCAGTATGCTATTGGGGACCTTGTTTGGCTATCAACAAAGAACTTAAGACTAAAAATCCCTAGCAAGAAGCTTGGACCTTTTATTTTTGGGACCCTTCCCAATTAAAAAACTTATTGGAAAAGCTGCAATACAGCTCACCCTACCAGCAGATCTCAAGATCCATCCCATCTTCCATGTGTCGCTATTGAAGCCCCATTTTCCTAACCAAGGAATAAGGCCTACCATCTTGCCTCCACCTCCAATACAAGTTGAAGGCGGAGAAGAGTATGAGATCAAGGACATTTTGGATTCTCGCATCCATAGAGGAAGACTCCAGTATCTCATAAGATGGAAGAACTATGGACCCCAAGACGACACATGGCTAGATACCTCTGATATTCATGCGCCTAGACTTATACGGAACTTTCACTCGAAACACCCAGAGAAACCTGTCCTATAGGCCTTCCGGAGCCGGCCTTAAGGGGGGGGTACTGTAAGATTCTGGTACCTCCGGTACCCTTAATCACCACTTTCCTCTGTAATGCGTCCCACCTTTCTCTTCAGGTGGTACGCATATACCTTTAAGAACGATGATGTCACTGCTGAGCGCCGCAGAGCGGCTATTTCAACCGCCGGCGGTCTCACTCACATTGTTCGTTCAACCTGCCTTGTTACCCACATGCTTTCAAGCCTGTCTCTCGATCGGAACCTCCAGCCATTCCCTTTACCTGGAGCAGACCGGAACCTCGCTACGGATCCCTGTATCTCGCTACCGGATCATTCCTCATCTACTGGACCTCTCTAAACTACTAACATTACAAGTGATAAGTACCCCGCAGGGGAACCCTCCATAACCTTATTGCACTATCTACCTATGCACATTAAGGACTGTTACTACCTATCTATACTATCCTATCATCTGCACTGTTACATAGATTGCTAGCTCTTCAGCCTACTACCATCTATCATCTGCACTGCTGCATAGATTGCTGGCTCTCCTGTCTACTACTATCTATCCTTGCACTGGGTTAGTCTATCCTGTATTTGTCATCTGCTGTCCTCACCACCTGTTAGCATACTCGATACTAACCTATCTGCATTCCTAAATACCATCTTGAACTCTCCTATACAAAACCTATCAAGTGATTACCATCCTTGTCACTGTTCACACCTGTCCCTTCAGCACATCACCTTCATACTATCATATACATCCTATCACTCCAGGAACATCTCATTGAGTGTGTATATATCTGTATGTTGAAGCTGACAGGCCCACGGTGATGAGTCCTGGAGAGTTGGATCTGGTATTCAACACATCTCTACATGACTACTAAGTGGAGATTTTGCAGCTGCAAATCCAGCCTATAATAAAAACGCAGGAGCGTTACAGATTGAACGAACCTTAAATATGGATTCAGCAGAATTACCCACTCAAGTGACACAATTAACACAACAAGTAAAAGCATTAATACTTGCTCTGACTGACGTACAAGAAAAGAATCAGACTCTGACACAGCAGGTAACCCAGCTCTCACGGCTTACTGCTATTCAGCCTCCTGAACCTAAAATAAACCCTCCTCTAGTGTTTACAGGTGATCGGAAAAAATTTAGTGAATTCAAAAACGCATGTCAATTGCTTTTTTTGTTAAAACCTCGTACATACCCCACTGATCAAATAAAAGTCTGTACCGTTATTTCATACCTGACGGGTGATCCACGGGCCTGGGCAGACTCTCTCTTTGAGAGTAATGATCAGATTCTCAACACCTATTCTTTATTCCTAGTGGAACTCGCTAGTTTATACGATGACCCCAATAGGCAGAGTACTGCTGATATTCAGTTGAGGGCCTTAAAACAAGGAAGGAGACCTGTAGAAGACTTTGTATCTGAGTTCAAAAGATGGACCCTTGATTCAGGGTGGAATGACACATGTTTGCGAACTCAATTCAGACTCGGGTTATTGGAAGCTGTAAAAGACGAGTTCGCCCGAGCGGATTTACTTGACACCTTGGAGGCCTTGATACAACTTAGTATCAACATCGACAGACGACTGCGGGAAAGAAGGGCTGAAAAGATGGGAATGCCATTGTCTAGTCCTTCTCAGATTTCGGCCGTTGACCCTACTCCTATGGATGTAGGAACCATACGCCCACCTTTAACGACTACTGAACGAGCTAGAAGAACATCCAGAAATCTCTGCATGTACTGCGCATCCTCGGATCATTTGATAAACACCTGTCCCCTTGTCCGCAAAAAAGAGGGTGAGTGTTCACATGTCTTGCTGGGAGGATTAACGACTTCCTTCTCTAACCGCTATCTTTTTGTTCATTTAATATTACAGTGGGACCAAACTAGGATCACCACCAAGGCTATGGTCGACACTGGATCTTGTGGAAACTATATTGATACACGCTTTGTTACCTTAAATAAAATACCTATTATTTCAAAATCTAAGCCTGTTTCTGTTAGTTTCATTAATGGTATTCCACTGTCTTCTGGTCCAATCACCAACCAGACTCAGGCACTCCTTGCCACTACCAACGAATCACATGTGGAGACCATCACCTTTGACATACTATCCTCACCCCATTGTCCTATTATTTTGGGACTTCCCTGGTTACACACACACCAACCAATCATAGATTGGAAAAAACGGACTTTGGTTTTCCCTTCTCACTATTGTGAGAATACGTGTAACCTCCCATCTTATGGGAAGATTCTGTCTGTGGTGTCTGATGAAATTGCACCACTATGCTATCAGGATCTGTCCGAAGTGTTCCTTGAGAAAAATGCTCAAGTGTTACCTCCCCATAGGGATTACGATTGCACTATCGATCTACTCCTTAACAGCAAATTGCCTTTCGGTCATGTTTATCCCCTTTCACAGGATGAACTTTCTCATCTCAAGGAATACTTGGATAAGAATTTGACAAAAGGGTTCATTAGACCCTCTACTTCTTCCACTGCTGCAGGACTTTTCTTTGTCCGCAATAAGGATTCCAGTCTCAGGCCTATTATCGATTATAGGCAATTAAACACGATTACAATAAAAGATCGCTATCCTTTGCCGCTCATCCCTGAACTTATTGAACAGGTGCGTGGGGCTACTTATTTCACCAAATTAGACCTGAAAGGGGCATACAACCTAATCCGAATCCGTGACGGGGATGAGTGGAAAACAGCATTCAGAACCAGATACGGACTATTCGAATACCTTGTGATGCCATTCAGGCTATGTAATGCTCTCGCAGCTTTCCAAAGATTCATAAACGACATCTTTAGAGACTTACTTGATGTCTGTGTTGTAGTATACCTAGACAATATACTTTTATTCTCGATCTATGCCTGAACACATAAAACATGTAAGACTTGTGTTGTCCAGACTGCTCTCACACAGACTATATGTGAAATTAAAAAAATGTCTATTTCATAAAGAAGAAATATTATTTCTAGGATACTTCATATCCAAAACTGGAATTAAGATGGATATGAGTAAGATATCCTGTATTCAAGACTGGCCTATACCAACAACTCGTAAGGCCCTACAGCGATTCCTTGAATTCTCGAACTTCTATAGGAAGTTCATCAAGAACTTTTCCGCTATTGTTAAACCTCTCACACAACTGACAAGTATAAAAAACCCATTCAAATGGTCAGAAGAAGCAAATCAAGCTTTCTGCTTGTTAAAATCAAGCTTTACTTCTGCTCCCATACTACGCCATCCAGACCCATCCCTCCAATATATTCTAGAGGTAGATGCGTCAAATATGGCAGTAGGAGCAGTTCTCTCCCAACGACCAACAAACACTTCATCACTTCACCCAGTTGCTTTCTTTTCAAAATCACTAAGCAGCCCAGAGGTGAATTACCCAGTGGGTGAAAAGGAGTTGCTTGCCATAAAACTGGCACTGGAGAATTGGCGACATCTGCTTGAAGGTACCCAGTTACCAATACTCATATATACAGATCATAAAAACCTTCAATACCTCCAGACTAACAAGACTCTCTCCCACCGGCAGGTACGATGGTCATTATTCTTTTTAAGATTTAATTTCCTAGTGACCTACACGCCTGCAGACAAAAATAAAAAAGCGGATGCGCTATCACGATTAACCGAAGATAACTGCGCCGAAATCCCTACCATTCCCATAATACCCTATGAACGCATTATTGGTGTTGTCCGTTCCTTGAAGGAAGAGATTTTGCACAGTATAAGAATGGATTCACCTCCACCACAACTAAGTACTGATGCAGAAGGCTTCCTCTATTACAATGACAAACTCTACATACCCCCTACTATGCGCACCAAGATTTTGAAGTTATCGCATGATGTGCCCATGGCAGGACATATGGGTATAACGAAAACCTTTAATTTGCTCACCAGGCAGTTTTGGTGGCCTGATATGAAGACGTCTGTACAAAAATTTGTTTCTTCATGTGACATCTGTGCAAGGTCCAAAATTGACACTACAAAACCATCTGGACTACTTTGTAGTCTACCAATACCCCAGGTTCCATGGGAAGTTGTATCCTTAGATTTCATAGTAGAACTACCACCCTCTAAAGGATTTAATACCATTCTAGTGTCAGTGGACCACTTGACAAAGATGGCACATTTCATTGCTATCCGTAGACTACCTTCATCTAAACAAACAGCAGAACTACTGATGAAACATGTGTTTAAGTTGCATGGAATTCCAAAAACTCTTTTGTCCGACCGTGGTTCACAGTTCATCTCTAAATTTTGGCAAGCACTTTGTCAAATTTTACGCATTGAGCGAAAGCTCACTTCTCCCTACCATCCTCAGACCAACGGACAGACTGAAAGAGTCAACCAGTGCATTGAGCAATATCTACGTTGCTACACATCATACTTGCAGGATGATTGGGTGGATCTCCTTCCTCTAGCAGAATTTGCTTACAACAACGCAACCCACAGTACCACGAAGCAAAGTCCGTTCTACTTGAACTATGGGTTTCATCCCACTCTTCTTCCACCACACATCCTGCCATCGAGTAACCCAGTAGCCTCGGATTACCTTACCCAAATAAAAGACTCTTTGGGCTTACTCAATACCACTATATCACACGCTCACAGTCAACAAAAAAAGTACTACGACCTTCGTAGAAGACCTTCTCCTCAGTATGCTATTGGGGACCTTGTTTGGCTATCAACAAAGAACTTAAGACTAAAAATCCCTAGCAAGAAGCTTGGACCTTTTATTTTTGGGACCCTTCCCAATTAAAAAACTTATTGGAAAAGCTGCAATACAGCTCACCCTACCAGCAGATCTCAAGATCCATCCCATCTTCCATGTGTCGCTATTGAAGCCCCATTTTCCTAACCAAGGAATAAGGCCTACCATCTTGCCTCCACCTCCAATACAAGTTGAAGGCGGAGAAGAGTATGAGATCAAGGACATTTTGGATTCTCGCATCCATAGAGGAAGACTCCAGTATCTCATAAGATGGAAGAACTATGGACCCCAAGACGACACATGGCTAGATACCTCTGATATTCATGCGCCTAGACTTATACGGAACTTTCACTCGAAACACCCAGAGAAACCTGTCCTATAGGCCTTCCGGAGCCGGCCTTAAGGGGGGGGTACTGTAAGATTCTGGTACCTCCGGTACCCTTAATCACCACTTTCCTCTGTAATGCGTCCCACCTTTCTCTTCAGGTGGTACGCATATACCTTTAAGAACGATGATGTCACTGCTGAGCGCCGCAGAGCGGCTATTTCAACCGCCGGCGGTCTCACTCACATTGTTCGTTCAACCTGCCTTGTTACCCACATGCTTTCAAGCCTGTCTCTCGATCGGAACCTCCAGCCATTCCCTTTACCTGGAGCAGACCGGAACCTCGCTACGGATCCCTGTATCTCGCTACCGGATCATTCCTCATCTACTGGACCTCTCTAAACTACTAACATTACAAGTGATAAGTACCCCGCAGGGGAACCCTCCATAACCTTATTGCACTATCTACCTATGCACATTAAGGACTGTTACTACCTATCTATACTATCCTATCATCTGCACTGTTACATAGATTGCTAGCTCTTCAGCCTACTACCATCTATCATCTGCACTGCTGCATAGATTGCTGGCTCTCCTGTCTACTACTATCTATCCTTGCACTGGGTTAGTCTATCCTGTATTTGTCATCTGCTGTCCTCACCACCTGTTAGCATACTCGATACTAACCTATCTGCATTCCTAAATACCATCTTGAACTCTCCTATACAAAACCTATCAAGTGATTACCATCCTTGTCACTGTTCACACCTGTCCCTTCAGCACATCACCTTCATACTATCATATACATCCTATCACTCCAGGAACATCTCATTGAGTGTGTATATATCTGTATGTTGAAGCTGACAGGCCCACGGTGATGAGTCCTGGAGAGTTGGATCTGGTATTCAACACATCTCTACATGACTACTAAGTGGAGATTTTGCAGCTGCAAATCCAGCCTATAATAAAAACGCAGGAGCGTTACAGATTGAACGAACCTTAAATATGGATTCAGCAGAATTACCCACTCAAGTGACACAATTAACACAACAAGTAAAAGCATTAATACTTGCTCTGACTGACGTACAAGAAAAGAATCAGACTCTGACACAGCAGGTAACCCAGCTCTCACGGCTTACTGCTATTCAGCCTCCTGAACCTAAAATAAACCCTCCTCTAGTGTTTACAGGTGATCGGAAAAAATTTAGTGAATTCAAAAACGCATGTCAATTGCTTTTTTTGTTAAAACCTCGTACATACCCCACTGATCAAATAAAAGTCTGTACCGTTATTTCATACCTGACGGGTGATCCACGGGCCTGGGCAGACTCTCTCTTTGAGAGTAATGATCAGATTCTCAACACCTATTCTTTATTCCTAGTGGAACTCGCTAGTTTATACGATGACCCCAATAGGCAGAGTACTGCTGATATTCAGTTGAGGGCCTTAAAACAAGGAAGGAGACCTGTAGAAGACTTTGTATCTGAGTTCAAAAGATGGACCCTTGATTCAGGGTGGAATGACACATGTTTGCGAACTCAATTCAGACTCGGGTTATTGGAAGCTGTAAAAGACGAGTTCGCCCGAGCGGATTTACCTGACACCTTGGAGGCCTTGATACAACTTAGTATCAACATCGACAGACGACTGCGGGAAAGAAGGGCTGAAAAGATGGGAATGCCATTGTCTAGTCCTTCTCAGATTTCGGCCGTTGACCCTACTCCTATGGATGTAGGAACCATACGCCCACCTTTAACGACTACTGAACGAGCTAGAAGAACATCCAGAAATCTCTGCATGTACTGCGCATCCTCGGATCATTTGATAAACACCTGTCCCCTTGTCCGCAAAAAAGAGGGTGAGTGTTCACATGTCTTGCTGGGAGGATTAACGACTTCCTTCTCTAACCGCTATCTTTTTGTTCATTTAATATTACAGTGGGACCAAACTAGGATCACCACCAAGGCTATGGTCGACACTGGATCTTGTGGAAACTATATTGATACACGCTTTGTTACCTTAAATAAAATACCTATTATTTCAAAATCTAAGCCTGTTTCTGTTAGTTTCATTAATGGTATTCCACTGTCTTCTGGTCCAATCACCAACCAGACTCAGGCACTCCTTGCCACTACCAACGAATCACATGTGGAGACCATCACCTTTGACATACTATCCTCACCCCATTGTCCTATTATTTTGGGACTTCCCTGGTTACACACACACCAACCAATCATAGATTGGAAAAAACGGACTTTGGTTTTCCCTTCTCACTATTGTGAGAATACGTGTAACCTCCCATCTTATGGGAAGATTCTGTCTGTGGTGTCTGATGAAATTGCACCACTATGCTATCAGGATCTGTCCGAAGTGTTCCTTGAGAAAAATGCTCAAGTGTTGCCTCCCCATAGGGATTACGATTGCACTATCGATCTACTCCTTAACAGCAAATTGCCTTTCGGTCATGTTTATCCCCTTTCACAGGATGAACTTTCTCATCTCAAGGAATACTTGGATAAGAATTTGACAAAAGGGTTCATTAGACCCTCTACTTCTTCCACTGCTGCAGGACTTTTCTTTGTCCGCAATAAGGATTCCAGTCTCAGGCCTATTATCGATTATAGGCAATTAAACACGATTACAATAAAAGATCGCTATCCTTTGCCGCTCATCCCTGAACTTATTGAACAGGTGCGTGGGGCTACTTATTTCACCAAATTAGACCTGAAAGGGGCATACAACCTAATCCGAATCCGTGACGGGGATGAGTGGAAAACAGCATTCAGAACCAGATACGGACTATTCGAATACCTTGTGATGCCATTCAGGCTATGTAATGCTCTCGCAGCTTTCCAAAGATTCATAAACGACATCTTTAGAGACTTACTTGATGTCTGTGTTGTAGTATACCTAGACAATATACTTTTATTCTCGATCTATGCCTGAACACATAAAACATGTAAGACTTGTGTTGTCCAGACTGCTCTCACACAGACTATATGTGAAATTAAAAAAATGTCTATTTCATAAAGAAGAAATATTATTTCTAGGATACTTCATATCCAAAACTGGAATTAAGATGGATATGAGTAAGATATCCTGTATTCAAGACTGGCCTATACCAACAACTCGTAAGGCCCTACAGCGATTCCTTGAATTCTCGAACTTCTATAGGAAGTTCATCAAGAACTTTTCCGCTATTGTTAAACCTCTCACACAACTGACAAGTATAAAAAACCCATTCAAATGGTCAGAAGAAGCAAATCAAGCTTTCTGCTTGTTAAAATCAAGCTTTACTTCTGCTCCCATACTACGCCATCCAGACCCATCCCTCCAATATATTCTAGAGGTAGATGCGTCAAATATGGCAGTAGGAGCAGTTCTCTCCCAACGACCAACAAACACTTCATCACTTCACCCAGTTGCTTTCTTTTCAAAATCACTAAGCAGCCCAGAGGTGAATTACCCAGTGGGTGAAAAGGAGTTGCTTGCCATAAAACTGGCACTGGAGAATTGGCGACATCTGCTTGAAGGTACCCAGTTACCAATACTCATATATACAGATCATAAAAACCTTCAATACCTCCAGACTAACAAGACTCTCTCCCACCGGCAGGTACGATGGTCATTATTCTTTTTAAGATTTAATTTCCTAGTGACCTACACGCCTGCAGACAAAAATAAAAAAGCGGATGCGCTATCACGATTAACCGAAGATAACTGCGCCGAAATCCCTACCATTCCCATAATACCCTATGAACGCATTATTGGTGTTGTCCGTTCCTTGAAGGAAGAGATTTTGCACAGTATAAGAATGGATTCACCTCCACCACAACTAAGTACTGATGCAGAAGGCTTCCTCTATTACAATGACAAACTCTACATACCCCCTACTATGCGCACCAAGATTTTGAAGTTATCGCATGATGTGCCCATGGCAGGACATATGGGTATAACGAAAACCTTTAATTTGCTCACCAGGCAGTTTTGGTGGCCTGATATGAAGACGTCTGTACAAAAATTTGTTTCTTCATGTGACATCTGTGCAAGGTCCAAAATTGACACTACAAAACCATCTGGACTACTTTGTAGTCTACCAATACCCCAGGTTCCATGGGAAGTTGTATCCTTAGATTTCATAGTAGAACTACCACCCTCTAAAGGATTTAATACCATTCTAGTGTCAGTGGACCACTTGACAAAGATGGCACATTTCATTGCTATCCGTAGACTACCTTCATCTAAACAAACAGCAGAACTACTGATGAAACATGTGTTTAAGTTGCATGGAATTCCAAAAACTCTTTTGTCCGACCGTGGTTCACAGTTCATCTCTAAATTTTGGCAAGCACTTTGTCAAATTTTACGCATTGAGCGAAAGCTCACTTCTCCCTACCATCCTCAGACCAACGGACAGACTGAAAGAGTCAACCAGTGCATTGAGCAATATCTACGTTGCTACACATCATACTTGCAGGATGATTGGGTGGATCTCCTTCCTCTAGCAGAATTTGCTTACAACAACGCAACCCACAGTACCACGAAGCAAAGTCCGTTCTACTTGAACTATGGGTTTCATCCCACTCTTCTTCCACCACACATCCTGCCATCGAGTAACCCAGTAGCCTCGGATTACCTTACCCAAATAAAAGACTCTTTGGGCTTACTCAATACCACTATATCACACGCTCACAGTCAACAAAAAAAGTACTACGACCTTCGTAGAAGACCTTCTCCTCAGTATGCTATTGGGGACCTTGTTTGGCTATCAACAAAGAACTTAAGACTAAAAATCCCTAGCAAGAAGCTTGGACCTTTTATTTTTGGGACCCTTCCCAATTAAAAAACTTATCGGAAAAGCTGCAATACAGCTCACCCTACCAGCAGATCTCAAGATCCATCCCATCTTCCATGTGTCGCTATTGAAGCCCCATTTTCCTAACCAAGGAATAAGGCCTACCATCTTGCCTCCACCTCCAATACAAGTTGAAGGCGGAGAAGAGTATGAGATCAAGGACATTTTGGATTCTCGCATCCATAGAGGAAGACTCCAGTATCTCATAAGATGGAAGAACTATGGACCCCAAGACGACACATGGCTAGATACCTCTGATATTCATGCGCCTAGACTTATACGGAACTTTCACTCGAAACACCCAGAGAAACCTGTCCTATAGGCCTTCCGGAGCCGGCCTTAAGGGGGGGGTACTGTAAGATTCTGGTACCTCCGGTACCCTTAATCACCACTTTCCTCTGTAATGCGTCCCACCTTTCTCTTCAGGTGGTACGCATATACCTTTAAGAACGATGATGTCACTGCTGAGCGCCGCAGAGCGGCTATTTCAACCGCCGGCGGTCTCACTCACATTGTTCGTTCAACCTGCCTTGTTACCCACATGCTTTCAAGCCTGTCTCTCGATCGGAACCTCCAGCCATTCCCTTTACCTGGAGCAGACCGGAACCTCGCTACGGATCCCTGTATCTCGCTACCGGATCATTCCTCATCTACTGGACCTCTCTAAACTACTAACATTACAAGTGATAAGTACCCCGCAGGGGAACCCTCCATAACCTTATTGCACTATCTACCTATGCACATTAAGGACTGTTACTACCTATCTATACTATCCTATCATCTGCACTGTTACATAGATTGCTAGCTCTTCAGCCTACTACCATCTATCATCTGCACTGCTGCATAGATTGCTGGCTCTCCTGTCTACTACTATCTATCCTTGCACTGGGTTAGTCTATCCTGTATTTGTCATCTGCTGTCCTCACCACCTGTTAGCATACTCGATACTAACCTATCTGCATTCCTAAATACCATCTTGAACTCTCCTATACAAAACCTATCAAGTGATTACCATCCTTGTCACTGTTCACACCTGTCCCTTCAGCACATCACCTTCATACTATCATATACATCCTATCACTCCAGGAACATCTCATTGAGTGTGTATATATCTGTATGTTGAAGCTGACAGGCCCACGGTGATGAGTCCTGGAGAGTTGGATCTGGTATTCAATACATCTCTACATGACTACTGAGTGGAGATTTTGCAGCTGCAAATCCAGCCTATAATAAAAACGCAGGAGCGTTACAAGGAGGCCCAAAAATTGTAAAGGTGTGCACCTGTGGAACAGGTGCGCAAACATGGTAGTTTTTGTTTTAGCATAGCCTCCCCACCTTAACCCCAAAGAGCTGGTGTTGAAGGAGGCCCAAAAATTGTAAAGGTGTGCACCTGTGGAACAGGTGCGCAAACATGGTAGTTTTTGTTATAACCAAAATGAGGTTCTGTGAACGTAAAGAGAATGAGAGGAGGGTTTGAGGGTGGCACCATGTTCCAGGCATAAAGTGAGGCTCAGCAGCCACATCACAATGATAGCCTAGTCTACAAGGTCTGCATCAGGTGCATCAAAGCTTGATATCCACGACTGATTCATTTTAATGAATGTCAAACGGACGACTGAGTCGGTGGAGAGTCTCGTTCGATGGTCTGTGACGAATCCTCCTGCTGCGCTGAATGCCCGTTCCGATAGGACACTGGAAGCAGGGCAGGCCAACAACTCCATGGCATACTGGGCCAGTTCTGGCCAGGGGTCTAATCTTAAGACCCAGTATGCCAGTGGATCGGCTTCGTCACATGAAAAGCCCTCTGTGTCACTTTGTGCCCTCACGTAATCGTCCACCATGTGATGCAGACGCTGTCGATGCGATGTGGCAGCTGAGAGGCCTGGGCGGTGAGGACTAAAAAAAGACTGAAAGGCATCCGTCAACCGCACGCCTTCTCCAACGCTCCTCTCGTGACCACCAGTAGAATCCATGGTAGGTTGTCCCCGCCCCTGCACCCTACGGGAGTCGGGGAACGTGTTCACCAGAATCCTCTTGAGACTGTCCTCAAGGGATTTGATCCTGTGGACTCTCTGGGTGGATGGGAAAAGCTCAGAGACTTTAGACTTATACCGGGGGTCAAGTAGGGTGGCTAACCAATAGTGGTCAGTCTGTTTAATGGCCTTGATTCTGGGGTCCTTTCGCAGGCACTGAAGCATGATGTTTCCCATGCGTCGCAAATTAGCGAAGACCTCAGAAGCTGACTGCTCGGGGTCACTCAAAACGACATTATCTTGAACGGGCTCCTCCTCCTCCCAGCCACGCACTACTCCAAAGTGTCCCGAGGGAGTCAAACTAGGCCTTGCAGATTGCTGCATGTCTTCCTCCTCCTCAAACCCTGCAAAAGTTCCCGCAGAATCGTCCTCCTCCTCCTCCTCCTCCTCCTTCCACCCCTGGATCCTGCTCGGGCCTCTGGGAGCTAGGCATAATGGGGTCAGGATTCTCAGGATAAAGGGGGCCTTGAGAGGCAAGGAAGTCCTCCTCTTCCTCCTGCTGCTCTGCCTCCAGTGCCCTGTCCATAATGCCACACAGAGTGTGCTCCAACAAAAACAGTACCGGTAGGGTGTCACTGATGCATGCGCTGTCCCGGCTGACCATCCTTGTGGCCTCCTCAAATGGCGAGAGGACAGCGCATGCATCCTAAATCAAAAGCCACTTCCGTGGTGAAAAGAAGCCCAGGCGCGCAGAGCCAGTGCTGGTGCCGTACTCGCATAGGTATTCATTGAGGGCCCTCTGCGGGTGGGCATGTCACAGATGAGGCGGTGTACCGGCAGGTGAAACTCGCGCTGCACTTCGGCCAAACGTGCAGTGGCACTGTACGACCGCCTGAAGTGACTGCACACCCTTCTTGCCATCCTTAGCACATCCTGCATTCCCGGGTACGAGTTAAAAAACCGCTGTACCATGAGATTCAGGACATGCGCCAGGCATGGCACATGGGTTAACTTTCCCTGACGAAGGGCGGCCAGGAGGTTTGACCCATTATCAGTAACCACCATCCCTGGCTGCAGCTGGCGTGGTGTCAACCACCTCTGGACCTGTGCCTGCAGAGCCCCAAGAATCTGAGGGGCAGTGTGCTGCCTGTCCCCTAGACACACAAGCTGCAGCACTGCGTGACACCTTTTGGCCTGAGACATAGAATAGCCCTTTGAACGTTTACGTGGTACCTCATCATATTCAAAGGACCATTCTGCAGAGGAGGGCATGGAGGAGGTAGAGGAGGAGGAGCAGGAGGGGTAGAAGTGATCGATCTACCCGGATCAGCGACACCACCAGCTGTTTGCAGACGTGGGGGCAACACTGGCTGCAGCACCGAGCCCTGGCCACAATCCCTTCCACTGGCAAGCAGTGTCATCCAGTGAGCAGTGACAGAAATGTACCGTCCCTGCCCATGTTTGCTTGACCAAGTGTCAGCCGTCAAGTGTATCTTACGGCTGACTGACTTGGCCAGGGACGACACTACATTGCCTTCCACATGTTGGTATAGGGATGGCAGGGCCTTACGGGCAAAGTAATGCCGACTTGGCACCTGCCACTGTGGAACTGCACATTTTGCGAAGTCACGGAAGGGAGCAGACTCTACCAGGTTAAATGGTAATAGTTGCAGAGCCAGTAGTTTAGCCAAACTACTGTTTAGACGCTGGGCATGTGGGTGGAAGGGAGTATACATTTTTTTTTCGTTCCAGCATGTGTGGAATGGAAATTTGGCGTCTAGATGTTACAGCTGGTGGTGTGCTGGAGGTAGATGCGACACTGCCTGCTATATCATCATCCCTGGCAGTGGAGGCTGCCAACAGGTGACGAGTGACTATAGCAGGGCCAGGAACAGACTGATGTGCAGGTGGAGCAGGTGGAGCATAAGGAGGAGCGCGAGGAGGACTAGGAGGCCGACTGACCGATCTTTGGCCCTTTTGTGGGTTCTTTAAATGCTCCTGCCAACGGGCCGAGTGGTGGGTTGTCAAATGCCTGTTTAGGCAGCTTGTACCCAGGTGGTTGACATTTTTGCCACGTTTTATACCCTTCTTACAAATCTTGCTAATCGCAACTGTTTTGTCTGCATGGGATGTCTCAAAAAAGGCCCAGCAAGATGAGGTGTGTATAGTGGCCCGGGAGACAACAGGTGCGGCCTTAGATGGAGCGGGCCGTCTGCTCTCCCCTCTTGCTTGCTCTGCCTCCTCCTCAACCTCAGACCCAACATCTGACTCCATCAAAGACTGAGCATCAGGCCTGGCCCGGGAGACAACAGGTGCGGCCTTAGATGGAGCGGGCCGTCTGCTCTCCCCTCTTGTTTGCTCTGCCTCCTCCTCAAACTCAGACCCAACATCAGACTCCATAAAGGACTGAGCATCAGGCTGGAGTAGATGGCCGACACTGTGGTCAAACAGCTCAGCTGACTCCTCTGTCATGTCTGAAGTTGGGTCTAAGGGAGGACATGAGGTGGACATGGACTCATCTGTATTTGTTCTGCCAACTGCAGAAGACTGACCACTTTTCTCTGCCTGGGTCACTGTAGTTGCAGATGATGCCGATGATGAGGGTTTGGTCATATAGTCCACCACCTCCTGTACATACTGTGGACGTATAGCTTGGCCACTGCCGGAGAACAATCCAAATGGTGGCCTGGCTGAGGACTGACCACCACGTCCACCCCTGCCTCTAGACACCCTAGAAGCTGTGCCCCTTTCCACAGCAGGGCCACGTATGCCTTTTCTTGGTCTACCAGGCATATTTGTCACTGATGCGTTGGCAACTGTATGCGGTGAAAAACGCACACTGCTATGCGACCCACAGTTATTGTTGGATACAGCACAGCAGATGTGTCACGCACAGTAGCAAAGCCTTTTGCACAGTGGACCTAACGCTTTGAACAACAGGCGTTAAGTTGTCACTGATGCGTTGGCAACTGTGTGCGGTGAAAAACGCACACTGCTATGCGACCCACAGTTGTCGCTGGATACAGCACAGCAGATGCGTGTCACGCACAGTAGCAAAGCCTTTTGCACAGTGGACCTAACGCTTTTGAACAACAGGCGTTAGGTTGTCACTGATGCGTTGGCAACTGTGTGCGGTGTAAAACGCACACTGCTATGCGACCCACAGTTGTCGCTGGATACAGCACAGCAGATGCTTGTCACGCACAGTAGCAAAGCCTTTTGCACAGTGGACCTAACGCTTTGAACAACAGGCGTTAGGTTGTCACTGATGCGTTGGCAACTGTGTGCGGTGAAAAACGCACACTGCTATGCGACCCACAGTTGTCGCTGGATACAGCACAGCAGATGGGTGTCACGCACAGTTGCAAAGGCTTTTGTACAGTGCACCTAACGCTTTGAACAACAGGCGTTAAGTTGTCACTGTATTTTGCTGCCTAGCAAGCACATATACCTGCTGTGATACAGCAGCACTGTGCAACGTGCTCACTAAACAGAACCCTCACACTTTCACTTTCCCTACCCCTACAGAAACTCAATTATTAAATATAACTAATGTAGTACAAAGTTCCCTAACTACCCTAGATATCCCTTTCCTCGCACTAAATAGAAAGCTCCATACAGCAGAAGACTGACACTGTCCCTTAAGTTTTTTTTTTTTGTAACTCTAAGAACCAGCACGATCGCTGTATCGAACTACACTGGCTGTAAGCTAAATACAATTCTGCTATATGGAGCTTTAGAACCACTCGATATGTAGAAAATGTAGTGTAGCAAAGCAGGAGTCAGAGAACTGCTTCAACTCTCTTCAACAGGCTCTGTATCACTGTGCTAGGGGTTAGGCGGGGCTATCTTATATAGTGTGGGGCGTATTCACTCCTGATTGGCCTCTGGTCCCCATAGTCACTCCAATCACGTTCCTAAGAGACTCCTGCCCCCTCATTGGCTTTTGCAGACGTGTCTGGGCCAATCACGGGCTTTTAAAGCCCAGTTCCTGTCCCAGTGCATTTTGGGCGGTTCTGGTGGCCGAATACCGAACTTTTACCGCAAAAAGTTCAGTATTCAGCCGAATATCAAACATCCAATGTTCGGGTCGAACCGATGGTCGACCCGAACCATTCGATCATCCCTAGGTGAGACATTGCCATGCTGTGCTGTGTCTGTTGTGCCTGGAAGCCAAGAGCCACACTGGTCCTTCACTCCTTTCAGCTTTGCGTTCACAGGCAGATCAGTGGCTGACACCGCTGAATTTGACAGTTGGCAAAGTGGTGTGCGACAACGGTGCCAATCTGCTGAGTGTGCTGAAACAGGGCAAGATTACTCACATGCCTCACATGGCACACGTCCTGAACCTGGTGGTGCAGCGATTCGTTGCCATATGCCATGGGGTCCAGGACGTCTTGCGGCAGGCCAGGAAACTCTCGGGCCATTTCAGAAGATCTTACACAGCCATGGCTCGCCTTGCTGACATTCAGCGGTGACACAACCTGTCCGTCAGGTGTCTTATTTGCGACTGCCAGACGAGATGGAACTCAACGTTTCATATGCTTGATAGGCCGCTCCAGCAGAAACATGCAGTTAACGACTACCTGTACAAACTCTGTGGCATGACAGGTTCTGGGGAGCTTGGGTTTTTTTCACCTCGCCAGTGGCTGCTCATGCAGGACGCATGCAGACTTCTGCGGCCATTTGATGAGATCACCAAACTGGTCAGTCACAGCCAGGGCGCCATCAGTGACATCATACCTTACGCCTTCTTTCTGGAGTGTGCATTGCGTCGTGTCATTGATCAAGCCATCGAAGAGCAGGAGCAGGAAGATGAGGAATTTGCAATGTTGGATGAATTCCCAGTGGGTGCTACTCCATCTGAGACAAGTCAACAGCAGGAGTCTGAAGAGGAGTCAGAGGAGGATGGTGCTGGGGGGGATGAGGAGGAGCAAGAAGAGCATGCTTTAAACCTTTCTTGGATCCCTGGTGTTATCTGTGGTTGGGGGGAGGAGAACGAGGACGACATTATCCTGGATGATGAGCTGGAAGCAGGCCACTACACCCCTTCCAGTTTAGTGAGAATGGGGGGGCCTTCAAGCTCCAGTGTTTTAAGGGGGACCCCTGTATAAAAAGCATAAAGGCCAAGGACCAGTACTAGGTGGCAACGTACTTAGACCCCCAACAAAAAATGGCGGAAATGTTACCACAATCACAGAGGGCGGTCAGAATGCAGCACTTCCAGGCCTTGCTGCGTGAAATGCTGCATTCTGCTTTTGCGTGCGCTGGCAGAGGAATTTCCAGTCACAGAGAGACAGTTGCGGGTAGCAATCCAACAGTGCCTGTAAGAAGAGGGCGGTTTGAAGATGTCTTGGTCACTTCAGATATGAGATCCTTCTTTCAGCTGAACCATCGACATCTGTGCTCCGGATCCAGCATCAGGGAATGCCTAGACCGACAGGTGTCCGACTACATCGGGTTAACGGCCGATGTGGATGCTCTGAGGAGTGATGAACCCCTGGATTACTGGGTGGGCAGGCTTGACCTCTGGCCAGGGCTTGCACAATTTGCAATGGAACTGTTGGCTTGCCCCCTGTCCAGTGTCCTGTCCGAAAGGCCGTTCAGCGCAGCAGGGGGGATCGTAACCGATAATTGCAATCGCCTATCTCATGACAGTGTAGACTACCTCACATTTATAAAAATGAATGAGGCATGGATCTCTGAGGAATTCAACACATGTGATCAATAGACCATGTTTCATTGAAATTCCTCATGCCAGGGGCCTATACAGGCCGACACTTACTTCTGTATCCTGTGAATGCCTAATGTACCTCCAGCCACCAAATACTACGTTCTTAGCTGTCAGTTTAAGCCATGTGGGCTAATTTTTGGGGCCTATACTGGCCGACACTTAAATCAAAAATCAAATCAATCAAATCAAATCTACTTTATTGTCAATTCTTCCACATGTACAATACATACATACAGAGAATCGAAATTACGTTACTCTTAGACCCCCGGTGCATACAGATAACACTAACAATATAGCCTAAAAATCTAAAAACGCAAAAAAATAAATAAAAATAAGGTTAAAATAAAAACAGCGCAAAGCACATAACAGATAAAGTGCAGACCAATGACTTCAGTTCCATGGTGAATGAGGTAGTGAGCAGACCAATGCTGCCAAAGTGACTGGTGCAAGTCATCAAATGCTAGTGGAAGGAGGGGATGGAAGGCCCTAGGGATATGGGATCTAGGGAAGGGGAGGTGCATAGTTCAGTGGTGCCTATGGCAGAAAAGGGACAAAGGAGCAAGTTCGGAGCGAGTTCAGCTTCCTGACAGCCTGATGGATAAAGCTGTCCTTCAGTCTGCTGGTCCTGGCCTGGAGACTCCGCAGTCTCCTGCCTGATGGCAGCAGACTGAAGAAGCTGTGTAACGGGTGGGTAGGATCACCTGCAATGCATAGAGCTTTGCGAGTGAGACAGGTTCCCTAAATATCCTGAAGGGAGGGGAGAGAGACACCAATGATCTTCTCAGCTGCTCTCACTATGCGTTGCAGAGTCTTCCGGCAAGACGCGTTGCAGGTGCCATACCACACAGTGATGCAGTTGGTCAGAATACTCTCGATGGTGCCTCTGTAAAAAGTGTACATGATGGGGGATGGGGCTCTGGCTCTCCTCAGTTTGCGGAGAAAGTAGAGACGCTGCTGTGATTTCTTGGCCAGTGCTGCAGTGTTATCAGTCCAGGAGAGGTCCTCTGTGATGTGCACACCCAGAAACTTGGTGCTACTCACTCTCTCCCCAATCGCACCATTGATGGTCAGAGAAACATGCTGAGTGTGCGCTCTCCTGAAATCAACAACAATCTCCTTCGTCTTCTTAAAAACCTTTAGGTCATATTTGCAGCCACAAAAGACGTACTAACTGTGCACAAATAATCCCAGCACATGGACAATGTCATAACAGAAGTATTGCAATTGAAAAAGTTGCCCTAAATTTTTTTATTTTTTTTTTTACAGCAAAAAATATATATATTTTTTTTCATAAATCAGCCAGAACTAACAGCAGCCGGTAAATACATTGTCTAATACATATATTAGACAATATATACATATATATGTATATACATTTATACATATATGTCCATTCACACATCTGTAAAATGGGTCTGCATCCATTCCACAATTTGGCGGATACTTTACAGACCCATTGTTTTTCATTTCCAGTCTGAAAAATTAGGCATTCACAGGATAAAGAAGTAAGTGTCGGCCATTCCAGGCACAAAAATTAACCCACATGCGTTTACCTGACAGCTAAGAACGTAGTATTCTGTGGCTGAAGGTACATTAGGCATTCACAGGTAACAGAAGTAAGTGTCACCCATTCCAGGCCCCAAACATTAGCCCACATGGGTTTACCTGACAGCTAAGTACGTAGTATTCTGTGGCTGAAGGTACATTAGGCATTCACGCAGTATACAGAAGTAAGTGTCGGCCTGTATAGACTGCAAAAATTAGCTCACATGGTTTGAACTGACAGCAAAAAACGTATTATTTGATGGCTAGAGGTATGGTAGGCGTTCACAGTACACAGAACCGTAAGTGTCGGCCTGTATAGGCTCCAAAAATTAGCTCACATGGTTTGAACTGACAGCAAAGAACTTAGTATTTTGTGGCTGGAGGTACATTAGGCATTCACAGAAAAAATAATTGTCGGCCCTGAAAGGCCCCAAAAATTTGCCATTCAATGGTCACGAAATGCCTTTTATGCCGCTGTATGTAGCGAAGCCAAGGACCAGGAATTGTTGTGGGTGGAAGAATTTTGATGAAACCTGGTCTACTGGTCACATGTGTTGAATTCCTCAGAGATCCATGCCTCATTCATTTTTATAAATGTGAGGTAGTCTACACTGTCATGAGCTAGGCGAGTGCGCTTATCAGTCACGATCCCCCCTGCTCCGCTGAACGTCCTTTCGGACAGGACACTGGATGGGGGGCAAGCCAACCGTTCCATTGCAAATTGTTCAAGCTCTGGCCAGAGGTCAAGCCTGCCCACCCAATAGTCCAGGGGTTCATCACTCCTCAGAGCGTCCACATCGGCCGTTAACCCGATGTATTCGGACACCTGTCAGACACCTTTGTTTACGCTCCAACATTTGAGCCACAGAAGCCTGCCTTTTTCCAGAAAAACGTGACGATGGCATCATGGAAGGTGGAGTGTTGGACAACTGTGAGGAGACAGGAGAAGGAGAAGGGGGAGGAGAAGGAGAAGAGGCTGGACGGTGAGAGCATGGAGTGTGGCTTTGTGGGTTCTGACAGTTTTGCTCCCACTGGGCTTGGTGATGGGATTTCAGGTGCCTTCTTAAGGCGGTTGTCCCTAGGTGAGTGTTAGGCTTACCGCGACTTATGCATTGACTGCAAAGGCTGCAGATGGCAACACTGGTGTCAGCAACGGACACATGAATAAAAGCCCACACTGCGGAGCCATGTGCCGTCGTCCTGGGAGCACCAGATGTGACTGCACATGGTTGATGGCTCGCTCCTGATACATTTGCAGTCTGCTTTCTACCTCTTGTGCAATGCATGTTCTGCCTGCCTCTCCTCCCTATCTGCCGTTCCGTCAGTCCGCCAGTTCTACAAATAAGTGGCCAGTAACTGTTGTCACTATGTGTAGCAGAGTTAACACAGCAAAAGAGGCCAAATGTTTGCAGGACTAAAATACAATCTTAGAAAAGTATACTGTAAATAACACCCCACTTCAATATGTGGCATTGGGGGGGGCCACAGGTTTATTACACCAGTTCTACAAATAATTGGCCAGTAACTGTTGTCACTGTGTGTAGCACCGTTTACACAGCGAGATGCCAAATTTTTGCAGGAATAAAATACACTCTTAGAAATGTATACTGTTAAATAACACCCCACTTCAATATGTGGCATTGGGGGGGCGGGAGGAGCATTGGTTTAGCACACCAGTTCAAAAAATTGGCCAGTGAGTTAGGCGCTGCGTGTACCGGACTTCACTCAGCAAACTAGGCAATATTGTTGCATGACACAAATACACTTGAAAAAGCTTACTCAGAGAACACCCCACTTCAATATGTGGCATTGGGGGGGGAGGGGGTAATTGGTCTATCACACCAGTTATAATACCTTATAAGTGCTTTTGTCACTGTGTGTAGTGTTTCTGCAGAAACGCTCAGTCTCACCACCACACCTGTCACAATGCTGCACAGTGCACATAAATAGTACTAATCCGCTATAATATGCTTTCTACAAAGTATATTATACTGTGTATTACTATGTTGAAAACACTTGAGAGTAGCTCCAATTAGTGAGTAATTTGATACTTCTGGTGAGATGTCTTTAGATCTAAGCCATTGTAAGACAGAAATGGGGACAATGGAGAACGAGTTCTCCAATATAACCCAATCTTTGGATTTGGCATGTGTGTGCCACTCCACCACTCTTTGAAGATGACACGCTTCATAATACTTGTACATATCTGGCAGACTGATTCCTCCTTTCAATTTAGCTTTCATGATTTGTTCAAATTTAATTCTGGGAGCTTTGCGAGCCCAGGGACGATCCCAGGCGGGTTCTTAGGGTGCAGTGCGCCCAGGCGCCGCCTGGTGGGGGGCGCACTATCCTCTCCCGACCGCAAGTCTCTCACTGCAGCCTCGGAGCTGCCTGCTATATCCTTTGTAGTTGTGAGCTGAGGGGAGGGGCGACAGTGGGGGAGGCAAATTGACACCCACATTTTTTTCTAGCAGTTTTGTGTGCAGGGCCGCTTCTATTAGTGCACATAAGTCAGGGGCGCCGGAGGTGCCCCCTCCTCATTGTCTGCGGTTAGGGACAGCAGAAGGAAAGGGGACTTCTGGACCGACAAGCTCCATGTCTCCCCCCCGTCCAGGCGGGCAGATGGTGCATCCCAGTGAGCTGGGACACAAAGCAGCATCAGCAGATGGGCTGTCTTTGGAGCCTGGCCGGGGGGCGGAGACTAAAGGTCAGCTGACTCGTGAGGGCTGAATGTGGAGGGCTGGAGCTGATCTCGGCAGAGGTGTCACTGCTGCTAGTGTCAGACACCACGGAGCCAAAGTGAGTACTCCTAGGCGTGCACACACTAATCATCTCATGCACATTACATACTTGCCCACAGCAGTGACTGTCCCACTACAGCTCTCAAACTCTTTTTCTATCTTCCCCAGAAATCTCCTGTACATTCTATCTGTTCCCTGATTTTCTTAGATTCCCTCCATCTCAGTGTCTGCTCAGAGAACCTGGAGGTGGGTTCTGCTGACACTGTGCAAGGAGGGGGTGAGCTGATGTTCTAAGAAAAGTAAATTTAGGGAGATAAGCTGTCCGTTTTACATCAGCACTAATCAGGAGGATTTGATTGCAGGGAGATGAGAATGATAGAGCTATTACTACATACACCCCCCCCCCCCCCCCCACACACACACACACACTCTGTGTATGTCCAGATAATGTGAAGAAACTTTATGACCATTCCATTAACCCTCTGTTATCAAAGTCTAATTCCTCACATTACCTAACCACTCAATACAAGTTAACTGTCCTCAATAAACAGAGCAGAGCACAGTGTTCACGGCCATTTACATGGTAGTGCAATTCTATGAACACTACATATTTGGAGAAAATCTGTTATTTTGAATTTACACAGTTTAGCTTTTTTTTTGCACACAAGCGCAGGTGTGGTTTTTATGCATCACATGTAGGGCTGCCCATTCATTTCAATGGGCTACCCTACTCATGAGCAACATGGAAAAGAAGTCCCTTCCCCATCCCCCACCAGCACTGCCACTGATCCCACTGTCATATACTACCCTAGCCTGTCCGTATACTACCCTACCTAGCCTGTCCGTATACTACCCTACCTAGCCTGTCCGTATACTACCCTACCTAGCCTGTCCGTATACTACCCTACCTAGCCTGTCCGTATACTACCCTACCTAGCCTGTCCGTATACTACCCTACCTAGTCTGTCCGTATACTACCCATTATGGAAGTGTATGTGTAGTGTACTACATTACATGGTCTAAGGCTCGGTTTCCACTAGTGCGACTTGACACATGTCAAGTCGCACAGCAAGTCAAAAGCCATTGTTTTCAATGGCGCCCGTTTCCACTGCCGCGTCTTGAGTTGCGGCGACTTCAAAAGTAGATCGTGCACTACTTTTGAGCCGTCTTCAGTGCGACTTCCCTCTATAATGAGGGACAAGTCTCACTGAAAGCCGCAAACAACTTAAGCTACGAAGTCGCGCTAGAAGTAGCATGACCTCTTAGCCGCACTAGTGGAAACCGAGCCTGACTGTAACTTAGACTGAAGTTTAATGCATAGTAAAACGTTTTAGGCTTATGGAAGTGTATGTGTACTAATAATGCGCATTGTGCCGCACATTCACGAGCATATAGGGGGGGGGCAGCAATTTTTATTTTGCCTAGGGCGCCAAAAATCCTTGCACCAGCCCTGGAGAGGAGGAGCCGTACAGAGGAAGCAGCGGCTTTGCTCTCTACTGCAGCCTCCTGCTTTCTCTGTACGGCTCCTCCTCTCACAGGCGGAGTGCATTTGATATCACTCCGCCTGTGAGCCGGGACTATGGAGGGGCCGTTCTAACAGTGACAACCGCAGCCCCGCTGAGATATCACACAAGAGCTTTACACCACAGAGCCCAGCACACCACAGAGCCCAACACACCACAGAGCCCAACATACCATTTTTCTATTGTTTGGTGACACTCTAATGTAGTCTCTCATCGGGGATGGAGGGGATTCTTTCTATCAGAGACTCTCCAATAGGCACAGAGAGGGCCTCTGTAAGATAAACCCCCCTCCAGGTCCCATTAGACTCTGTTGTAGTCTCTAATGGGGCCTGGTGGGGGGTCTTTCTAACATAGACTTTAAAATGCACACAGAGATGACCTCTGTTCGAGAGACCCCCCTCCAGGTCCAATGATACAACCCCATTGTAGTCTCTAATGGGGCCTGGTGGAGGCTCTTTCTAACAGACTCTCTAACAGAGGCCCTCTCTGTGTTCCTTGGAGAGACCCCCTCCAGGTCCCATTAGGAATGGGGAGGAGTTAGTAAGATGACCACGCCCACACGGGGGGCGCCATAAATATTTCTGCACCCAGGCGTCTGTTACCCTAGGATCGGCCCTGTGCGAGCCTATATGAAGTGTCTACATAGAGTTCGAATTCTCCGAAAAACATGTAAGGGAATGTGCACAGGGATCGTCTGGAACAGGTAGAGTAGTCTAGGCAACACATTCATTTTAAATATCGCTGCCCTTCCGAGCCAAGAAAAATGAGCTTTGTGCCAATCCCGTCAATCTTGGTCTATTTTTTTCAGGAGCGGGGTAAAATTGAGATCAATGATAGAATTGAGCTTGGAAGGGAGCTGAATGCCTAGGTATGTGATTGATTCTGATGTCCAATGAAAGGGGAAGTTTGCTTTACAGAGATTTATCTGGGTGGTGGGAAGAGTTACACTCAGAGTTTGGGATTTGGAGTAGTTAATTTTTAGATTAGAAATCTGATTATATAGGTTGAGTGTTTTTAGAAGGTGTGGCAAAGTTATGTGAGGATTTTTTAGAAACAATAGCACATCGTCAGCAAATGCGGCTATTTTATATGTTCGCTGTCCAATTTCAATTCCCTGAATGTTGACATTGGAGCAGATGGAGCGGAGAAGGGGTTCCAGAGTCAGTATAAAAGGAATTGGGGACAATGGACATCCTTGGCGAGTGCCGTTTGTGATGTGGGGGCTTTTGACAGGAGGCCATTAACTCTCACTTTGGCTGATGGATTAAGATATAGAGCCATTATAAATTTTATTATGTTATCGCCTAGGCCTAAAGATGTTAATACCGCTTTAAGGTAATCCCAATCTAACCTGTCAAAAGCCTTCTCAGCATCAAGAGAGAGGAAGAATCCAGGTATTTTGTTTTTGGTTAAATAGTGGTGGATATTAATTGCCTTGAGGGTATTATCCCTTGCTTCTTTTCCAGGTACAAATCCCACCTGATCTGTGGAAAGCTTATCAGAAATAAAGGGGATTAATCTGTTAGCTAGAATTTTCGCATAAATTTTTACATCAATGTTAAGGAGTGATATTGGGTGGTAGTTTTGCGGGAGGGATGAATCTTTTCCTGGTTTAGGAATGACAGAGATATGTGCCTCAAGTAGGGATGGGTTTATTTGAGTTGCATTTGGAAGAAAGTTGAATGCTTTCAAATAAAGTTTAGCTAATAGATGTGAAAAAGCTTTGTAATATACAAGCGCAAAGCCATCAGGGCCCGGACTCTTACCTAGTTTCATGTGTTTGATTGCATTTGAGAATACATCACTAGAAAGGGGGCCCTCAATAGCTGCAGCTTGCTGCTGGGTTAGGGGAGGGGTGTTAAATTTTTGAAGGAATTGTGTAATTTTCTGAAGTTTCGTGTTTTCCGCAGGGGAGTTTTTTGGGTTAGGGTTCAAATTGTAAAGTTTAGAATAGTAGTCTGCAAATTCATTTGCAATGTCTTCATTTGTTGATTTTTTGTCACCCAAAGAAGAAGTTTAAGAGTGAATGGTGGTAATAGCTTTTTTTTTTTTGCCAATGCCCTGGCCAGGTATTTACTGCTTTTGTTCCCAAATTCATAAAACAGTTTCTGAGAGAGGGTAAAACGTTTCTTGAATTTTTTTTTATTCATTCATTCCCTTAGTTTTAATCTCGTCTCTTCCAACTCATGGAGGACGTTCTGCGCTTTAGAGCATTTATGGCATTTTTTAAGGGCTTTGATCTTATTTAGTAAGGTTGTTGTCTCTTTTTGCATTATTCTCTTTTTAGTTGTTGCCATTTTAAGTAAGATTCCCCTCGTGGAGCATTTGTGAGCTTCCCATTGCGATAAGGGAGAAGAAGGTGTCATTTAGTGTAAAGAATTCTTTGATATGGGCGGATAGTTCCATATTATTCTAGATGTCTGCCAAAAGCATGGGTCTATGCGCCAAGTTTTAGAGAATGGTATGTTTATAGGAAGAGTTAAGGTGAGGGTAATAGGATGGTGGTCTGATAGAAACATAGGCTCGATTGAAGAATTGGTAATGAGTGAGATATCTTTTTGCGAGAGAAAAAAGAAGTCTATCCTAGAATAATGATTGTGAGGGGCCGAAAAGAAGGTGTGGTCTTTCATTGTGGGGTGTGTTAATCTCCAGGTATCGTGGAGTGTGAGATCTTGAAGATGTATTTTAATTTTCCGTAGAGCTGAGTATGTGGTAGAAGAGGTCCCTGTTGAGGTGTCTTTTAGAGGATTCAGTGGAAAGTTAAAGTCACCTCCAAGAATGACAATTCCCTCCTGGAAGGAGGCGAGGGAAGCAGATATATCCCCGAAAAAGGACACCTGCCCTTTGTTAGGGCAATATATATTGGCTATTGTAAAGGGTTTGTTCCGAATATGGCCCTTGAGGAATATATATCTGCCCTCCGGATCTACGATAGAGTCAGTAATTAATAGTGGCACATTTTTAGAGATTAGAATGGAAACTCCTTTAGTTTTGGCTAGGGGATTAGTTGAATAGAAGAATGGTCTCTAGAAGTAAACTTAGGAATTTTATCTGATCTGAAATGTGTTTCTTGAAGAAACACAAGATCAGATTTAAGTTTTTTCATATATTGTAGAAGTTGGGACCTCTTCTCTGGCAAATTCAGGCCTTTCACATTAATGGAGAGCAATTTAATAGAAGCTTTCTTGTGACTGTGGTCTTGTGAAAGAAGAGAGCTTGCCGAATGGTTTTGCAGTGGTGTCATTGTATCAATAGGGGGAATGCTATCTATAGCAATATCTAGATCACCTTGCTTGTCTCTAGGAGGGTAGGGGTTAGGAGGTTGGAGTAATAGTTTAGAAGATGCGTTTACTTGGGGATAATGTAGGAAAGAGGGTATAGAGGAAAGGTAGGTATGTATAGAGGAGGGGGGGAAGTCCAACCGTGCAACTAGTCCAGCTAGGCACTTCACTTGTTGGTAGGTAGTTCAGAGGAGGACTGTTTCTCCTACCAAACTATGTCAGGACGAGGAGGAAGAGTGGGCGGAACAGGAACAATGATTCTAAATATGTACCTAGAATAAGTGTGCACGATGCACACAGCACCTTTATAAAGGAAGGACATTACTTGTTTTATGTTTGTCTCACAGTAAATATAGTAAGGTTAGGTGGGTATGACAGGTGAATGTCATAGAAGTATGTAAAGGTATACTAAAATGCTTAGTAACAATAAGAGAGAACATAAATAAAAAGAAAAGCCATTAACTGAAAACTTTGTCAGCACAAGCACATTCTTATTCAAACACTTCCCGAATCTTATGTTATTAGGATTAAAGGTTTTGGAAATGTGGGACCAACTAGATTAACTTTTAATCTTTGAAGAGACTAGAGATAAGATGGTCGAAAAAGAACATACCTTGTTAGGGCCATATATCATGTGGAAAGTTGAGTTCTTGTAATCATATGGCGCAATCTAGTGTCGTTATACAATAGTGTCAAAGAAACAGTTTACCTGTATTATAAGGCAAGAGAATGTGGATCTGTTAACGATTAGAATAACTCTATTAAAGCAATCTTTAAAGAAGCAGAAACTCTATATGTTCAATCGACATACATTCTGACAAGAGCAATTGAAAAAAAAATGACCAGATAAATAACATTTCCTTAATGTCAATTCTTCTTAGTGTCAAAGATATATTATTGAACCACTTTAAGTGGAAAAACCCATTGTATATGAAACTCAACAAGGGTGGTATATATATATATATATATATATATATATATATATATATTAGACTCTTCATTACTCTTTCATATTTCTAATATGGCAAAATAATGAGTGTTAAGAAGACCAGCGTATATATGATAAGCAGAGTGTCAGTACTATTAAGCAGACATTTATACTGATCTTATTAAATTCAGGAGTGAGTGCAAGGCAGATGTAGGCTATATACTTCCCTCTGCAAAATATTAATGGTATCTAACCTTAATCTGCAAAAAGAAGGGTAATTGAATTCAGTGGTTTAACCGCACATCATACAACTTTTATGTGGTTATTAGTTTCTTCTGCGTTTCCTGTGCACTGGAGATGGAGGGAGGCTATTTCTCCCTGGGGTGCGATGAAAGGCACGTGATGGTGAGTCAGGTTGAGAAAGCCTTCTTCTTCTTGAAGAGCCAGGGGACCTATTATCTGGAATCTCCATACGTTCTTCTCGTCTCATTCTTTGTTGATCTGGGAAGAAGTTCCAATCAGGGTAGGCATTTGTGGGATATTTAGGGCATCACAAAAGGGGACAATATCTTCTGGAAATCTTAGATGAGCTAAGCAACCTCTGGGACCAGCTAAGAGGCAAAAGGGAAATTTCCACTTATATGGTATGTCCCTTTCTCTAAGTGACTTGAAACAGCTTGATCTCAGTACCCTGGAACAGGATTCTACCTCTCATTCTAGCTTTGTTTAGAATTTCTTCTTTGAGATGGAAATTAACTAAGCATCCAATAATATCTCTCAGTGGATCAGTATTCCTGCCTTTGGGCCTGAGTGCTCCATGTAACCTTTCCATCTCAATGATGTTGTCTAGTGGTCTCTCTAACAAATCGATAAATATTGCTAGAACTGTTTGATTGAGATTTGGGGGTTCAATCGACTCTGGAAGTCCTCTTATCCTGATGTTATGTCTCCTTCCTCTGTTCTCCAGGTCCTCTATGTGCAAATCTTTAATTTGGGAAGCTTGTGAGTTAAGGGCTCTTTGTGCATCTGTGATGTCAGAGTCATGTCTGTCTGTGGTATCCTCCACATCTTTTAGTCTAGTGGTAATATTTTCATGTCCCTGCGTAGATCCATAATTGCTGTGTTAAATGAAACTTTAATATCCGCAGCTACTGCTTTTAGTTCATCCAGAGATACAGGTGTGGAAGCTGGTTTGAGTGGGGAATCTGAGTTTCTTATCTCAGGTCCCCTAGGAGGGCTTCTGCTGGTAGCCCTGCTAGTACCTGAGGCCCGTGGGGCTGTAGTTGATGAGTCTCTCGGGCGTGTTTCAAACATATATCTGGGATATGTCTTTCTGCTGCTGAGTCCGGATCCCTAGGAGAGCAAGAGCGTGTCGCAGAGTTGTTACGATCTGATTTTCCCATGTTTGCTGATGATAATGATATCCGTGAGAGCACTAAGATTAAGAGGTCATTTTCAGTGGAAGTAAAAACAAGTGAAAAAAGTAAATTTGTTGAGTATGATGCAATTCCAAATCGCAGCCGCCAGAAACACTGTATGAGTTTAATACTTAAAAGCTTGACTGAAACTAGGTCACTAGTTTGTGAAGTATTCAGCAAGAGAGTGAAGGCAAAGATTCTTCTGTGGGGAGATTGTATTATCCCAGGGAGGAATGTGTTACACTCTGTGCTTGCTTGAAACTGTCACTGCATGTAGTCAAGCTGGTGGATTGAGCAGGTCAGGTAAATGTAATTATTCTACTATTCAGGTCAGATTATAGTGTGGGCAGAGGGCAGGAAGGCCTGATTATTAGGGATGATCGAACGGTTCGGGTCGACCATCGGTTCGACCCGAACATTGGGTGTTCGAAATTCGGCCGAATTCCGAACTTTATGCGGTAAAAGTTCGGAATTCGGTCACCAGAACCGCCCAAAATGCAATGGGACAGGAAGTGGGCTTTAAAAGCCCGTGATTGGCCCAGAAACGTCAGTAAAAGCCAATGAGGGGGCAGGAGTCTGCTAGGAACGTGATTGGAGTGACTACGGGGACCAGAGGCCAATAAGGAGTGAATACACCCCCCAGTATATAACATAGCCCCGTCTAACCTCTAGCACTGTAATACAGAGGCTTTGGAAGAGACTGGAAGCATTTATGTTTCTCCTGCTGTGTTAAACAACGTTGCTGCATAGCCGATTGCTTGTAAAGCTCCATATCAGCAGAAGAGCAGTAAGCTTACAGAAAGATTGTCAGTGTAGTTAGAAATACAGCGATTGTGCTGTTTGAGTTAGAAAGAAAAAAAAAATTTAAAGGGACAGTGTCAGTTAGAAATTATCTTCTGCTGTATGGAGCTGTTCTTTTAGTGTGAGGAAAGGGATATGCAGTGTAGTTAGGGTACTATATACCACTATAGTTAGATTCAATAATCTAGTTTTTGTAGGGATACTTTTAAGTGTCAGGGTTCCGTCTAGTGAGCGCGTTGCACTGCTGATTAGTGTTGAGCGAACACGGACTGTATTATTCGTGTTCGTACCGAATAATTGGATTTTTTGTACCCGAACACGGACACGGACACTTTACTGTATGTTCGGGTAAAAATCCGTGTTCGGTCGTTTTATTTCCGGGTTTTGCATGCTTTGGCGCTCTTTTCATGGCGGGCTTTCAACAGCCAATCAACAATCGTTTAACTGGTGTGCCTTAAGCCATCCCAGCCATGCCTGCAAATGTCTCAGTAGCTGTGATTGGCCGTCTGAAGCATGTGACCAAGTCTTTATAAGTTCGAGGCAGCCGCAGCGGCGTCATTATGCTGCTTAGATTCAGGGACAGAGCACACATCAACGTGCTGGCTGCTGATTAGGGAAAGATAGGCAGGAAAAAACCATTTGTGTCCGGATAGAATTGAGGGACAGGTCGGAGTGTTTAGGCAGGGCGAGTTGTAGGCATTTTAGGGATAGAGTCTGCTGAATTATATAGGGTCAGTGTCTTCTACAAACTACAATCGATATTGCTGTGTGGGGGGTGGGGTCTGCACTCAATCCTGATCTACGATCTCTTCTCAATCCTGTTAGGGACAGAGTCTGCTGAATTTTAGGGAAACTGTGTTCTACAAACTACAATCGATATTGCTGTGTGGTGTGGGATTGGAGATAGGCAGGTGTCAGTGATCCACATCCATTTTTCTGTGTGTGAGCTGCAGTGAACACAATCTTTTTGGGCTGCAGTGAACACAATCTTTTTGGGCTGCAGTGAACACAATCTTTTTGGGCTGCAGTGAACACAATCTTTTTGGGCTGCAGTGAACACAATCTTTTTGGGCTGCAGTGAACACAATCTTTTTGGGGTGCAGTGAACAAAATCTTTTTGGGGTGCAGTGAACACAATCCTTTTTGGTGTGCAGTGAACACAATCTTTGTGGGGTGCAGTGAACAAAATCCTTTGTGGGGTGCAGTGAACACAATCTTTTTGGGGTGCAGTGAACAAAATCCTTTTTGGGGTGCAGTGAACAACATCCTTTTTGGGGTGCAGTGAACACAATCTTTTTGGGGTGCAGTGAACAAAATCCTTTGTGGGGTGCAGTGAACACAATCTTTTTGGGGTGCAGTGAACACAATCTTTTTGGGGTGGAGTGAACAACATCCTTTTTGGGGTGCAGTGAACAAAATCCTTTTTGGGGTGCAGTGAACAAAATCATTTTTGGGGTGCAGTGAACACAATCTTTTTGGGGTGCAGTGAACACAATCTTTGTGGGGTGCAGTGAACACAATCTTTTTGGGGTGGAGTGAACAACATCCTTTTTGGGGTGCAGTGAACAACATCCTTTTTGGGGTGCAGTGAACACAATCTTTTTGGGGTGCAGTGAACACAATCTTTGTGGGGTACAGTGAACAGAATCTTTGTGGGGTGCAGTGAACACAATCTTTGGGGGGTACAGTGAACACAATCTTTGTGAGGTGCAGTGAACACAATCTTTGTGGGGTGCAGTGAACACAATCATTGTGGGGTGCAGTGAACTCAATCTTTGTGGGGTACAGTGAACACAATCTCATACTGAAGGTTTGAGGGTGCTGCCTGTTCCATACTCCCCCTACTCCTCATCTAGCCTTTTAGGGGTACAAACAATAGTAATTGGGGCCTAGTGTGGTTGTGTACGTGTGATATACATACACTTTTTTGGGATCATATTTTCTATTCCGCTATTTAATCAAAAACCTTTGGGGATCAGTTAAATTGGGGGATAGTCTGTGTTGGTACGTGTGAGAGAGATCCACCTTTCCAAGTTGTTGGGGTTCATCTCATACTTCTGAAGGTTTGAGGGTGCTGCCTGTTCCATACTCCCCCTACTCCTAGCCTTTTAGGGGTACAAACAATAGTAATTGGGGCCTAGTGTGGTTGTGTACGTGTGATATACATACACTTTTTTGGGATCATATTTTCTATTCCGCTATTTAATCAAAAACCTTTGGGGATCAGTTAAATTGGGGGATAGTCTGTGTTGGTACGTGTGAGAGAGATCCACCTTTCCAAGTTGTTGGGGTTCATCTCATACTTCTGAAGGTTTGAGGGTGCTGCCTGTTCCATACTCCCCCTACTCCTAGCCTTTTAGGGGTACAAACAATAGTAATTGGGGCCTAGTGTGGTTGTGTACGTGTGATATACATACACTTTTTTGGGATCATATTTTCTATTCCGCTATTTAATCAAAAACCTTTGGGGATCAGTTAAATTGGGGGATAGTCTGTGTTGGTACGTGTGAGAGAGATCCACCTTTCCAAGTTGTTGAGGTTCATCTCATACTTCTGAAGGTTTGAGGGTGCTGCCTGTTCCATACTCCCCCTACTCCTAGCCTTTTAGGGGTACAAACAATAGTAATTGGGGCCTAGTGTGGTTGTGTACGTGTGATATACATACACTTTTTTGGGATCATATTTTCTATTCCGCTATTTAATCAAAAACCTTTGGGGATCAGTTAAATTGGGGGATAGTCTGTGTTGGTACGTGTGAGAGAGATCCACCTTTCCAAGTTGTTGGGGTTCATCTCATACTTCTGAAGGTTTGAGGGTGCTGCCTGTTACATACTCCCCCTACTCCTAGCCTTTTAGGGGTACAAACAATAGTAATTGGGGCCTAGTGTGGTTGTGTACGTGTGATATACATACACTTTTTTGGGATCATATTTTCTATTCCGCTATTTAATCAAAAACCTTTGGGGATCAGTTAAATTGGGGGATAGTCTGTGTTGGTACGTGTGAGAGAGATCCACCTTTCCAAGTTGTTGGGGTTCATCTCATACTTCTGAAGGTTTGAGGGTGCTGCCTGTTCCATACTCCCCCTACTCCTAGCCTTTTAGGGGTACAAACAATAGTAATTGGGGCCTAGTGTGGTTGTGTACGTGTGATATACATACACTTTTTTGGGATCATATTTTCTATTCCGCTATTTAATCAAAAACCTCTGGGGATCAGTTAAATTGGGGGATAGTCTGTGTTGGTACGTGTGAGAGAGATCCACCTTTCCAAGTTGTTGGGGTTCATCTCATACTTCTGAAGGTTTGAGGGTGCTGCCTGTTCCATACCCCCCCTACTCCTAGCCTTTTAGGGGTACAAACAATAGTAATTGGGGCCTAGTGTGGTTGTGTACGTGTGATATACATACACTTTTTTGGGATCATATTTTCTATTCCGCTATTTAATCAAAAACCTTTGGGGATCAGTTAAATTGGGGGATAGTCTGTGTTGGTACGTGTGAGAGAGATCCACCTTTCCAAGTTGTTGGGGTTCATCTCATACTTCTGAAGGTTTGAGGGTGCTGCCTGTTCCATACTCCCCCTACTCCTAGCCTTTTAGGGGTACAAACAATAGTAATTGGGGCCTAGTGTGGTTGTGTACGTGTGATATACATACACTTTTTTGGGATCATATTTTCTATTCCGCTATTTAATCAAAAACCTTTGGGGATCAGTTAAATTGGGGGATAGTCTGTGTTGGTACGTGTGAGAGAGATCCACCTTTCCAAGTTGTTGGGGTTCATCTCATACTTCTGAAGGTTTGAGGGTGCTGCCTGTTCCATACCCCCCCTACTCCTCATCTAGCCTTTTAGGGGTACAAACAATAGTAATTGGGGCCTAGTGTGGTTGTGTACGTGCGAGATACATACACTTTTTTTGATCATATTTCCTATTCCGCTATTCAATAAAAACCTTTGAGGATCAATTGAATTGCGGGATAGTCTGTGTCGGTACGTGTGAGAGAGATCCACCTTTCCAAGTTGTTGGGGTTCATCTCATACTTCTGAAGGTTTGAGGGTGCTGCCTGTTCCATACCCCCCCTACTCCTCATCTAGCCTTTTAGGGGTACAAACAATAGTAATTGGGGCCTAGTGTGGTTGTGTACGTGCGAGATACATACACTTTTTTTGATCATATTTCCTATTCCGCTATTCAATAAAAACCTTTGAGGATCAATTGAATTGCGGGATAGTCTGTGTCGGTACGTGTGAGAGAGATCCACCTTTCCAAGTTGTTGGGGTTCATCTCATACTTCTGAAGGTTTGAGGGTGCTGCCTGTTCCATACCCCCCCCCTACTCCTCATCTAGCCTTTTAGGGGTACAAACAATAGTAATTGGGGCCTAGTGTGGTTGTGTACGTGCGAGATACATACACTTTTTTTGATCATATTTCCTATTCCGCTATTCAATAAAAACCTTTGAGGATCAATTGAATTGCGGGATAGTCTGTGTCGGTACGTGTGAGAGAGATCCACCTTTCCAAGTTGTTGGGGTTCATCTCATACTTCTGAAGGTTTGAGGGTGCTGCCTGTTCCATACTCCCCCTACTCCTAGCCTTTTAGGGGTACAAACAATAGTAATTGGGGCCTAGTGTGGTTGTGTACGTGTGATATACATACACTTTTTTGGGATCATATTTTCTATTCCGCTATTTAATCAAAAACCTCTGGGGATCAGTTAAATTGGGGGATAGTCTGTGTTGGTACGTGTGAGAGAGATCCACCTTTCCAAGTTGTTGGGGTTCATCTCATACTTCTGAAGGTTTGAGGGTGCTGCCTGTTCCATACCCCCCCTACTCCTAGCCTTTTAGGGGTACAAACAATAGTAATTGGGGCCTAGTGTGGTTGTGTACGTGTGATATACATACACTTTTTTGGGATCATATTTTCTATTCCGCTATTTAATCAAAAACCTTTGGGGATCAGTTAAATTGGGGGATAGTCTGTGTTGGTACGTGTGAGAGAGATCCACCTTTCCAAGTTGTTGGGGTTCATCTCATACTTCTGAAGGTTTGAGGGTGCTGCCTGTTCCATACTCCCCCTACTCCTAGCCTTTTAGGGGTACAAACAATAGTAATTGGGGCCTAGTGTGGTTGTGTACGTGTGATATACATACACTTTTTTGGGATCATATTTTCTATTCCGCTATTTAATCAAAAACCTCTGGGGATCAGTTAAATTGGGGGATAGTCTGTGTTGGTACGTGTGAGAGAGATCCACCTTTCCAAGTTGTTGGGGTTCATCTCATACTTCTGAAGGTTTGAGGGTGCTGCCTGTTCCATACTCCCCCTACTCCTAGCCTTTTAGGGGTACAAACAATAGTAATTGGGGCCTAGTGTGGTTGTGTACGTGTGATATACATACACTTTTTTGGGATCATATTTTCTATTCCGCTATTTAATCAAAAACCTTTGGGGATCAGTTAAATTGGGGGATAGTCTGTGTTGGTACGTGTGAGAGAGATCCACCTTTCCAAGTTGTTGGGGTTCATCTCATACTTCTGAAGGTTTGAGGGTGCTGCCTGTTCCATACTCCCCCTACTCCTAGCCTTTTAGGGGTACAAACAATAGTAATTGGGGCCTAGTGTGGTTGTGTACGTGTGATATACATACACTTTTTTGGGATCATATTTTCTATTCCGCTATTTAATCAAAAACCTTTGGGGATCAGTTAAATTGGGGGATAGTCTGTGTTGGTACGTGTGAGAGAGATCCACCTTTCCAAGTTGTTGGGGTTCATCTCATACTTCTGAAGGTTTGAGGGTGCTGCCTGTTCCATACTCCCCCTACTCCTAGCCTTTTAGGGGTACAAACAATCGTAATTGGGGCCTAGTGTGGTTGTGTACGTGTGATATACATACACTTTTTTGGGATCATATTTTCTATTCCGCTATTTAATCAAAAACCTCTGGGGATCAGTTAAATTGGGGGATAGTCTGTGTTGGTACGTGTGAGAGAGATCCACCTTTCCAAGTTGTTGGGGTTCATCTCATACTTCTGAAGGTTTGAGGGTGCTGCCTGTTCCATACTCCCCCTACTCCTAGCCTTTTAGGGGTACAAACAATAGTAATTGGGGCCTAGTGTGGTTGTGTACGTGTGATATACATACACTTTTTTGGGATCATATTTTCTATTCCGCTATTTAATCAAAAACCTTTGGGGATCAGTTAAATTGGGGGATAGTCTGTGTTGGTACGTGTGAGAGAGATCCACCTTTCCAAGTTGTTGGGGTTCATCTCATACTTCTGAAGGTTTGAGGGTGCTGCCTGTTCCATACCCCCCCTACTCCTCATCTAGCCTTTTAGGGGTACAAACAATAGTAATTGGGGCCTAGTGTGGTTGTGTACGTGCGAGATACATACACTTTTTTTGATCATATTTCCTATTCCGCTATTCAATAAAAACCTTTGAGGATCAATTGAATTGCGGGATAGTCTGTGTCGGTACGTGTGAGAGAGATCCACCTTTCCAAGTTGTTGGGGTTCATCTCATACTTCTGAAGGTTTGAGGGTGCTGCCTGTTCCATACCCCCCCTACTCCTCATCTAGCCTTTTAGGGGTACAAACAATAGTAATTGGGGCCTAGTGTGGTTGTGTACGTGCGAGATACATACACTTTTTTTTGATCATATTTCCTATTCCGCTATTCAATAAAAACCTTTGAGGATCAATTGAATTGCGGGATAGTCTGTGTCGGTACGTGTGAGAGAGATCCACCTTTCCAAGTTGTTGGGGTTCATCTCATACTTCTGAAGGTTTGAGGGTGCTGCCTGTTCCATACCCCCCCTACTCCTCATCTAGCCTTTTAGGGGTACAAACAATAGTAATTGGGGCCTAGTGTGGTTGTGTACGTGCGAGATACATACACTTTTTTTGATCATATTTCCTATTCCGCTATTCAATAAAAACCTTTGAGGATCAATTGAATTGCGGGATAGTCTGTGTCGGTACGTGTGAGAGAGATCCACCTTTCCAAGTTGTTGGGGTTCATCTCATACTTCTGAAGGTTTGAGGGTGCTGCCTGTTCCATACCCCCCCTACTCCTCATCTAGCCTTTTAGGGGTACAAACAATAGTAATTGGGGCCTAGTGTGGTTGTGTACGTGCGAGATACATACACTTTTTTTGATCATATTTCCTATTCCGCTATTCAATAAAAACCTTTGAGGATCAATTGAATTGCGGGATAGTCTGTGTCGGTACGTGTGAGAGAGATCCACCTTTCCAAGTTGTTGGGGTTCATCTCATACTTCTGAAGGTTTGAGGGTGCTGCCTGTTCCATACCCCCCCTACTCCTCATCTAGCCTTTTAGGGGTACAAACAATAGTAATTGGGGCCTAGTGTGGTTGTGTACGTGCGAGATACATACACTTTTTTTGATCATATTTCCTATTCCGCTATTCAATAAAAACCTTTGAGGATCAATTGAATTGCGGGATAGTCTGTGTCGGTACGTGTGAGAGAGATCCACCTTTCCAAGTTGTTGGGGTTCATCTCATACTTCTGAAGGTTTGAGGGTGCTGCCTGTTCCATACCCCCCCTACTCCTCATCTAGCCTTTTAGGGGTACAAACAATAGTAATTGGGGCCTAGTGTGGTTGTGTACGTGCGAGATACATACACTTTTTTTGATCATATTTCCTATTCCGCTATTCAATAAAAACCTTTGAGGATCAATTGAATTGCGGGATAGTCTGTGTCGGTACGTGTGAGAGAGATCCACCTTTCCAAGTTGTTGGGGTTCATCTCATACTTCTGAAGGTTTGAGGGTGCTGCCTGTTCCATACTCCCCCTACTCCTCATCTAGCCTTTTAGGGGTACAAACAATAGTAATTGGGGCCTAGTGTGGTTGTGTACGTGTGATATACATACACTTTTTTTGGATCATATTTTCTATTCCGCTATTTAATTTAACTGGGCCTCCATGCGAGACCTGTGTGCCTTGTTGCGCTGTTTTGAGTACTCCACCAACATGGCCAGTGGCAATGACGCCGTTCTCAGCTTAACTATCCCACTTCTATGCCTCCTTGAAAAAACAATTCGGGCGATGATGGAAGAGGATGTGGCACAGGATGAGGAGGAGGAGGAGGATGAAGAGGTAACATTTCCAAGGCTTTCAGGGCAGTCATTCGCAAGGGGCTCCGAGGGTGGGTTCCTGCACACGCAAACGCCAGGGACGCAATTGTCCAGCAGGGGCACAGTTCTGGAGGATGAGGAGGATGAGGAGGAGGAGGAGCTGGAGGAGGAGATGGAACCATGTTCACAGCAGGGTGGCACCCAGGCCAGCTCATGGCCATCACTGGTGCGTGGCTGGGGGGATACAGAGGACACGGACCATACACCTCCCACAGAGGACAGCCTTTCGTTGCCTCTGGGCAGCCTGGCACACATGAGCGATTACATGCTGCAGTGTCTCCACAACGACCGCCGAGTTGCCCACATTCTAACTTGTGCTGATTACTGGGTGGCCACGCTGCTGGATCCCCGTTACAAGGACAACGTACCGTCCTTAATTCACTCACTGGAGCGCGATCGCAAGATGCGCGAGTACAAGCGCACGCTGGTAGACGCCATGCTGCTGGCATTCCCATCTGACAGCGGGGCCACAGTGGAAGCACAAGGCAGAGGAGGAGGAGGAGGAGGTCGCCAACGCAACCAGGGCACCGCCAGCACCTCAGAAGGCAGGGTTAGCATGGCCGAAATGTGGAAAAGCTTTGTCAGCACGCCACAACAAACAGCAGCACCAGCAGCTCAGATGGAACGTCTTAGCAGGAGGCAGCATTTTACCAACATGGTGGAGCAGTATGTGTGCACACGCCTACATGTAGTGAATGACGGGTCTGCCCCCTTCAACTTCTGGGTCTCCAAATTGGGCACATGGCCTGAGCTTGCCCTTTACGCCTTGGAGGTGCTGGCGTGCCCTGCAGCCAGTGTATTATCTGAACGGGTATTTAGCACGGCTGGGGGCGTTATAACAGACAAGCGCAGCCGCCTGTCCAGAGACAATGTGGACAAGCTCACGTTCATTAAAATGAACCAGGCATGGATCCCACGGGACTTTTCCGTACCTTATGCAGAATAGCAATGGATACCGACCTTACCCACCCATTGTTCCATTTTTGCTCTTTCTCACTCTTTTGGGGTGTACCCTCATTTAAAATTTGTGAAAAGAAGCAGTGTTGGCTACCTCGTCCTCCTCCTCAGGGCCAGATTAATGTAGGGGCTATTGGAGCTGCAGCTCCAGGCCCCTACCTTTTATATAGGCCCCGGGTTGGCCATATTCACTGTTACCGCTCTTCTGTCACTTGTAAACACAGAAGTCTGGCTTCTATGCTCGCTTCCCCAGGCAGCACCCTCAGAACCTCCCCACACAGCGTGAAGGCCGGACAAGGAGGGACAGTTGGCGATGCATGGATGTGTTTATGGGCTTCAGAGACAGCATCCCATGTTGAATTAGGCATGCATGGCTGCACCCTTCCTCCTCTGGGTGCATGGCAAGGCACGGCCCTAAGGCCCTTCAAAATCCTCAGCACCAAGCCCATGATGCTGTTAATCCGGCCCTGGTCCTCCTCCACCGCCGCTTCCACCTACACCGCCCATAGGTGTGCGCAGCCTATTGCATTAAGGTGTGCACCCCAAAGTTGAAATACACATGCATGTGTTTGCCAGCAGGGAGAGTAATGTATCGGGGCCATGTACCTGTAGGCAAGGAGAAATAGAGCAGAGCAGGTCCCAGGGAGATCTTTCCCATCTCCTCACTGGCAATGCTATGTGCCCTAGGTGATTAGGGTGTGCTTAGGCACACCCAGCACACCCTGTGCACACGCCTATGTCACCGCCACATCCACCACCACCTCAACCTCCCTCCTACTCCATATGGGCCTCGTCCTTCAGAGATGAAGAAGAACATTGTTTTATTTTTCTGTTTTTTTTTGTTGTTTTAAGTTATTTCCCTATCCACATTTGTTTGCAGAGCACTTGCCATGCTCTTAATTACGTTTTGCTGCCATTTGCAGCACTCTAGCCCTTTCCTTTGGTGTTTTAGAGCCATTTTAGTGCCTTAAAGTTCGGGTCCCCATTGACTTCAATGGGGTTCGGTGTCCGGGAAAAGTTCGGTAAAAGTCCGGGACACGGACCCGGACTTTTTTTTAAAGTTCGGCCGAACCCGTCGAACACGGACATCTAGGTGTCCGCTCAACCCTACTGCTGATATATCTACAGCAGGTATACGTGCTTGCTAGTCAGCTATTGTGCAAAATACATTTCAGTGATACACACATCTGCTGTATTTAGTGACAACTTTGGGTCGCATAGCAGTGTGCGTTTTGCAGGTGAATTTCACCGTGCAGAGTTGCCAAAGCCTCAGTGACAACTTAACGGCTGTTCTTGTTGTAAGCGTTAAGTCCACTGCAAAAGGCTTTGCTACTCTGCGTCACACACATCTGCTTTATTTAGGGACAACTTTGGGTCGCATAGCAGTGTGCATCTTGCAGGTGATTTTCACATCGCACAGTTGATAAAGCCTCAGTGAGAACTATACATAAATTAAAATTCATCACAAAAAAAATGATTATTTTTCTTAGAATTTTAGTAGCGCAGGGATGGTGTTACCCTCCTTTCATAAAGTGCAAACAAATAAAGTGCATAAATTGCATAAATAATCCTAAACATCCAACTAAGCAAAAACAGAGTCCTTCAAAAGTCTTTGTTTATTTAGTGCCAGAGCAATACACAGTGCCTTTAAAGAGGTTGTAAACTCATTTAAATTTTATTTTTTTTTTTACAACCTGCAAGAGAAACACATAATGAGCTAGTATGCATCGCATACTAGCTCATTATGAAATACTTACCTTAGAACGAGCCCCCGCCGTGCCGCTCACTCACCTGTATGACGAGCGACATGTTCAGTTGCCCGTCTTCCGGGATTGCGGCATCCGGCCATCTGATTGGCCGGAGCCGCGGTGACATCACTCCCGCGCACGCGCGCGGGAGCCGACGGTCACGGCACGGGGCTCTGAAGGAACGGCACGATCAGCCGTTCCTTCAGAGCGCATGCGCCAGTGACGTCACTGGCTGCATTAAAGGTAAATATCTCCTAAACGGTACATGTTTAGGAGATATTTACAGTACCTATAGGTAAGCCTTATCATAGGCTTACCTATAGGTTCAACTTCCCGAGGAGGGTTTACTTCCTCATTAATGCAGGGTCATTGGTGTCAATTATAGGAACCACCGTACAATGTCACCACCACCAGTACTGGCATTACATAAATAAAGACTTTTGAAGGACTCTGTTCTTGCTAAGTTGGATGTTTTGGATTATTTATGCAATTTATGCACTTTATTTATTTGCACTTTATGAAAGGAGGGTAACACCATCCCTGCGCTACTGAAATTCTAAGAAAAATAATCTGTTTTTTTTGTGATGAATTTTAATTTATGTATAGTTGTTGTGACGGAACCGTCGACCCACACCGTGCTTGTGGTCTTCCGTCAGTATACGGCTTCCTCCAGTCTGGACATATAGAGATATTCCAGCCGCCCCCCATACAAAAACTAGCCTGAACTTAGCTTGTATGTGTCTGGAAACAACTAACTCCTTTATTAACACAAGCAGTCGACTTTTATACACTTGAGAAGCATGACAGTCACTACATGAACAATGGCCTGAATATTTACATAAAAGCATCACATAATGAATAGATAACGAGGTAGAGCTGACTCATGGCTAATCCCATCTAGACAAGGTTATCATTCACATGCTAATTAGCTCAGCGTACTTAAGTCAGCCTGGAAGCCCAGACTGCCGGCACCAAAAGTAAAACAAGATACAAATACACATATTATAGTGTAAATACTGAGAACCCACAGTAACCAATAGATGAGCAAATCAACATGATTTACAATCCATGGAAGACAGGTGTTTGAGCTGATGACATGCATCTGTTACAAGTCTGATCAACTGAGCAGTCCAAACCATCAATTTATCTGTCACATAGTTTTGTTCAGTCTCAGTGACGGCGAGTACCGTCACATATCTTCCCCCCAAAGGTAGACGAACCAGGTACCAGACCCCCAACTGGTCTGTGCCTGAGTTCGTCGGGTAACAAGTCCCAAAGAGTCAATCCATCATGGCAACTTCCTTGACAAAGTTCCACATAGCTTGTAAGTTTGTCCCGGCAGGGTGCATGGAGCTCTCGTAGCCAATCAGTCTGTGGAAGTCTGGTTTGGGCAGGCCAGACTGGGCTTTTTGGTCACCCTGTGTCCCTAAAAGACACAGGGTGATTTAGACATAAGAAGTGCCTAGGGGGTTGAGAGAGGTATTTCCCAACCTCTCTAAGGTAAGCTGTGTTCCAAGGACCCCCCAACCAAAGTGACTACCGTCACATCTCTCTGCTTCTGGAAGGAGACTAACACAGGAGGGGACCCCAAATAGGTTGACTTTGAAGGTAGTCTGTAGTTCCAGCCCCCCAATGTCTATACCCACACAGTACCCCAAGCAAATTGTCCCAAAGGGAGCATTACTCACCCAACCAACCTCTGCCTCTCTCGTAGAACATACCCGCTGTAGGGAAGAAGCGTGGACTGGCCCTTCTCCCTGGAGTCCTTTCAGCTGCTGGGGAGAAGACAGGGTGGCTGGGCTCACTCCCTCATGCTGTTGGGGATCTGGGCCGACTGCCCAGCATCCCTGGGGTATACAGGTGGGGATTGTAGTCTCATCCACCTGCTCAGGAAATCCATCCCTTGTGAGTTGAGGGCAGAGGCCAGCAGCACTCTGCTCTGTTGCCAGCACTTCTGCTGGGGACTCCACGTAATCTTCTCCGGCAACCTCTTGTCTCTTCTCCCCCTGGATTCTGATCTGCTGCTGGGGACTGACCACCACCTTCTCACCCTGGGCCTCGGACTGCTGCAGGTGTGGGGCAGAGGTCTTGGACCCTCTGTCCAGTTGTCAGCGCTTCTGCTGTAGAAGTTTCTTGTAACTCCACACATGCTGCTGGCCTGAAATCCCATGTCCCTGTCAGTGGTGTAGCAGAAAGGTCAGCTGCCTCTTCTCTCTGGGAAGCTGAAGCTGCTGTTGGTGTTGGGCAGAGCTCAGTAGTGCTAGGCCCTGATGCCAGCTGTTCTGCAGGAACATAAACTGAAAAGTCAGTGGCCTTGCACACATCTTGCTGGGTCACCAATTGTTGCATCCAGAGGTCAGCAGCGCTAGGCCTGGATGGTTGCTCATCTGCTGCAGGCTCACTGGGAGCTTCCTCCTCAGCAGAAAAGTCTAATAAATCTCCAGTCTCTGGAATTGCTAAAAGTCCAGGACATGGACTGGTGGCACTTGGGCCCAGTGCCAACACTTTTGTAGGTGATTTATAATCCAAATCATCTTCCAATGGAAAGTCCATTAAATTTGTAATCCGTGGTTTGGGAATGAAGATGGCTTCCTCTTCTCCCATACCTTTATCCAGCGGCTGATCAGATGCATTCCTCCATCCAAGCTTGTCCTGTGCAGAAACAGGTTCGTCCAGGTGAGTCAGCACTTGCTGCATCCGCCATAAGACCTCCGCATCCAAAACATTGGGTGCAGGTGAGCAAAGCACACTATTACTGTGCCACATTGCCGACTCTTCAGTCAGGATTTCTGGACTGTCAGCTGGTACTTCTGGGTATTCCCAGGCAAGGGGAGCCCAGGCCTGGCACTGAGCAGAGTCTAGCAGCTGTCTGTAGGCGATCTCCAGCTCCCATTCCTGATTGGCTAGAAATTACAAATCTTCCAGTACCCAGTGCACGTCCAAGACATTCAGCATCTGTTCTCTGTATTCTAAGATTTCCTCCAAACGCCACTCCAAATCGCTCCCAAAGTCAGGGTCCTCAGACAGCCTCTCTAATAACAGCCCCAGGCCGCCGTAGCAAAAGCCTTCTGTTGGGCTGCCATCTGCTGTCCATGGGCACACTTGGGTTACATACCAGCGGAGGGCTCTATAGCTCTCATCCAACCGCATCTCCACCTGGACCAGCCTGCTTAACTCAGCTTTCCATTCCTTATACGGTAGTCTCCCCAAAAACACCATTCGCACTTCGTACTGTGACCAGTACCTTTCCTGGAAGGAGGGGAGGATTTTTCCCTGGTGTCGCTGCTCACAGGCTAGCGCTTCCTCCCAGAGTTCCAATCGGATTGAATCGTGCCATCCCAGCAGGACCTTCTCTGACACCGGTCCCCTGTGCTGTATCCGCATCTCTCGCAACCTCCTTCCGAATTCCTCTTCCATGGCGGCTGATATCTGTACCTCTCCTCTTCTTCTCCCCGGACCTTAGATCCCAGTGGAGGTTTGGATGTTCCAGACTGCAGGAAACATCCCACCGCTTGCCACCAATGTGACGGAACCGTCGACCCACACCGTGCTTGTGGTCTTCCGTCAGTATACGGCTTCCTCCAGTCTGGACATATAGAGATATTCCAGCCGCCCCCCATACAAAAACTAGCCTGAACTTAGCTTGTATGTGTCTGGAAACAACTAACTCCTTTATTAACACAAGCAGTAGACATTTATGGCACTTTTCCACCGCAAGTACCGGCTCGTACCAGGTCGGCTCTACTCGGCCCTGCTTGGCCTGGTTTGCTTTTCCACTGCTGGTACTGCATGGTATAGTGTCGGAACGGTTCGGTACGGTATGGTATAGGTTTGCTTTTCCACTAAAGTAGTACTAAGTTAAGTGGGTGGGATAACAACGGGGTGGGTGGGATTCTCTGACCAATCAGTGGCTAGTAGTGACTGCATGCAAAGGATTGTGGGATATGGTACCAGTTTGGTACCTGTTGGAACCACAATCGAGTAGGTACTGTTTTTCAGGGCCGTACCGTTCGGTTCCATGCAGTGGAAAAGCAAACCTATACCGTACCATACCGAACCGTTCCGACCCTATACCATGCGGTACCAGCAGTGGAAAAGCACAAAAGCAGGCCGAACTGGTACGGTTCCATGCAGTGGAAAAGCGCCATTATACACTTGAGAAGCATGACAGTCACTACATGAACAATGGCCTGAATATTTACATAAAAGCATCACATAATGAATAGATAACGAGGTAGAGCTGACTCATGGCTAATCCCATCTAGACAAGGTTATCATTCACATGCTAATTAGCTCAGCGTACTTAAGTCAGCCTGGAAGCCCAGACTGCTGGCACCAAAAGTAAAACAAGATACAAATACACATATTATAGTGTAAATACTGAGAACCCACAGTAACCAATAGATGAGCAAATCAACATGATTTACAATCCATGGAAGACAGGTGTTTGAGCTGATGACATGCATCTGTTACAAGTCTGATCAACTGAGCAGTCCAAACCATCAATTTATCTGTCACATAGTTTTGTTCAGTCTCAGTGACGGCGAGTACCGTCACATATCTTCCCCCCAAAGGTAGACGAACCAGGTACCAGACCCCCAACTGGTCTGTGCCTGAGTTCGTCGGGTAACAAGTCCCAAAGAGTCAATCCATCATGGCAACTTCCTTGACAAAGTTCCACATAGCTTGTAAGTTTGTCCCGGCAGGGTGCATGGAGCTCTCGTAGCCAATCAGTCTGTGGAAGTCTGGTTTGGGCAGGCCAGACTGGGCTTTTTGGTCACCCTGTGTCCCTAAAAGACACAGGGTGATTTAGACATAAGAAGTGCCTAGGGGGTTGAGAGAGGTATTTCCCAACCTCTCTAAGGTAAGCTGTGTTCCAAGGACCCCCCAACCAAAGTGACTACCGTCACATCTCTCTGCTTCTGGAAGGAGACTAACACAGGAGGGGACCCCAAATAGGTTGACTTTGAAGGTAGTCTGTAGTTCCAGCCCCCCAATGTCTATACCCACACAGTACCCCAAGCAAATTGTCCCAAAGGGAGCATTACTCACCCAACCTACCTCTGCCTCTCTCGTAGAACATACCCGCTGTAGGGAAGAAGCGTGGACTGGCCCTTCTCCCTGGAGTCCTTTCAGCTGCTGGGGAGAAGACAGGGTGGCTGGGCTCACTCCCTCATGCTGTTGGGGATCTGGGCCGACTGCCCAGCATCCCTGGGGTATACAGGTGGGGATTGTAGTCTCATCCACCTGCTCAGGAAATCCATCCCTTGTGAGTTGAGGGCAGAGGCCAGCAGCACTCTGCTCTGTTGCCAGCACTTCTGCTGGGGACTCCACGTAATCTTCTCCGGCAACCTCTTGTCTCTTCTCCCCCTGGATTCTGATCTGCTGCTGGGGACTGACCACCACCTTCTCACCCTGGGCCTCGGACTGCTGCAGGTGTGGGGCAGAGGTCTTGGACCCTCTGTCCAGTTGTCAGCGCTTCTGCTGTAGAAGTTTCTTGTAACTCCACACATGCTGCTGGCCTGAAATCCCATGTCCCTGTCAGTGGTGTAGCAGAAAGGTCAGCTGCCTCTTCTCTCTGGGAAGCTGAAGCTGCTGTTGGTGTTGGGCAGAGCTCAGTAGTGCTAGGCCCTGATGCCAGCTGTTCTGCAGGAACATAAACTGAAAAGTCAGTGGCCTTGCACACATCTTGCTGGGTCACCAATTGTTGCATCCAGAGGTCAGCAGCGCTAGGCCTGGATGGTTGCTCATCTGCTGCAGGCTCACTGGGAGCTTCCTCCTCAGCAGAAAAGTCTAATAAATCTCCAGTCTCTGGAATTGCTAAAAGTCCAGGACATGGACTGGTGGCACTTGGGCCCAGTGCCAACACTTTTGTAGGTGATTTATAATCCAAATCATCTTCCAATGGAAAGTCCATTAAATTTGTAATCCGTGGTTTGGGAATGAAGATGGCTTCCTCTTCTCCCATACCTTTATCCAGCGGCTGATCAGATGCATTCCTCCATCCAAGCTTGTCCTGTGCAGAAACAGGTTCGTCCAGGTGAGTCAGCACTTGCTGCATCCGCCATAAGACCTCCGCATCCAAAACATTGGGTGCAGGTGAGCAAAGCACACTATTACTGTGCCACATTGCCGACTCTTCAGTCAGGATTTCTGGACTGTCAGCTGGTACTTCTGGGTATTCCCAGGCAAGGGGAGCCCAGGCCTGGCACTGAGCAGAGTCTAGCAGCTGTCTGTAGGCGATCTCCAGCTCCCATTCCTGATTGGCTAGAAATTACAAATCTTCCAGTACCCAGTGCACGTCCAAGACATTCAGCATCTGTTCTCTGTATTCTAAGATTTCCTCCAAACGCCACTCCAAATCGCTCCCAAAGTCAGGGTCCTCAGACAGCCTCTCTAATAACAGCCCCAGGCCGCCGTAGCAAAAGCCTTCTGTTGGGCTGCCATCTGCTGTCCATTGGCACACTTGGGTTACATACCAGCGGAGGGCTCTATAGCTCTCATCCAACCGCATCTCCACCTGGACCAGCCTGCTTAACTCAGCTTTCCATTCCTTATACGGTAGTCTCCCCAAAAACACCATTCGCACTTCGTACTGTGACCAGTACCTTTCCTGGAAGGAGGGGAGGATTTTTCCCTGGTGTCGCTGCTCACAGGCTAGCGCTTCCTCCCAGAGTTCCAATCGGATTGAATCGTGCCATCCCAGCAGGACCTTCTCTGACACCGGTCCCCTGTGCTGTATCCGCATCTCTCGCAACCTCCTTCCGAATTCCTCTTCCATGGCGGCTGATATCTGTACCTCTCCTCTTCTTCTCCCCGGACCTTGGATCCCAGTGGAGGTTTGGATGTTCCAGACTGCAGGAAACATCCCACCGCTTGCCACCAATGTGACGGAACCGTCGACCCACACCGTGCTTGTGGTCTTCCGTCAGTATACGGCTTCCTCCAGTCTGGACATATAGAGATATTCCAGCCGCCCCCCATACAAAAACTAGCCTGAACTTAGCTTGTATGTGTCTGGAAACAACTAACTCCTTTATTAACACAAGCAGTAGACATTTATGGCACTTTTCCACCGCAAGTACCGGCTTGTACCAGGTCGGCTCTACTCGGCCCTGCTTGGCCTGGTTTGCTTTTCCACTGCTGGTACTGCATGGTATAGTGTCGGAACGGTTCGGTACGGTATGGTATAGGTTTGCTTTTCCACTAAAGTAGTACTAAGTTAAGTGGGTGGGATAACAACGGGGTGGGTGGGATTCTCTGACCAATCAGTGGCTAGTAGTGACTGCATGCAAAGGATTGTGGGATATGGTACCAGTTTGGTACCTGTTGGAACCACAATCGAGTAGGTACTGTTTTTCAGGGCCGTACCGTTCGGTTCCATGCAGTGGAAAAGCAAACCTATACCGTACCATACCGAACCGTTCCGACCCTATACCATGCGGTACCAGCAGTGGAAAAGCACAAAAGCAGGCCGAACTGGTACGGTTCCATGCAGTGGAAAAGCGCCATTATACACTTGAGAAGCATGACAGTCACTACATGAACAATGGCCTGAATATTTACATAAAAGCATCACATAATGAATAGATAACGAGGTAGAGCTGACTCATGGCTAATCCCATCTAGACAAGGTTATCATTCACATGCTAATTAGCTCAGCGTACTTAAGTCAGCCTGGAAGCCCAGACTGCTGGCACCAAAAGTAAAACAAGATACAAATACACATATTATAGTGTAAATACTGAGAACCCACAGTAACCAATAGATGAGCAAATCAACATGATTTACAATCCATGGAAGACAGGTGTTTGAGCTGATGACATGCATCTGTTACAAGTCTGATCAACTGAGCAGTCCAAACCATCAATTTATCTGTCACATAGTTTTGTTCAGTCTCAGTGACGGTGAGTACCGTCACAGTTGTCACTGAGGCTTTATCAACTGTGCGATGTTAAAATCACCTGCAAGACGCACACTGTTATACGACCCAAAGTTGTCGCTAAATAAAGCAGATGTGTGTGACGCAGAGTAGCAAAGCCCTTTGCAGTGACAAGTTAACGCCTGTTCTTGTTGTAAGCGTTAAGTCCACTGCAAAAGGCGTCACACACATTTGCTTTATTAGGAGCAAGAGAAAGTCATTTTTGAAGGTTTGGCATGCTATAATTCTGGTTCTGGACATGCTACAGAGCTGAAATTTCACAGGTACATTTTTTAGACCCACCAGACACTAAATCCAACGAAATCTAATTTTTTTTTCAATAATTTTTTCAATAATTGTCTCTCTATCAAAAAAGACAATTTTTAAGAACTTTTTTTTGCCTGATTCATAGTCCCTGGGACATGACCCAGAACCCTAGGCACTTTTTAGGGGCATTTATTAGGTTTTAGGGCTTCAAAATGGTGTTTTTTGATTCCCGAAGTTCGGGTCCCATTGATTTCAATGGGGTTCGGGAATCCGAACCGAACTTTTGGGAAATTCGGGTGTTCTGGTCGAACCGAACTTTTCAAAAGATTGATCATCCCTACTGATTATGATGTTGTGGTAGATGGGTTATATATTGCGGGATATAGCACTTACCCGGTCCCCCGCGGCGGGCGGATCACCGCTCTAGGTAAGGCCGTGGCTTCTGGGTCGACTAGGCCGCAATCTCGTCTGCCTTTCTGCAGCTCGCTTTGCGGTCCAAACAGATGGATGGCAGTTCCAGGGGACTCAGGCAGGTTAATTGTGCCCAAAATTCTTATTTAGGGAGTCCCTAGGAGCTGGATGGCCGCCGATTGAAGCAATCTTTAAAATGTACTGGAGTTTTAGTCAACTAAAATGTACTGGAGTTTTAGTTGACTAAATACTACTAAAACTAAAACACTTGCAGAAGACTAAAAATGGGACTAAAACTAAAATGCCATTTTAGCCCTAAGACTAAAACTAAATTGAAATTTGCTGCCAAAATTAACACTGCCTCCCAGTCTAAGTCCTGGAGAGCAGCCCTCATCCTTGGAAAATTTGCTCTCTTAAAGTTAAGTGTATTTATATTTCCTGTATGCCTTTTTTGCTTACAGCTAACAATAAATAAAATCATATTATGGTCACTGCTACACAGATCTTCTTTTATATGAACATTATTAATAAGCTCTGCATGGTTTGAGATTATCAAGTCCAACAGAGCATCATTTCTAGTCGGGCCTCAATAAACTGTACCATAAAATTGTCTTGTAAATGTTTTATACATTTTTGCCCTTTAACTGTTCCAGCAGTGCCATTACTCCAGTTTATGTCTGGGTAGTTAAAATTCCCCATTATTATCACTGTCCCAGCCCTTGCAGCCCTTTCTATCTGTGCCAGGAGCTGAGTCTCCACCTCCTCATTAATACTGGGAGGTCTGTAACAAACTCCAATGGTAATCTTTGTATTACGCACACCCATGTACATTTCCACCCATACTGCTTCAGACTCATCACACTCTCCATCAACTAGGTCCTCTTTCACATTCACTTTGAGATCACTTCTCACATAGAGACAGACACCACCACCCAACTGTTTTACCCTGTCTTTAATATTAATAGCCCAGTCATGACCCCCCCCCCTCCCCCCCAAAAAAAAAAAAAAAACAGGCCTGCATCAGTGACGCCAAAGAAAATAAATTTGATTTGCTGGAAGCTAGATCTTTTATTTCCTTAACTCTCTTCTGATTTTCTTTTCATGCAGGTGATTGTATCTTGTATACTGTGACTTGTGATCATACATATCTACCATGTCCAGCTATCCAGCTTGCATTTCACACTGTACATTGTCTTTCATCATTGTACATTTCAGCACACTGTTCCACAGACACGCTGTTTTCATTCATCTCAGTTACTTTTACTATACTCCCTCCCTCTTGCTGATCCCTTGTGACTCAGCCCGGGGTCTATTAATTTAATCACAAATCATTAGGTAGGCACTCCTTTGGGGGGGTGGATAAATATTAGCTTGGGGGTTGTAGCAGTCCTGGGGCAAGGAGGAGAATGAAGGTCACAGTACGATCTAGGGAGAAAGAGCACATACAAGTAGAGCAGTATAGTGAGAAAGTAGCTGTGGTGAAAACCACTTTAGGAAAGAAAATGAGTTGCAGCAGAGAATATGTTTGTGTGTCAATGCACCACACATGTTGGACATTGCAGTGCATTGCAGACATTCGGCATGAAGCAAGATTAATAATTCAAGGCCCATTATTCACTCTAAACTGATGACATGTAGGGGATTTTAAAGAATCACCTCTTTAAAACTTAGTTTGTCACCATTTCACAGGCACATGCAATTGTAAAACACAACTACTGTACACTGCATCTGAGCACCACAAACCAAAAATGCTATTTCATTCATTTTAAATATTTAAAGCAAACTTACACATCCATCCATGTCTCCAGCTTTATTTTGCTAAGAAATCACGTTGAAAAACACCCTCTAGCATTTCTACCCATGGCCATCCTGAGTAACGGCAGATGATTCATGTAGCTTTCATGTCCAAGAAACCATCTGCCCTTGACTTAGGCATGCAGGCACGAGAGTGTGCTTAGCTGGGAAAACCCTTCTCCCCTCCTACCGCCCTGGAATGTTCAAAGGAAAGTCAAAAAGGCTAAGGGGGGTGACTACCAACACCTCTTCTTTTCCTATTATTGACCAACTCCTCTTTGAGTAGGATTTTAGGGGCAATTTTGCAATAACATGTATATAAAAAAATATCAATTATTAATCACAGTTAAAAGATTCTTTCGCATATACAAAAAGCTGTTAAGCTATACAATATTCCATAGAACCCATTATGTATAAAGTGCCAAAACATGACATAATAATCTACATAAATAAACAGAAATAGTGGTGTTTCCCAACTACTTAGGGCTTGGCTCCATCGGTGAAGATGGCAGCCAAGATGACTTCAAGAAAGTGGGGAGCATCCAACGCGTTTCGAGTACATACAAAAAACTTCTTCAGGGATATCATAACCACTGTCTGTAACATAGAACAAACTGACTTTAGAAACAAATAAAAATACACATTCACTTCAGATTATTTTGCAACATGTGCTGACCTCAGCTAAAGTGCTTCCAGAGCCTTATAGAGTAATGATGTTCCCGCCATGCAGAACTGCTGGATATTAATCCAAAAAAGGTTTTGACATCACAACTAGAGATGGCCTTGCGGTTCGTGGCAAATTTTGCTTGTTCGCTACCCGCCAATTTTGCAAACACATGGCATTGTTCACGGCGGCCATATTAGTTTACTTGGGGAGAACTTTGACCTATGACACAGCCATCAGGTGGAACGGGACAGCCAATTGAAACATTTCAGCACATGGACATGCTCCCTACCTTATAAATAGACCAGAGCATGCGGCCATTTCACATTCTGCTTTTTGTCAGCGTAGGGAAAGGTCTGCTGTGCTCATGAGGGAGAGATTGCCAGACACAAATAGCTCTGTGAAGATCCACAAAAGTCCTTTTCAGGGCTGGTATTTCGGTATAGGTCTACTAGTATCTTCTCAGGCTAGGGGCAGGTATCCAGTCAGTGCTTTAGATGCAGTTGGAGATCGGCAGCAGTCACACACAAATCGCTCTGTTAATGTCCACAAAAGTCCTTTTCAGGGCTAGTATTTCGGGATAGGTCCAGTCTCTTTTCAGGTTAGGGACAGGTATCCAGTCTGTGCTTTAGGGGCAGTTAGAGATCAGCATCTGCAGTGACACAAATTGCTTTGTTAATGTCCACAAAAGTCATTTAAATGGCTGCAATGTCGGTATAGGTCTATTACAGTCTCTTCAGTATAGGGTCAGGTATCCAGCCTGTGCTTTAGGGGCAGTTAGAGATCGGCTTCTGCAGTGACACAAATTGCTCTGTTAATGTCCACAAAAGTCATTTAAAGGGCTGCAAATTTTTTGGTATTGCTGTGCAGTGCACTAAAAAGGGGTGGGGGGTAATCCACAGTATAATATACTTTGTAGAAAGCATATTATAGTGGACAAGTAGTATTATTGTGCACTGTGCAGCATTGTGACAGGTGTGGTGACTGAGCATTGCTGCAGCAATGCTACAAACAGTGACAAAAGCACTTATAATGTATTATAACTGGTGTGATAGACAAATGGCCCCCCAATACCACATACTGAAGTGTGGTGTTATCGGAGTATACTTTTACATGTTAATTTGTGTCCTGCAACAATGTTGCCTTTTTTGCTGAGTTAAATCTGATACAAACAGTGCCAAACTCACTGGCCAATTTTTTTGAACTGCTGTGATAGACCAGTGGCCGCAAAATACCACATATTGAAGTGGGGTGTTATTTAACAGTATAATTTTCTAAGAGTATATTTTAGTCCTGCAAAAATTTGGCTTCTTGCTGTGTAAACTGTGATACAAACAGTGACAACAGTTATTGGCCAATTATTTGTAAGGATGATCGAACTTTTGAAAAGTTCGGTTCGACCAGAACACCCGAATTTTCCAAAAGTTCGGTTCGGATTTCAGAACCCCATTGAAATCAATGGGACCTGAACTTCGGTAATCAAAAAACACAATTTTTAAGCCCTAAAACCCAATAAATGCCCATAAAAAGTGCCTAGGGTTCTGGGTCATGCCCCATTAACTATTAATCACACAAAAAAAGTTTTTAAAAATTGTCATTTTTGATAAAAAAGCCAATTATTGAAAAAAATAAAAAAAAAAAGAGATTTTTTTATTTTTACTTTGGATTTAGTATCTGGGGGGTCTAAAAGGTGTGCATGTGAAGTTTCAGCTCTGTAGCATGTCCAGAACCATGAAAAAAAAAAAGATAATTTTTCAGTAGAACAGGGATGTGGGTCGGGACCCTCCTTTAACTTTAACACCTATATGATCTTTTTTTCTGGTTCTGGACATGCTACAGAGCTGAAACTTCACAGGTACACCTTTTAGACCCCCCAGACACAAAATCACACAAAAAAAAGTTCTTAAAAATTGTAATTTTTGATAAAAAAGCCAATTATTGAAAAATGAAAAAAAAAAGAGATTTTTTGATTTTTACTTTGGATTTCAGATCTGGGGGGTCTAAAACGTGTACATGTGAAGTTTCAGCTCTGTAGCATGTCCAGAACCATAAAAAAAATATAGTTTGTATTAGAAAACTTTCTGACAGGGGGTTTGCTTCGCTGCTGTAACACCTTGCTGGTTTAATAGAAGGCATTTTTTTTAGTTCTTTGCAGTCAGGAAAAACATCTGAACTTGTGTATAGTGGTACTGTGCACAAGTTCTGATGTTTTGCCTGCCTCCAAAAACGCCCAAAAAATGCCAGCAAAAACACACCTGGGCATTTTTTTTTGACGCTAGCGTATTTTTTGGGGTTCTTTTGAGGCAGGCAAAACATCTGAACTTGTGTATAGTGGTGTATATACACACATCCATATATTTATATACACACCTAGACATATATAGGTGTGATAGTAGCAGAAATATATGCTTGCGCTAATGAAATCATTTACAGTAATATATTTCTGCTACTATCACACCTATATATGTCTAGGTGTGTATATAAATATATGTATGTGTGTATATATACCTCTATACACAAGTTCAGATGTTTTGCCTGCCTCAAAAGAACCCAAAAAAATGCCAAAAAAACGCTAGCGTCAAAAAAAAAATGCCCAGGTGTGTTTTTGCTGGCATTTTATGGGGGGTTTTGGAGGCAGGCAAAACATCTGAACTTGTGCACAGTACCACTATACACAAGTTCAGATGTTTTTCCTGACTGCAAAGAACCCAAAAAAATGCCTTCTATTAAACCGGCAATGTGTTACAGCAGCGAAGCCAACCCCCTGTCAGAAAGTTTTCTAATACAAACAATCTTTTTTTATGTTCTTTTTTTGTTCTGGACATGCTACAGAGCTGAAACTTCACATGTACACTTTTTAGACCCCCCAGATCTGAAATCCAAAGTAAAAATCAAAAAATCTTTTTTTTTTTTTTTAATTTTTTCAATAATTGGCTTTTTTATCAAAAATGACAATTTTTAAGAACTTTTTTGTGTGATTTTGTGTCTGGGGGGTCTAAAAGGTGTACCTGTGAAGTTTCAGCTCTGTAGCATGTCCAGAACCAGAAAAAAAAAGGATTGTATGTATTAGAAAACTTTCAGACAGGGGGTTAGCTTCTCTCCACACCTTGCCGGTTTCAAAGCAGGCATTTTTTTGGGTTCTTTGCAGTCAGGAAAAACATCTGAACTTGTGTATAGTGGTACTGTGCACAAGTTCAAATGTTTTGCCTGCCTCCAAAACCCCCCAAAAAATGCCAGCAAAAACACACCTGGGCATTTTTTTTTTTTTTTTGACGCTAGCGTTTTTTTGGCATTTTTTGGGGTTCTTTTGAGGCAGGCAAAACATCTGAACATGTGTATAGGGGGTATATATAGACATATATGTCTGAATATATACCCCTAGACATATATAGGTGTAATAGTAGCAGAAATAAATGCTTGCGCTAATGAAATCATTTACAGTAATATATTTCTGCTACTATCACACCTATATATGTCTAGGGGTATATATTCAGACATATATGTCTATATATACCCCCTATACACATGTTCAGATGTCATGTCTGACATCAAACATGTCCTCAAAAAAGCACTGGCAGTGGCAGCCCCTGCAGCATAAAAAATACTTGGCTGGTGAAAAGCCATATGCGTGTGCCGAACCTATTCAGAGAAAAGATCATTTCTCTATAGCGGTCACCCTGCTATGGAAGGATTTTGTCACCCTGCCATAGCAGTCACTGCCAGTTAACCCTACACTACACTACGGTCCCCTTACACTTAACACTTTCCCTACAGAAACTCAATTTTTGAAGCTAACTTAAGTGTAAAGGAGCACTCTAACTACACTAGATATCCCTTTCCTCACACTAAAAATAGCTAAATTACACTTTTAAAGTAAAATTAACAGAACAGCATTCCACTCTCTTCCATGTCCAGTATAACAATGCTAGGAATATGGCGGGGGCGATCTTATATACTGGGGGGCGTATTCACTAATGATTGGTCTAGGGACCCCCTAGTCACTCCAATCACATTCCTAGCATTCTCCTGCCCCCTCAATTGGCTTTTGGTAATGGTTCTGGTCCAATCACGGGCTTTTAAAGCCCATTTCCTGAAGCATTGCATTTTGGGCGGTTCTGGTTGCCGAATTCCGAACTTTTTGGGCAAAAAGTTCTAAATTCGGCCGAACCTTGAACACCCAATGTTCGGGCCGAACCGATGGTCGACCCGAACCGTTCGATCATCCCTAATTATTTGTAGAAATGGTGTAATAAACCTGTGGCCCCCCCAATACCACATATTGAAGTGGGGTGTTATTTAACAGTATAATTTTCTAAGAGTATATTTTAGTCCTGCAAAAATTTGGCCTCTTGCTGTGTAAACTGTGATACAAACAGTGACAACAGTTACTGGCCAATTATTTGTAGAACTGGTGTAATAAACCTGTGGCCCCCCAATACCACATATTGAAGTGGGGTGTTATCTGAGTAAACCTTTACAAGTGTATTTGTGTCCTGCAACAATATTGCCTCTTTTGCTGTGTTAAGTCTGATAGACACATTGTCAAACTCACTACCAATTTTTTGAACTGGTGTGATAGACCAATGGCCCCTGTGGGAGATTAGCTCGGTGGCGGGTATGGATGACCCCTTGGGGGGGGGGGGGGTGCGTTTACACAGGGAGATAGCCGAGAAGTGGTTGCAAACAACAGTTTGGTTTATTCATGCAATTTTCTTCACACAAGTGCAAGCGTCAAAACATCAAAATAAAAATAAAACACAAAATAAATCCTTGCCACTGTGGGCGGCTACCTTCTCACATACAGGAACCTACCTACGGAGTCTGTCTCCAACCTACTGTTGGGCAAACTTTGCTGATCTTACAGCAGACACTCAATAGTCCATTTATTTTCTCTTCACATAACAAATGTCCATTGAACATGTCCCTTTTCCTCTTCACATTGAACATGTCCCTTTGTTTGTCTCTTCACATAGCAACCATTCCTTTTGCTTGTCTCTTCAAATAGCAAACAGTTCATTTATTTCTTTTCACATAGAAATAGTCCAGACCTCACCTTGAGTAGTCTTCACACTTTTTACCCTCCTCAGCGCACATCGCTCCAGGAGTAGGGTTGAGCGAACACAGACTTAAGCCATCCCAGCCATGCCTACAAATGTATTAGTAGCTGTGATTGGCCATCTGAAGCATGTGACCAAGTCTTTATAAGTCCGAGGCAGCGCCGCTGCGTCATTCTGCTGTGTTAGTTCAGGGACAGAGCACACATCATACGTGCTGGCTGCTGATTAGGGACAGACAGGCAAAAAAAAACATTTGTGTCCGGATAGAATTGAGGGACAGGTCGGAGTGTGTTAGGCAGGGCAAGTTGTAGGACATTTTAGGGAGAGGCTGCTGATTTTTAGGGTCAGTTTTCTACAATTGATTTTGCAGTAACCGATCTTATCAATCCTTTTAGGGAGAGGCTGCTGATTTTTAGGGTCAGACAGTGTGTTCTACAATCGATATTGCTGGGTGGGGTTTGCAGTGACCGATCTTATCAATCCTTTTAGGGAGAGAGGCTGCTGATTTTTAGGGTCAGACAGTGTGTTCTACAATCGATATTGCTGTGTGGGGGGGTTTGCAGTGACCGATCTTATCAATCCTTTTAGGGAGAGGCTGGAGATAGGCAGGTGTCAGTGGTCCACATCGATTTTGCTGTGTGTGGGGTGCAGTGAACACAATCTTTTTTGCCCACTGAGGAGGAGGGAGAAAAGTCTTTTTCTATCAGTCACTGTGTGCAGCGGTTGTCCTTCAGCTGTGCTGTGCTGACTCTGAACATACACTGCTGTGTTCAGTGTTCAGTTCACATGTGCTATTATTGAGTGGTTTCAAAAATCATACACTTTTTTCTATTCCACTATTCAATATACAGCCTTGGGTTAAAAAAAAAATAAATTGTGGCCTGCAGCAGAGCTGAATGATATAAGACACATCATTGTTCACATCATGTGCTATTGATAAATCACACCAATCTTATATCATATTTTCTATTCCGCTATTCAATAAAAACCTTTGGGTATAAACAATTAAATTGCGGGATCGTCTGTGTTGGTACGTGTGAGATACACCTTTCCAAGTTTTTGGGGTTCATCTCATACTTCTGAAGATTTGAGGGTGCTGCCTGTTCCAAACTCCTCCTACTCCTCATCCTGCCTTTAGGGGTACAAACAATAGTAATTGGGGACTAGTGTGGTTCTGTACGTGTGAGATACATACACTTTTTTTGATCATATTTTCTATTCCGCTATTAAATAAAAACCTTTGGGCATCAATTAAATTGCGGGATAGTCTGTGTTGGTAGGTGTGAGATACACCTTTCCAAGTTTTTGGGGTTCATCTCATACTTCTGAAGATTTGAGGGTGCTGCCTGTTCCAAACTCCTCCTACTCCTCATCCTGTCTTTTAGGGGTACAAACAATAGTAGTTGGGGCCTAGTCTGGTTGTGTACGTGTGAGATACATACACTTTTTTTGATCATATTTTCTATTCCGCTATTCAATAAAAACCTTTGGGTATAAACAATTAAATTGCGGGATAGTCTGTGTTGGTACGTGTGAGATACACCTTTCCAAGTTTTTGGGGTTCATCTCATACTTCTGAAGATTTGAGGGTGCTGCCTGTTCCAAACTCCTCCTACTCCTCATCCTGCCTTTAGGGGTACAAACAATAGTAATTGGGGACTAGTGTGGTTCTGTACGTGTGAGATACATACACTTTTTTTGATCATATTTTCTATTCCGCTATTTAATAAAAACCTTTAAGTATAAACAATTAAATTGCGGGATAGTCTGTGTCGGTACGTGTGAGATACACCTTTCCAATTTTTGGGGCGCATCTCATACTGCCGAGGATTTGAGGGTGCTTCAGTCTGCCTCCTGCCTGTTCCGAACGCCTCCTACTCCTCATCCTCATCCTGCCTTTAGGGTACAAAAAATTGTAATCGGGGCCTAGTCTGTGTTTGTACGTGTGGGATACACCGTATTATAATATTTTTCCTATTCCGCTATTCAATATACACCCTGTTTGAGTGTAAAAAATGAAATTACGGCATAGTCTGTATCGGTACGTGTGAGATACACCTTTTAAATTTGTTTGGCGCATCTCCTTCCACCGCCGAGGATTGCAGGGCGCTTCAGTTTGCCTCCTGTTCCCAACTCCTCCTACTCCTCTTCCTCATCCTCCCTTTAGGGTACAAAAATTTTTAATCGGGGCCTAGTCTGTGTTTGTACGTGTGAGATACACTGTTTTTTATCCTTTTTCCTATTCCGCTATTCAATATACACCCTTTTGGGGTAAAAAAACATTAAATTTGCGGCATACTTTGCATATTTGACTGTGAGATACACCCGTGCGATACTGTTGTTGTTTTGTTCCGCTATTCAATAAACACCTTTCTAGGGCAAGATCATAAATTACAGAAATATGAGGAGACCGTCAAATAGGGGCCATGGCCTGGGTCGTGGTGCTGCTGGTAGAGCTCCTGTTGCAAGGAGAGGACGTGGTCGATCTGTGCCAGCTACACGCACAAGTGAAACACCTTCCTCAAGTGTTAGTAGGCGACAGAACCTGCATCAGTATTTGGTAGGGCATCATACGCCTCTAGAAGTGATGAGGCCAGAAGAAGTAAAGGCGATAGTAGATTGGTTTGCTGCTGACAGTGCCTCCAGTTCCTTCACATTGTCTCCCACCCAGTCTACTGCAGAAAGGTCAGAGTTGGCACCTGCAGCCGATGTCCAACCGTCTTTCACCTCACCCCCTTGCAAATCAGGCAAGCAGTCTGAGCCCCAAGCCATACAGCAGTCTCTTCTTCTTTTTGATGACTCTGTCAGCAGGGTTTCCCAGGGCCATCCACCTAGCCCTGCTCCAGAAGTGGAAGAGATTGAGTGCAGTGATGCCCAACCACTTATTTCTCAAGATGAGTACATGCAAGGACCATCGCAGCACGTCTCCGATGATGACGAAACGCAGGTGCCAACTGCTGCGGCGTTCAGAATTGTGGAGACCGACAAGGAGGGCAGGGGTGAAGACTGGGTGGAAGATGATGTGGAGGACGATGAGGTCCTCGACCCCACATGGAATGAAGGTCATGCAGGTGACCTGAGTAGTTTGGAGGAAGAGGCGGTGGTCGCACAGAGCCACCAGCACAGCAGAAGAGGGAGCAGGGTGCAGAAGCGGAGCGGCCGTGCCCTAGACACTACGCCTGCTACTGCCCAACGCAGCAAGGGAACGAGCGCAACAAAGCCAGCTCAAAGGAGTTCTCTAGCGTGGAAGTCCTTTATAAAATGTGCTGATGACAGGACACGAGTGGTTTGCACCCTGTGCAATCAGAGCCTGAAGCGAGGCATAAACCTTCTCAACCTGAGCACAACCTGCATGATCAGGCATCTAAGTGCAAAGCACGAGCTGCAGTGGAGTAGACACCTTCAAAACCAAGAAACGTCTCTGGCTCATCCTGCTTCCTTTTCTGCTGCAGTCTCGGCCGCTCCATCCACATCTGTAGTGATACCGGCACCTGCCACCCCACAAACAGACGATCTGTCAGCAACACCACCACCTGGGTCACCAACCATCTCCACAATGTCCCGTGGAAGCGTTCAGCTTTCCATCTCCCAAACACTTGAGAGGAAGAGGAAGTACCCCCCCCTACCCACCCGCGATCCCTGGCCCTGAATGCCAGCATTTCAAAATTCTTGGCCTTTGAAATGCTGTCATTCCGTCTGGTGGAGACGCACAGTTTTAAAAACCTTATGTTGGTGGCTGTCCCACAGTACGTCGTGCCCAGCCGCCACTACTTTTCCAGGCAAGCCATTCCTTCCCTGCACAACCAAGTGGGGGAAAAAAATCAGGTGTGCACTGCGCAACGCCATCTGTGGCAAGGTCCACCTAACTACCGATACGTGGACCAGTAAGCACGGTCAGGGGCGTTATATCTCCCTAACGGCACACTGGGTAAATGCAGTGTCGGATGGGCCTGAGGCGGATAGCAATTTGGCGCATGTCCTTCCACCACCGAGGATTGCAGGGCACATCAGTTTACCTCCTGTTCCTAACTCCTACTCCGGTTCCTCATCCTCTACCGCCTCCTCATCTGGACAGCGTAACACCTTCACCACCAACGAAAGCACGGCCAAGGGTAAACGACAGCAGGCAGTTTTAAAACTTGCCTGTTTGGGGGAAAAACCACACACCGCGCAGGAGTTGTGGAGGAGCATGGAACAGCAGACAAATGAGTGGTTGCTGCCAGCGAGCCTCAAGCCCGGCCTGGTGGTGTGCGTTAACGGGCGAAATCTCATAGCATCTCTGGGCCTAGCCGGTTTGACGCAAATCCCTTGCCTGGCGCATGTGCTGAATTTGGTGGTGCAGAGGTTCCTTAAAAACTACCCCGATATGTCAGAGCTGCTGCAGAAAGTGCGGGCCGTCTGTGCGCACTTTCGGCGTTCTCACCCTGCTGCTGCTCGCCTGTCAGCACTGCAGCATAACTTCGGACTTCCCGCTCACCGCCTCATATGTGACGTGCCCACAAGGCGGAACTCCACCTTGCACATGCTGGAAAGATTTTGCGGGCAGCAGCAGGCCATAGTGGAGTTTCAGCTGCAGCACGCAAGTGTGAGTTGCTCTGCGGAACAGCACCACTTCACCACCAATAACTGGGCCTCCATGCGAGACCTGTGTGCCTTGTTGCGCTGTTTTGAGTACTCCACCAACATGGCCAGTGCCGATGATGCCGTTGTCAGCTTAACTATCCCACTTCTATGCCTCCTTGAAAAAACAATTGGGGCGATGATGGAAGAGGATGTGGCACAGGATGAGGAGGAGGATGAAGAGGTAACATTTCCAAGGCTTTCAGGGCAGTCATTCGCAAGGGGCTCCGAGGGTGGGTTCCTGCACATACAAACGCCAGGGACACAATTGTCCAGCAGGGGCACAGTTCTGGAGGATGAGGAGGATGAGGAGGAGGAGATGGAGGAGGAGACGAAACCATGTTCACAGCAGGGTGGCACCCAGGCCAGCTCATGGCCATCACTGGTGCGTGGCTGGGGGGATACAGAGGACACAGACGATACACCTCCCACAGAGGACAGCCTTTCGTTGCCTCTGGGCAGCCTGGCACACATGAGCGATTACATGCTGCAGTGTCTCCACAACGACCACCGAGTTGCCCACATTCTAACTTGTGCTGATTCCTGGGTGGCCACGCTGCTGGATCCCCGTTACAAGGACAACGTACCGTCCTTAATTCACTCACTGGAGCGCGATCGCAAGATGTGCGAGTACAAGCACACGCTGGTAGACGCGATGCTGCTGGCATTCCCACCTGACAGCGGGGCCACAGTGGAAGCACAAGGCAGAGGAGGAGGAGGAGGAAGAGGTCGCCAACGCAACCAGGGCACCACCAGCACCTCAGAAGGCAGGGTTAGCATGGCCGAAATGTGGAAAAGCTTTGTCAGCACGCCACAACAAACAGCAGCACCAGCAGCTCATATGGAACGTCTTAGCAGGAGGCAGCATTTCACCAACATGGTGGAGCAGTATGTGTGCACACGCCTACATGTAGTGAATGACGGGTCTGCCCCCTTCAACTTCTGGGTCTCCAAATTGGGCACATGGCCTGAGCTTGCCCTTTACGCCTTGGAGGTGCTGGCGTGCCCTGCAGCCAGTGTATTATCTGAACGGGTATTTAGCACGGCTGGGGGCGTTATCACAGACAAGCGCAGCCGCTTGTCCAGAGACAATGTGGACAAGCTCACGTTCATTAAAATGAACCAGGCATGGATCCCACGGGACTTTTCCGTACCTTGTGCAGAATAGCGATGGATACCGGCCTTACCCAGCCATTGTTCTATTTTTGCTCTTGCTTTTGTTCTCACTCTTTTGGGGTGTACCCGCATTTAAAATTTCTGAAAAAAAGCAGTGTTGGCTACCTCGTCCTCCTCAGGGCCAGATTAACATAGGGGCTATTGGAGCTGCAGCTCCAGGCCCCTACCTTAATATAGGCCCCGGGTTGGCCATATTCACTGTTACCGCTCTTCTGTTACTTGTAAACACAGAAGTCTGGCTTCTATGCTCGCTTCCCCAGGCAGCTCCCTCAGAACCTCCCCACACAGCACGAAGGCCGGACAAGGAGGGACAGTTGCCGATGCATGGATGTGTTTATGGGCTTCAGAGACAGCATCCCATGTTGAATTAGGCATGCATGGCTGCACCCTTCCTCCTCTGGGTGCATGCCAAGGCACGGCCCTTAAGGCCCTTCAAAATCCTCAGCACCAAGCCCATGATGCTCTTAATCCAGCCCTGGTCCTCCTCCACCGCTGCTTCCACCTACACCGCCCATAGGTGTGCGCAGCCTATTGCATTAGGGTGTGCACCCCAAAGTTTAAATACACATGCATGTGTTTGCCTACATGTACATGGCCCTGATACATTACTCTCCCTGCTGGCAAAGTGAAATAGAGCAGAGCAGGTCCGAGGGAGATCTTTCCCATCTCCTCACTGGCAAACAGAGCGATAATGCTATATGCCCTAGGTGATTAGGGTGTGCCCAGGTACACCCGGCACACCCTGTGCGCACGCCTATGACACTGCCACATCCACCACCACCTCAACCTCCCTCCTACTCCATATGGGCCTCGTCCTTCAGAGATGAAGAACATTGTTTTATTTTTCAGTTTTTCTTTGTTGTTTTAAGTTATTTCCCTATCCAGATTTGTTTGCAGAGCACTTGCCATGCTCTTAACTACGTTTTGCTGCCATTTGCAGCACTCTAGCCCTTTCCATTGGTGTTTTAGAGCCAATTTAGTGCCTGAAAGTTCGGGTCCCCATTGACTTCAATGGGGTTCGGTGTCCGGGAAAAGTTCGGCAAAAGTCCGGGACACGGACCCGGACTTTTTTTAAAAGTTCGGCCGAACCCGCCGAACACGGACATCCAGGTGTCCGCTCAACTCTAGTTGGGACACAGATTTCCAGGCACGCATGTGTCAGGCACTTCTCTTGACTCTCACTGATAAGCCTCCTAGTATCTTCGCTCACCAGTTCATTAACAACTGCTAACCTTTATTGAAATGCTTGTAGGGGGTGGCTCTTTCTTTAAGTCCGTTAGCTTGTCTATATACACTTGTTTTGGCTGATCCTCTCCATCTTCATATAGCCAATTCTCTGTATCTTCAAGCTTCTGGATGAAACTGTTTCTGTCATCTTCATTGACAGATTTCTCATAAATGTCAGACAGCTTGTCTCTCATCTCATATACACATTTCTCAACTGCATTTTTAGCATCATTTCGCTCCTTCTCAAGTTTGTCCTGCATAACCCTCTGTCCTATCCACCAAGGAGGACCGTGATCCATAGGCAACTCAATTGTGCTAGTCTTAAAGTCTTCAACATTCTTAAGACGCCTCTCTCTGCAATCAACAAATGATTTCCACAACACTTTGAGAACCTCTGCTTGGCTTTGTTCCAAGAAATGTCTGTACTTTATCAACTTTCCTTCCACCATCATATGGGTCAAAGGCAGTAGCTTCATTAATTAGCCGTAGACAGTTGAACCCAGCGATCTGGGTGGTATCCATTACAGACCTCCTCTCTGCATCAGTGAAGAAGCATGGAACTGCAACACAGTCTATTACAGGTTTCTTCCCTGCACTTTCTACTATTGCATTACTTTTCCCTTGTAGCTCCTTTTCTTTATCTGAACTCCACATGGACTGTATCTCAAGATCACGCTCAAACTTCTGCCACCTGTCTTTCACCAGTTCCATTTTGGAAATATTCCCGGAAAGGCACTTGAAATTCATTTGCTTCACGTTTTCACCAACAGCCTTAGTTTTCTCCACTAGGTGGTGTTTGCTTTTTTCTCCAAGCTTTATATCACTTGCCTTAGTTTTCTCCACTAGGTGGTGTTTAATCCAGAGGGGTGATTCAAACAACATGTCATCAAATTTCTGATGCTCACTCAGGACAGACCCCAAAACACTGATCCTTTTATAAACTGCATCAGGCACACTATCCCCTCTTTGGGACAGATCCTCTGTTGCCTGTAATTCCTCTTCAAGTTCCTGCAACGGAATCTTCATCTCTTCTACTTGCTGTTCTAAGGCTCGCTTAGACTTTTCTAGCTCCTGAACGCTTTTCCCAACATCATCCTTGGAGCTGACCAAATCTTCCATTTCTGTACACAGCTGTTTGTTAACTCTTTCTAGTTCAACCTTACACTCTAGAGCTTCCTTCAAGGAGCGAGTCAAGAACAGGGCTTTGCTCTCTTTATCACGCGCCTCCGCTTCTGCGCGGTCGTGTTCTTCTGCATATTTTGCAGACACAGTCTTCTCCTCACCAAGCATCTGATCAAACTTCTTTTTCAAATCTTCAACATTCTCTAATGAACCAACGCTTTCTTCCATGCGTTTTTTCATATCCGCTATCTGAGCTTGCAGTGTTGCGACTTGCTCTGATAGGTTTTTTCTTTGCTTCCTCCTCCTCTTTTAATTGTTCCAGGAAGCCATTTTTCTCATCTTCCATTTGTTTGAGCTGTGTGCTAAAACTCAGCCTTTGACACCTCTCTTCCTGTAAGAGTTCCTGAGTGTCTTGCATCTGTGATTCCAAGATAGAGAAATCTTTGGCAATTTCTCTAGATTTGCTGTCTGCTTGAGAAAGCTGATTTGTGACATTGTCCAACTCAACCTGCAGTTGGTTTGCCTTCTCTGACAGCTTAGCACACAATCGGTCACCTTCTGACACTTTGGCTTGCGATTCCTGCAGCTGTGCCTCTACTTTTTTTCTCTTATGTTCACAATCTCCTTTTCCCTGCATAAGAGCCTTCACCTCATTGGCTAGTTTCTGGGAATGAGACTGTAATTCTGCCACACAGGCTTCTTTCTCCTTTAACTGCTGCTGGACATGTTGGGCTTCATCTTTCCAACTTTCACAGTCCGCACGTAATTCATCTACCACATTGCTCAAAGTGGTGAGCTCATACACAGTACTCAGTAATTTAGCCTCTCTCTCATTTTTCTCCTTGTAGCTGAGAGACAATGTAGTTTTTAGAGCAACATTCTGTTCCTGCTCCCCCTGCAGGTCTATTTTTGTAGCTTCCAAAGACTGAAGACTTTTTTCCAGCTGATTACGCAACTCCAACATATCACCCATACTTTGCTTCTGCAAAGTCTGAACTTCAATTTCCTTTTCCATGAGGATGGTATCTTTCTCCATTATAGTCTCTCTACGTTTTTGTAACTCGGAAAAAAGAAGAGCAGTGGATTCTTCCCACTGTAACACCTGAGCCTGCAAGTTTCTATGCTTCATCCTAAGCAACTCCAGGGCTTGTTCCTTTTCTTCCTTTTTCCATTGCAAGGCATCCAGCTCAGCCCTGCACACATACTCGGTTTCCTCCAAACCGATGGCCTCCATTTGCTGCTGGCATCTCTGTTTCCAGCCTGCCATGCTCTCTTGGTGAGCCTTTTGTAGAGCTGCAAAGCCCTGCTGAAAATCCGAATTTGCCTGCTGTTGAGCTGCATTTGCCTCAGTGTTGCTAGGGACAACAACCTTTCTCTTTAGCAGATTCTGTTCAGGAGTGGATGGGGCTCGTTCAGACGAAACATCCCCTCCATCCATAGAATCTGGTCTCTCATTTCAGCTATCTTTGCATCTTTCAGGCGTTTTGACCGCCCCATCTTCAATAACTCCACAATAAATTTTTCACAGTCCAGCAAAAAATTTTGAGACCACTGTCTCTTTAAAACTAGTAGTTTTTCTCTCTCTTGCAGGATCTCCTTTCCTGCACACACAGTTTGTGCAGTATCATGCACCAGACAAAGTTCATCAAAAATTTTGAGACCACTGTCTCTTTAAAACAAGTAGTTTTTCTCTCTTTCAGGATCGTCTCTCCTGTACACACAGATTGTGCAATCTCATGCACCAAACAAAGTTCATAGAACATATGCACTTCTTTCTAGGGATCTCTGCTTCTGCCCAATGCATACATCCACCATATGTGGGATTGATTTAGCTCGGTGGCAGGTATGGATGACCCCTTGGGGGGGTTTGTTACACAGGGAGATAGCCGAGAAGTGGTTGCAAACAACAGTTTGGTTTATTCAAGCAATTTTCTTCACACAAGTGCAAGCGTCAAAACATCGAAAAAAAAAAATAAAAACACAAAATAAATCCTTGCCACTGTGGGCGGCTACCTTCTCACATACAGGAACCTACATACGGAGTCTGTCTCCAACCTACTGTTGGGCAAACTTTGCTGATCCTACAGCAGACACTCAATAGTCCATTTTTTTCTCTTCACATAACAAATGTCCATTGAACATGTCCCTTTTCTTCTTCACATTGAACATGTCCCTTTGTTTGTCTCTTCACATAGCAACCATTCCTTTGCTTGTCTCTTCACATAGCAAACAGTTCATTTATTTCTTTTCACATAGAAATAGTACAGACCTCACCTTGAGTAGTCTTCACACTTTTTACCCTCCACATCGCTCCAGGAGGTCTTCTCCCATGCTCACACAGCGTCGGGAGGCACACGTCTGACTGTCCTCCTCTCCCCAGCTCACACAGCGTCAGGAGGCAGCAATCAATAGACTTCCTTAGGACAAATTATAGAGGCCTTAACTTCCTCATTCTGAACAGCTGAAGGCCTTTCAACTTCCTTAAGCCGTTCTGGCTACCTTTTCAGCCGACACCCTATAGTAATTGGTGAATTTTCTAAACCACTTGGAAATGTATCTCCTGTCTGTGACTACATCCACAGATTTACCTGACTTCCTGTCACACCCCCAATACCACATGTTGAATTGGGTTGTTATCTGAGTAAACTTTTACAAGTGTATTTGTGTCCTGCAACAATATTGCCTCCTTTGCAGTGTTAAGTCTGGTACACACAGTGCCAAACTCACTGGCCAATTTTTTGAACTGGTGTGATACACCAATGCCCCCCCCCCCCCCCAATACCACATATTGAAGTGGGGTGTTATCTGAGTAAACTTTTACAAGTGTATTTGTGTCCTCCAACAATATTGCCTCTTTTGCTGTGTTAAGTCTGGTACACACAGTGCCAAACTCACTGGCCAATTTTTTTGGACTGGTGTGATACACTAATGGCCCCCCAATACCACATATTGAAGTGGGGTTTTATCTGAGTAAACTTTTACAAGTGTATTTGTGTCCTGCAACAATATTGCCTCTTTATCTGTGTTAAGTCTGGTACACACAGTGCTAAACTCACTGGCCAATTTTTTGAACTGGTGTGATAGACCAATGGCCCCCCAATACCACATATTGAAGTGGGGTGTTATCTGAGTAAACTTTTACAAGTGTATTTGTGTCCTGCAACAATATTGCCTCTTTTGCTGTGTAAAGTCTGGTACACACAGTGCCAAACTCACCGGCCAATTTTTTGAACTGGTGTGATACACTAATGGCCCCCCAATACCACATATTGAAGTGGGGTGTTATCTGAGTAAACTTTTACAAGTGTATTTGTGTCCTGCAACAATATTGCCTCTTTATCTGTGTTAAGTCTGGTACACACAGTGCTAAACTCACTGGCCAATTTTTTGAACTGGTGTGATAGACCAATGGCCCCCCAATACCACATATTGAAGTGGGGTGTTATCTGAGTAAACTTTTACAAGTGTATTTGTGTCCTGCAACAATATTGCCTCTTTTGCTGTGTAAAGTCTGGTACACACAGTGCCAAACTCACCGGCCAATTTTTTGAACTGGTGTGATACACTAATGGCCCCCCAATACCACATATTGAAGTGGGGTGTTATCTGAGTAAACTTTTACAAGTGTATTTGTGTCCTGCAACAATATTGCCTCTTTATCTGTGTTAAGTCTGGTACACACAGTGCTAAACTCACTGGCCAATTTTTTGAACTGGTGTGATAGACCAATGGCCCCCCAATACCACATATTGAAGTGGGGTGTTATCTGAGTAAACTTTTACAAGTGTATTTGTGTCCTGCAACAATATTGCCTCTTTTGCTGTGTTAAGTCTGGTACACACAGTGCCAAACTCACTGGCCAATTTTTTGAACTGGTGTGATACACCAATGGCCCCCCAATACCACATATTGACGTGGGGTGTTATCTGAGTAAACTTTTACAAGTGTATTTGTGTTCTGAAACAATATTGCCTCTTTTTCTTTAAGTCTGGTACAAGCAGTGCCAAACTCACTGGCCAATTTTTTGAACTGGTGTGATACACTAATGGCCCCCCAATACCACATATTGAAGTGGGGTGTTATCTGAGTAAACTTTTACAAGTGTATTTGTGTCCTACAACAATATTGCCTCTTTTATTGTGTTAAGTCTGATCGACACAGTGCCAAACTCACTGCCAATTTTTTGAACTGGTGTGATAGACCAAAGGCCCCCCAATACCACATGTTGAATTGGGTTGTTATCTGAGTAAACTTTTACAAGTGTATTTGTGTCCTGCAACAATATTGCCTCTTTTGCTGAGTTAGGTCTGGTACACTCAGTGCCAAACTCTCTGGCCAATTTTTTGAACTGGTGTGATAGACCAATGCCCCCCCAATACCACATATGCCATAAGCCATTACTTTTTGAACTGGTGTGATAGATCAATGGCCCCCCAATACCACATATGCCATAAGACATGACTTTAGACTGTGACTGAGGGTGTAGGGTAGTACTTGAGAGTCAGTGAGTATCGTTTTGTATTGTGTAGCTTAGTATAAGTGGGTGCTGTGTGACTGGCTGTGCGACTGTGCTCTGCGACTGTCTGTGCGACTGACGTGCTCTGCGACTGTCTGTGCGACTGACGTGCTCTGCGACTGACGTGCTCTGCGACTGTCTGTGCGACTGACGTGCTCTGCGACTGACGTGCTCTGCGACTGACGTGCTCTGCGACTGACGTGCTCTGCGACTGTCTGTGCGACTGACGTGCTCTGCGACTGTCTGTGCGACTGATGTGCTCTGCGACTGTCTGTGCGACTGACGTGCTCTGCGACTGTCTGTGCAACTGACATGCTCTGCGACTGACGTGCTCTGCGACTGTCTGTCTGTGCGACTGACGTGCTCTGCGACTGTCTGTCTGTGCGACTGACGTGCTCTGCGACTGACGTGCTGTGCGACTGATGTGCTCTGCGACTTACTGTGCGACTGACGTGCCCTGCGACTGATGTGCCCTGCGACTGACGTGCCCTGTGACTGACGTGCTCTGCGACTGACTGTACTGTGAAACTGATTGTGCTGTGCGACTGACGTGCTCTGCGACTGACTGTACTGTGCGACTGACGTGCCCTGCGACTGACGTGCCCTGCGACTGACGTGCCCTGCGACTGACGTGCCCTGCGACTGACCGTGCTCTGCGACTGACGTGCCCTGCGACTGACCGTGCTCTGCGACCGTGAGTGTCAGTAAGTATTGGTGAGTAAACATAGTACCAGAGGGTGAGAAAGCAGAGTTAGAAAGCTAGGAAACAGCCACACAGGACAGATTTAAATTACTGAATCCCCATTAGATTAGATTAGTGGGTACAATGCCCGGCGGGTGTGGAGATGCGACTCAGTGTACATCTTGTGGTATGTATGCGTTCCTCGATCATGAGATCGAGGGCGAATACAAACGCACAAAGTGTAAGCAGGTTGTTTTCCCTGGAAGCTCAGGTCCTTAATCTAGGGAAGCAGCTGGCAACACTGAGACGTATTTCCATACTGAAGGAGAGCTGGGATCGTACCCGGAGGTGCAGGCATCAGAGCAGAGTAGATGGGTGACAGTTAGGAAGGGTAGAGGGGAAAAAGGCAAGGAGGCTGATCCTGGGCTGGAGCACCCCAATAAATTCGCCCCGTTGCGTGATGTTGGGGAAACCAGTCAGGGAGCAGCATTGCTGGAGCAGAGCGACACCCCTAGCTGCCAGGGGAAGAGCTCCTCCAGTGAGGCTGGGAGAAAGGGAAAGGAAAGACAGGTGCTGGTGGTAGGGGACTCATTTATTAGGACAGACAGTGTAATCTGTGACAAAAACCGTGTGCGCCGAACAGTCGGTTGTTTACCGGGCGCTCGGGTTCGGCACATCGCGGAACGGGTGGACAGATTATTGGGTGGGGCTGGGGAAGACCCAGCTGTCATGGTACACGTGGGTACCAATTACATAGGCAGAGGAAGATGGGGAGTCCTAAACGATTTCAGGGACTTAGGCGCTAAGTTGAGGAGTAGGACCTCCAATGTAGTATTTTCCGAAATACTACCTGTACCTCGAGCCACACCAGATAGGCAGCGGGAGACTAGGGAAGTTAACAAGTGGCTGAGGAGCTGGTGTAGTAAGGAGGGTTTCGGGTTCCTGGAGAACTGGGCCGACTTCTCAGTTGGCCACCGGCTCTTTGGAAGGGACGGATTGCACCTAAATGGGGAGGGTGCAGCCGTACTGGGTGAGAAGATGGCCAAAAAGTTAGAGGGGCTTTTAAACTAGGTGATGGGGGGGGAGGGTACAGATGTAGAATTAGCCAGTGGAAAGCAAGTTTCAGAGGGCAGAAATGGGGGCATTAGCGGTAGGGTGTTCGGAGCTCCTATACCCAGGGTGGATATGGGGAAAAATCAAGAGAGCAGCCTAAAAACATCAAATGAGGATATATGTAACCGGTAAAAATTAAGAGGTTTGTATACCAATGCCAGAAGCCTGGCCAACAAGATGGGAGAGCTGGAGCTACTGATGTTTGAGGAGGACTTAGATTTTGTGGGGATAACAGAGACTTGGTTTGACAGCTCTCATGACTGGTTGGCGACCATTCAGGGGGTATTCCCTTTATCGTAGAGATAGAGAAGGTAAAAAAGGGGGAGGGGTATGTCTGTATATTAAGAACAGTGTACAGGTAAATATGAGGGATGATATTAATAATGGAGCTAAGGACGAGGCAGAATCCCTATGGGTAGAGCTTCAAAGGGAAGGCACGGTGGGGAAGGTAATATTGGGCGTATGCTATAGGCCCCCCAACCAGAGGGAGGAGGGGGAGGCGGACCTCATTTTACAGATAGGATTGGCAGTTGGCAGCAAGGATGGGAAATGTCATTATAATGGGGGACTTTAATTATCCTGATATAGACTGGGCAGAAGGAACCGCACACTCAGCCAAGGCTAGGCAGTTCCTAAATGTTTTGCAGGACAATTTCATGGGTTAGATGGTGAATGCACCGACAAGAAACAATGCTGTACTTGACCTACTGATTACCAACAATACAGACCTGCTCACGGATATAGAAATACGGGGCAACTTAGGAAACAGTGACCATAGGTCAATAAGTTTCAGTATTAATTACAGTAATAAGAAGCAGAGGGGTAATATAAGGATGCTGAATTTCAAAAGAGACAATTTCCCAAAACTGCGCTCGTTGCTAGAAAATATAAATTGGGATAGAACCCTGGGAACAAAGAACACGGAGGAAAATTGGGAGTGCTTCAAGTGCATAATTAACAAGGGGATTGACCAGTGCATTCCAAAGGGAAATAAATTTAAAAGAGCAAAACTAAACCCTGGGTGGCTAAACTCCAACATAAAAATGCATATTAGTGCTAAAGAAATGGCCTTCAAAAAATACAAGACTGAGGGGTCATTGGCAGCATTTAAGCATTACAAAGAGTGTAATAAGAAATGTAAAAACGAAATCAGGGCGGCTAAAATAGAACACAAGAGACATATAGCGGAGGAGAGTAAAAAGAACCCCAAGAAGTTCTTTAAGTATATAAACAGTAAAAAAGCGAGGCCAGAACACATTGGCCCCATAAAAGATGACAAAGGAAATATGGCCACTGAGGACAGAGAAAAGGCAGAAGTGTTAAATAATTTCTTCTCTTCAGTCTTCACAAAAGAATCAGGGGGCTACACTAACCCAGCTTGTAAGGCCGAACTAAACAACACACCTCAGGAAATACCGCCATGGCTAACAGAAGATAGACTTAAAACTAAACTAGAGAAACTTAAAATAAATAAATCACCGGGACCGGATGGCTTGCACCCGAGGGTTCTTAAAGAGCTCAGCCAGGTGATTGCCAGACCATTATTCTTGATATTTAAGGATAGTTTACAGACGGGTATGGTGCCAGCTCATTGGAAAAAAGCCAACGTGGTACCAATATTTAAAAAAGGGCTGAGATGTATCCCGGGTAACTATAGGCCGGTCAGCTTAACATCTGTAGTCTGCAAGATTTTGGAGGGGATGTTAAGGGACCACATACAAGACTTTAGTAATGAAAACTGTATTATTAGTAGTAATCAGCATGGATTCATGAAAAATCGTTCTTGCCAAACCAATCTATTAACCTTCTACGATGAAGTGAGCTGCCACCTAGATAAAGGAAAGCCTGTGGATGTGGTGTATCTGGACTTTGCAAAGTCCTTTGACACCGTTCCCCACAAACGCTTACTGTACAAACTAAGGAAGGTAGGTATGGACCATAAGGTGAGTACCTGGATAGAGAACTGGCTCCAGGGGAGAGTCCAGAGGGTGATGATTAATGGGGAGTACTCGGATTGGGCGGGTGTGGAAAGTGGGGTCCCCCAGGGTTCTGTCCTGGGACCAATCCTGTTTAATTTATTCATAAATGATCTAGAGGAGGGGATATCTAGTACAATCTCAGTATTTGCGGATGATACTAAACTAAGCTTGCCAATATCTTCTATGCAGGATGTGGAAACTTTACAAGCAGACCTGAACAAAATAACGGGGTGGGCAACTACATGGCAGATGAGGTTTAATGTTGAAAAATGTAAAGTAATTCACTTGGGGGCCAGAAACCAGAAAGCAAGCTACTCACTAGGGGGGGAACCTATGGGTGAGTCTAGGATGGAAAAAGACTTGGGGGTACTGGTAGACAACAGGCTTGGCAGTGGCATGCAATGCCAAGCCGCTGCAAGCAAAGCCAACAGAATACTGAGATGTATAAAAAAGGGGATTCACTCCAGAAAGAAAGAGATTATTCTCCCACTCTACAAGACTCTGGTCCGGCCACATCTGGAGTATGCTGTCCAGTTCTGGGCACCGGTCCTCAGGAAGGATGTGCTGGAACTGGAAAGAGTCCAGAGAAGGGCAACAAAAATAATTAGGGGAATGGAGGACATCAGCTATGAGGAAAGACTACAAGCACTGAACCTATTCTCTCTGGAGAAGAGACGCTTGAGAGGGGATATGATATCAATGTACAAATTCTGTACTGGCGACCCTAGCATAAGGAACAAACTATTCAGAGAAAGGAGATACAATAAGACACGTGGCCACTCACTAAAACTAGAGGAAAGGCGGTTTAACCTTAAAATACGTAAGGGGTTCTTCACTGTAAGAGAGGTAAGGATGTGGAATTCTCTTCCACAAGCAGTTGTATCAGCAGGGAGCATTGATAGTTTCAAAAAACTATTCGATGGGCACCTTAGAGACCACAACATACAGGGGTATACAATGTACGGTTAAAAGCAAACACACACACACATTATAGGTTGAACTGGATGGACTGATGTCTTTTTTCAACCTCACTAACTATGTAACTATATTGAAGTGGGGTGTTATCTGAGAAAACTTTTACAAGTGTATTTGTGTCCTGCAACAATCTTGCCTCTTTTGCTGAGTTAAGTCTGCTACACACAGTGCCAAACTCACTGCCCAATTTTTTGAACTGGTGTGATACACCAATGGCCCCCCCAATACCACATATTGAAGTGGGGTGTTATCTGAGTAAACTTTTACAAGTGTATTTGTGTCCTGCAACAATATTGCCTCTTTTGCAGTGTTAAGTCTGGTACACACAGTGCCAAACTCACTGGCCAATTTTTTGAACTGGTGTCATAGATAGAGTTGAGCGGACACCTGGATGTCCGTGTTCGGCGGGATCGGCCAAACTTGAAAAACTTAAAAAAAAAAAGTCCGGGTCTGTGTCCCGGATTTTTTCCGAACTTTACCCGGACACCGAACCCCATTGAAGTCAATGGGGACCCGAACTTCCAGGCACTAAAATGGCTCTAAAACACCAATGGAAAGGGCTAGAGTGCTGCAAATGGCAGCAAAACGTAGTTAAGAGCATGGCAAGTGCTCTGCAAATGTGGATAGGGAAATAACTTAAAACAACAACAAAAAAAAACAGAAAAAAAAAACAATTTTCTTCATCTGTGAAGGACGAGGCCCATATGGAGTAGGAGGGAGGTTGAGGTGGTGGTGGATGTGGCGGTGTAGGTGGAAGCGGCGGTGGAGGAGGACGAGGTAGCCAACAATGCTTTTTTTCAGTCATTTTAAATGAGGGTACACCCCAAAAGAGTGAGAAAGATCAAAAATAGAACAATGGCTGGGTAAGGTCGGTATCCATCTCTATTCTGCACAAGGTACGGAAAAGTCCTGTGGGATCCATGCCTGGTTCATTTTAATGAACGTGAGCTTGGCCACATTGTCTCTGGACAGGCGGCTGCGCTTGTCCGTGATAATGCCCAAAGCCGTGCTAAATACACGTTCAGATAATACACTGGCTGCAGGGCACGCCAGCACCTCCAAGGCGTAAAGGGCAAGCTCAGGCCATGTGCCCAATTTGGAGACCCAGAAGTTGAAGGGGGCAGACCCCTCATTCACTACATGTAGGCGTGTGCACACATACTGCTCCACCATGTTACTGAAATGCTGCCTCCTGCTAAGACGTTCCATATGAGCTGCTGGTGCGGCTGTTTGTTGTGGCGTGCTGACAAAGCTTTTCCACATTTCGGCCATGCTAACCCTGCCTTCTGAGGTGCTGGCGGTGCCCTGGTTGCGTTGGCGACCTCTTCCTCCTCCTCCTCTGCCTTGGCCTTGTGCTTCCACTGTGGCCCCTCTGTCAGGTGGGAATGCCAGCAGCATCGCGTCTACCAGCGTGCGCTTGTACTCGCGCATCTTGTGATCGCGCTCCAGCGAGTGAATTAAAGATGGTACGTTGTCCTTGTAACGGGGATCCAGCAGCGTGGCCACCCAGTAATCAGCACAAGTTAGAATGTGGGCAACTCGGCGGTCGTTGTGGAGAGACTGCAGCATGTAATCGCTCATGTGTGCCAGGCTGCCCAGAGGCAACGAAAGGCTGTCCTCTGTGGGAGGTGTATCGTCTGTGTCCTCTGTATCCCCCCAGCCACGCACCAGTGATGGCCATGAGCTGGCCTGGGTGCCACCCTGCTGTGAACATGGTTCCATCTCCTCCTCCATCTCCTCCTCCTCAACCTCCAGAACTGTGCCCCTGCTGGACAATTGTGTCCCTGGTATTTGTGGGTGCAGGAACCCACCCTCGGAGTCACTTGCGAATGACTGCCCTAAAAGCCTTGGAAATGTTACCTCTTCATCCTCCTCCTCCTCCTCATCCTGTGCCACATCCTCTTCCATCATCGCCCAAATCGTTTTTTGAAGGAGGCATAGAAGTGGGATAGTTAAGCTGACAACGGCGTCATCGGCACTGGCCATGTTGGTGGAGTACTTAAAACAGCGCAACAAAGCACACAGGTCTCGCATGGAGGCCCAGTTATTGGTGGTGAAGTGGTGCTGTTCCGCAGAGCAACTCACGTGTGCGTGCTGCAGCTGAAACTCCACTATGGACTGCTGCTGCTCGCACAGTCTTTCCAGCATGTGCAAGGTGGAGTTCCACCTTGTGGGCACGTCACATAAGAGGCGGTGAGCGGGAAGGCCGAAGTTACCCTGCAGCGCTGACAGGCGAGCAGCAGCAGGGTGAGAACGCCGAAAGTGCGCACAGACGGCCCGCACTTTCTGCAGCAGCTCTGACATATCGGGGTAATTTTAAGGAACCTCTGCACCACCAAATTCAGCACATGTGCCAGGCAAGGGATGTGCGTCAAACCGGCTAGGCCCAGAGCTGCTATGAGATTTCGCCCGTTATCGCACACCACCAGGCCGGGCTTGAGGCTCGCTGGCAGCAACCACTCATTTGTCTGCTGTTCCATGCTCCTCCACAACTCCTGCGTGGTGTGTGGTTTTTCCCCAAAACAGGCAAGTTTTAAAACTGCTTGCTGTCGTTTACCCCTGGCTGTGTTGAAGTTGGTGGTGAAGGTGTTACGCTGACCGGATGAGGAGGCGGTAGAGGATGAGGAAGTGGAGTAGGAGGAGTTAGGAACAGGAGGCAAACTGAAGCACCCTGCAATCCTCGGTGGTGGAAGTACATGCGCCAAATTGCTATCCGCCTCAGGCCCATCCGCCACTGCATTAACCCAGTGTGCAGTTAGGGAGATATAACGCCCCTGACCGTGCTTACTGGTCCACGTATCGGTAGTTAGGTGGACCTTGGCACAGATGGCGTTGCGCAGTGCACACCTGATTTTTTCCCCCACTTGGTTGTGCAGGGAAGGGATGGCTTGCCTGGAAAAGTAGTGGCGGCAGGGCACGACGTACTGTGGGACAGCCACCGACATAAGGCTTTTAAAACTGTGCGTCTCCACCAGACGGAATGACAGAATTTCAAAGGCCAAGAATTTTGAAATGCTGGCATTCAGGGCCAGGGATCGCGGGTGGGTAGGGGGGTACTTCCTCTTCCTCTCAAGTGTTTGGGAGATGGAAAGCTGAACGCTTCCACGGGACATTGTGGAGATTGTTGGTGACCCAGGTGGTGGTGTTGCTGACAGATCGTCTGTTTGCGGGGTGGCAGGTGCCGGTATCACTACAGAGGTGGATGAAGAGGCCGAGACTGCAGCAGAAGAGGAAGCAGGAGGAGCCAGAGACCTTTCTTGGTTTTGAAGGTGTCTACTACACTGCAGCTCGTGCTTTGCACTTAGATGCCTGATCATGCAGGTTGTGCTCAGGTTGAGAAGGTTTATGCCTCGCTTCAGGCTCTGATTGCATAGGGTGCAAACCACTCGTGTCCTGTCATCAGCAAATTTTCTGAAGAACTTCCACGCTAGAGAACTCCTTTGAGCTGGCTTTGGTGCGCTCGGTCCCTTGCTGCGTTGGGCAGTAGCAGGCGTAGTGTCTAGGGCACGGCCGCTCCGCTTCTGCACCCTGCTCCCTCTTCTGCTGTGTTGGTGGCTCTGTGCGACCACCGCCTCTTCCTCAAAACTACTCAGGTCGCCTGCATGACCTTCATTCCATGTGGGGTCGAGGACCTCATCGACCTCCACCATCTTCCACCCAGTCTTCACCCCTGCCCTCCTTGTCGGTCTCCACAATTCTGAGTGCCGCAGCAGTTGGCACCTGCATTTCGTCATCATCGGAGACGTGCTGCGATGGTCCTTCCATGTACTCATCTTGAGAAATAAGTGGTTGGGCATCGCTGCACTCAATCTCTTCCACTTCTGGGGCAGCGCTAGATGGATGGCCCTGGGAAACCCTGCTGACAGAGTCATCAAAAAGAAGAGACTGCTGCATGACTTGGGGCTCAGACTGCTTGCCTGATTTGCAAGGGGGTGAGGTGAAAGACGGTTGGACATCGGCTGCAGGTGCCAACTCTGACCTTTCTGCAGTAGACTGGGTGGGGGACAATTTGAAGGAACTGGAGGCACTGTCAGCAGCAAACCAATCTACTATCGCCTCTACTTGTTCTGGCCTCATCACTTCTAGAGGCGCATGATGCCCTACCAAATACTGCTGCAGGTTCTGTCACCTACTCACACTTGAGGAAGGTGTTTCACTTGTGCGTGTAGCTGGCACAGATCGACCACGTCCTCTCCTTGCAACAGGAGCTCTACCAGCAGCACCACGACCCAGGCCATGGCCCCTATTTGACGGTCTCCTCATATTTCTGTAATTTATGATCTTGCCCTAGAAAGGTGTTTATTGAATAGCGGAACAAAACAACAACAGTATCGCACGGGTGTATCTCACAGTCAAATATGCAAAGTATGCCGCAAATTTAATTTTTTTCACCCCAAAAGGGTGTATATTGAATAGCGGAATAAAAAAAAGGATATAAAATGGAATATCTCACACGTACAAACACAGACTAGGCCCCGATTACTATCTTTTGTACCCTAAAGGGAGGATGAGGAAGAGGAGTAGGAGGAGTTCGGAACAGGAGGCAAACTGAAGCGCCCTGCAATCTTCGGCGGAGGAAGGAGATGCGCCAAACAAATTTAAAAAGGTGTATCTCACATGTACCGATACAGACTATGCCGTAATTTAATTTTTTACACTCCAAAAGGGTGTATATTGAATAGCGGAATAGGAAAAATTTTATAAAACGGTGTATCTCACACGTACAAACACAGACTAGGCCCCGATTACAATTTTTTGGACCCTAAAGGCAGGATGAGGATGAGGAAGAGGAGTAGAAGGAGTTCGGAACAGGAGGCAAACTGAAGCGCACTGCAATCCTCGGCGGAGGAAGGAGATGCGCCAAACAAATTTAAAAAGGTGTATCTCACATGTACCGATACAGACTATGCCGTAATTAAATTTTTTACACTCAAACAGGGTGTATATTGTAATTGAAAATGGAAAATGGAATATCTCACACGTACAAACACAGACTAGGCCCCGATTACAATTTTTTGTACCCTAAGGGCAGGATGAGGAGTAGGAGGAGTTCGGAACAGGCAGGAGGCAAACTGAAACACCCTGCATTCCTTGGCGGTGTAAGATGCGCCCCAAAAATTGGAAAGGTGTATCTCACACGTACCGATACAGACTATGCCGCAATTTAATTATTTTTACCCCAAGGGTGTAGATTGAATAGCGGAATAGAAAATATGATATCAAAAGGTGTATCTATCTCACACGTACAGACCCAGACTAGGCCCCGATTACTATTTTTTGTACCCAAAAGGCAGGATGAGGAGTAGGAGGAGTTCGGAACAGGCAGGAGGCAAACTGAAACACCCTGCAATCCTCGTTGGTGTAAGATGTGCCCCAAAAATTGGAAAGGTGTATTTCACACATACCGATACAGATTATGCCGCAATTTATTTATTTTTACCCCAAGGTTGTAGATTGAATAGCGGAATAGAAAATATGATATCAAAAGGTGTATCTATCTCACACGTACAGAACCAGACTAGGCCCTGATTACTATTTTTTGTACCCTAAAGGCAGGATGAGGAGTAGGAGGAGTTCGGAACAGGCAGGAGGCAAACTGAAGAACCCTGCAATCCTCGGCGGTGTAAGATGCGCCCCAAAAATTGGAAAGGTGTATCTCACACGTACCGATACAGACTATGCCGCAATTTAATTCTTTTTACCCCAAGGGTGTAGATTGAATAGCGGAATAGAAAATATGATATCAAAAGGTGTAACTATCTCACACGTACAGAACCAGACTAGGCCCTGATTACTATTTTTTGTACCCTAAAGGCAGGATGAGGAGTAGGAGGAGTTCGGAACAGGCAGGAGGCAAACTGAAGCACCCTGCAATCCTCGGCGGTGTAAGATGCGCCCCAAAAATTGGAAAGGTGTATCTCACATGTACCGATACAGACTATGCCGCAATTTAATTCTTTTTACCCCAAAGGGTGTAGATTGAATAGCGGAATAGAAAATATGATATCAAAAGGTGTATCTATCTCAAATGTACAGACCCAGACTAGGCCCCGATTACTATTTTTTGTACCCCAAAGGCAGGATGAGGAGTAGGAGGAGTTCGGAACAGGCAGGAGGCAAACTGAAACACCCTGCAATCCTCGGCAGTGTAAGATGCGCCCCAAAAATTGGAAAGGTGTATCTCACACGTACCGATACAGACTATGCCGCAATTTAATTCTTTTTACCCCAAGGGTGTAGATTGAATAGCGGAATAGAAAATATGATATCAAAAGGTGTATCTATCTCACACGTACAGACCAAGACTAGGCCCTGATTACTATTTTTTGTGCCCTAAAGGCAGGATGAGGAGTAGGAGGAGTTCGGATCAGGCAGGAGGCAAACTGAAGCACCCTGCAATCCTCGGCGGTGTAAGATTCGCCCCAAAAATTGGAAAGGTGTATCTCACACGTACCGATACAGATTATGCCGCAATTTAATTCTTTTTACCCCAAGGGTGTAGATTGAATAGCGGAATAGAAAATATGATATAAAATTGGTGATTTTTCAATAGCACATGTGAACACAGCAGTGTCTTATGTCAGTCAGCTCTGCTGCAGGCTATGAAGGGGAAAAAAAAGAAAATTCCCCTTTAAGTTTGTAATTTTAAAATAGATTAGTACAGACTATGCCACAATTTATTTTTTTTAACCCAAAAGTGTGTATATTGAATAGTGGAATAGAAAAAAGTGTATAAAATTGAAAATCACTCATTAGCACATGTGAACACAGCAGTGTCTTATCACAGTCAGCACTGGAGCAAAAAGGCTATGAAGGGGGAAAAAAAACTCTTTTAACTTGTAGTAAAATAGATCTAAGACGAACGCTGCACACAACTGACTGATAAAAATAGATTTTTTTCTCCCTCCTCCTCAGTGGGCTCAAGTGAGGGCACAAAGATTGTTCACTGCACCACCCCCCACACAGCAAAATCAATGTAGAACACTGACCCTGCCTAATCTCCAGCCTCGTCCTAATATGCTCAATAAGATCGTTCACTGCACAACCCCCCACACAGCAAAATCGATGTAGAACACTGACCCTGCCTAATCTCCAGCCTCGCCCTAAAATGCTCTAATAACTCTCCCTGCCTGCACTCCGACCTGTCCCTGCATTCTTTTCGGACACAATTTTTCACAGAATCACTGTCTGTCCCTAATCAGCAGCCAGCACGTATGATGTGTGCTCTCTCCATAATCTACAGCAGAATGACGCAGCACGCTGTGGCTCTCGAACTTATAAAAACATGGTCACATGCTTCAGATGTGTAGGGGAAAGGGATTGGGAATGCCGCTCAGGTGTGTGTCCGATCTGGTGCTGGCTAGATCCGCCATCCGGGAAGATACATGTAGAAATGTGAAGCCGCACTCAGATAATTGAAATCATACAGAGTGTCTTTATTCTTCAAAAGTTATCCAGGACAAATAGACAGTGTGAGGAACAGAATATGTCCAAGGTAGACGCGTTTCACGGCTCGAATGGCCGCTTACTCATTACCACGGTGTGGGATAGCGGAAATCGGTCAATATTTAAAGGTAGTAACCAGGAAATTGATTGTTGCGGCTCTTCGCAACTGTGTATCATTAAATAATCAAGCATATTGAGCATCCGATTTCTCTGCGATCCAACACCTGGACATGTCAAAGACACACATGAAACAACTTGACAAAATATGTGTAAGACAATAGTTAAAAACGATACACTCAAATGAGCATACAAATGAATGTAATTGTAAAAACAACAAGATTAGCGTGAAAAAATTAGATACACACATGCCGATTTCATGTGAGAGATTATATATACAATCTGAATATAAATAGAACCACATAGGATCTCAAATATTCATGTGTTCATGTGTCCTACACATGACACATGAACACATGAATATTTGAGATCCTATGTGGTTCTATTTATATTCAGATTGTATATATAATCTCTCACATGAAATCGGGATGTGTGTATCTAATTTTTTCACGCTAATCTTGTTGTTTTTACAATTACATTCATTTGTATGCTCATTTGAATGTATCGTTTTTAACTATTGTCTTACACATATTTTGTCAAGTTGTTTCATGTGTGTCTTTGACATGTCCAGGTGTTGGATCGCAGAGAAATCGGATGCTCAATATGCTTGATTATTTAATGATACACAGTTGCGAAGAGCCGCAACAATCAATTTCCTGGTTACTACCTTTAAATATTGACCGATTTCCGCTATCCCACACCGTGGTAATGAGTAAGCGGCCATTCGAGCCGTGAAACGCGTCTACCTTGGACATATTCTGTTCCTCACACTGTCTGTTTGTCCTGGATAACTTTTGAAGAATAAAGACACTCTGTTTGATTTCAATTATCTGAGTGCGGCTTCACATTTCTACATGTATCTTCCCGGACGGCGGATCTAGCCAGCACCAGATCGGACACACACCTGAGCGGCATTCCCAATCCCTTTCCCCTACACATGGATGATCTCCGCGATTCAGAGCTTGCCCGGTGAGTCCAGTTTCATTCTCATTTTGATCACTTCTTCATACCTACGGATTGTATACGTGGACTATATACAGACAGTGTGTATTCCATACACGGAACAGATATGGAGGTACCCTCAACCAGTCGGACGCTTAGATTACTAAGCATAAATCCGCTTAGACAGGATGCCCAGGCAACATTGAAAAAGGCAAAAGATGACTCATCATCGTTGATAAAAACTACTTTTCACAAACTGGAAAAACTTATGACTAAAGAAATCAAAGCCTACTGGGAGAAGACAACGTTAAACGAATACATCGATGTCGCTAGAATCCCAAGAGGCTTGCGAATCAAAAAATTCCCCACGTTCCAATTGTACAATGAAGACCTAAAGTTACAATGGACTGATACACTTTCCAAATGTTCTTTTGACCTCATGAGATTGATTGTGGAATCAAAGAGTTTGGAATTGGATAAACTACAAAAGGATATTTCTTCACTACAAATGGAACTTTCATCGTTCAAGGATTCTTCTCTGTTTGTGGATCTTGATCAGAATCTCAATGAAAAGGTTGATAAATTAGAAATGGACATCATTAAAGGAAAACAAGACAAATTGCTCAGAGATGAGATCGATTACGACACTAAAAATGTCTACACTTGGAAGAAAACTAACCCATGGCACCGTCAATATTCTATCAAAAAAAGGGTTAGTTTTTCTGATCCTGATGTGGGAGGCACAGAGACATCGATGGCCCCACGTCGGATACATCAATGGAATCAAGATCTGGAAATACATCCAACGTGTCGACGGCTTCAAAAAACGGTTCAACCAAACGTAACAGACATTTTACAAAGAAAAAAGGCAAAGGCGCACAAGGAGGGGAGGAAGAAGACACCATCGGTCATACAAATGGCAAATATCGCCTCAGACCTCATCGCAAATAGAAACGGGACTTCTCAGTGGTGATAGAGAAAATGCAAGTAACAATGTTATTAATTTATCTAAAAGAACTCTCACTACTGATGATATCAGTTTATTGTCTAAGGGCTTAAATTTCTGCCCACATGTTCATTTTGACCCTTTTCAAACTGTTTTACAAGTTAATAAGTTTGTTCGAAATTTAACCTTAAAAAGGCATTTTTTAATGATGCTACCGACACGGGGGGTGATACAGACCTAATTCCATCTTCTCACATAGATGGACCCCCACTCACCTTTCGAGAGACATGTGCTGTGGTTGAATTAGAGGATTTAGCCTTTGAAAATATTAGTCTGTCAGCAGAGCATAGAGAAATGAGAGCTAAGAGTGTTCCTTTGACCACTTTTTCTGACTTCTATCCCATCCAATCACGCTCACAAAATATGGATCTCTTCCAAAAATTAGTGGAGAGAGACATATTTAGTCTGGCCACAAATACACCATCCCTCATACCTAGGTCTTTAGACAACTTAACAATACAGGAAAGAGCTTCTCTTGAATCTTTAAGAAAAGACAAGTCCATCATAATTAAAAATGCGGACAAAGGGGGCGCAATAGTGGTCCTTGATAATGAAGTTTACAAGAGTGAAGCCCTTAGACAACTTACAGATATAGATACGTATCTACCCTTAAAAAGTGATCCTACCAACAACTATAAAATAGAGCTTCAAACACTAGTCAAAAAGGGTTTATCCCTTGGTGCTTTCTCGGTGAAAGTAGCAGAAAAACTTGTCCCAGATCATCCAACCATCCCTATATTTCATCATCTCCCCAAGGTCCATAAGGGTGTGAATCCGGTCTTGGGGAGACCTATTGTTTCTGGGATAGGTTCTCTCTGCGAGAAACTTGGGGAATGGCTTGATGGCCAATTGCAAGATTTAGTGGTTGATCTTCCTAGCCACTTAAGAGATACCAAGCATCTTTTGAATGTCATGGATACGTTCACATGGTCACAAGAATATTCCTGGATCACGTGTGACGTATCCAGTTTATATTCCTCTATTCCCCATAATTTGGCTATCACTGCTATAGGGATGTTCCTTAAACAACACACCCACATTCATGCTGATTTGCAGAATTATATTCTTGAGGTGTTGCATTTTCTTTTATCGCACAATTTTTTCTTTTTTGATGGCAGTTTCTACCTCCAAAGATGTGGGGCAGCGATGGGGGCTAAGTTTTCCCCCTCTCTCGCCAACCTATATATGGGTTGGTGGGAGAGACCCCACATCTTTGGAGGTGGGAACCCATTTAGAGATCAGATCGCTCTGTACTATCGCTACATAGACGATCTGATCTTTATCTGTCACAGGGACGTTGACTTGGACAGCTTTTTAGCATATCTAAATTGTAATTCGCATAACCTGAAATTTACAGGCACAAAAAATATGGACAATATAGAATTTTTGGAAGTAGCCTTGGGTCATGCCGACAATAAAGTCACGTCCAATCTATATAGAAAGCCTTTGTCAGGCAATAGTTTGTTGCATGCACGTTCCAGCCACCCAATACACACAATAAAGGGAATTCCGGTTGGTCAATTTCTTAGAGTGCGAAGAATTTGTAGTGACCTGTCAGAGTTTAAGATACAGGCATCCTCGCTTTATCAACGTTTTTTGGAGTGAGGATATCCCAAATGGATGCTTGATAGGGCCTATTTTATTGCTCTGAATAAGAGCCGTTCTGAGCTCTTATCATCAGCATCCAGTGAAGATCGTTCACAAATTGTTAAATGTGTGGTATCTGGCGGTTCTCAGGACATTGAACCTGATGTTCTCCGCCAAACCAAAACATGTAAAAAATACAATTACAATATGTTTCAGCATAATAACAAAAGAACTATGTCCAAGAATCTTGATAAAAACAACTCTCTAATCACATTGTCCTTGCCTTATAGTTTGGAATTTAGCAAAGTTAAAAATATCATTCATAGACATTTATCTACTTTATATACCGACGATATCTGTGCCGATATTCTTGAAAATGGGGTTAACATAGTGGCGAAGAGGGCGGCCACCTTAGGTAATACTTTATCACCAAGTTTATACACCTCAAAGAAACCCAATATGTCTAAAACATGGCTATTCTGTAAAGGAAATTTCAGGTGTGGTACGACTGATTGTATCACCTGTCCCCATATAATCCCTAAAGATAAAATTATTTCTTCTTATGACAGTAAAGTGTATAATATCAGAGATTTTTTTAACTGCAATACCCAATATTTGATTTATTTAATTACATGCAAGGCATGTTCTATTCAATATGTAGGCAGAACTACTCGCAAGCTAAAAGATCGATTTCGGGAGCATCTCAGTGATATACGAACCTTCAAATCAACAAACATAGCAAAACATTTCAATAATAAACATGGTGGTGACATGTCCCTGGTCCAGGTCCAAGTCATGATCTACCATATTACCAGACCCATCAGAGGTGGAGATGTGTTCCGTTTACTGTGTAAAAGAGAAGTTCAGTGGATTTTCAGGCTCCACACTCAGATGCCTCATGGCTTGAATTGGGAGTGGGATGTCACTCATTTTTATGAGTGACGTCTCTCCTGATTAGCCATCATCCCCTGTGACACCTTTGAGGATATGCCATTTTTGTGGGGGGTTCTACACATTATTTTCCATTTATCTTTCGGCCATTATACATATTATATCATGTCTATTCATTCCATTTGCTTGGTATATTATATATCCTTGCGGATTTTGTTTTGATTAATGTTTATGTTTTCATATAATGGATTTTCTATACTACGGATGTATTGATATATCTGTATACAATTTTGTCTATTCTTACATCCGCTTATTATAGGAATTTTTACGAATTATGCATATACATTCTTTATTGTTGTTCCGACTTGTCAAATAAGGGTACCCGTTGCTCTTTCGTTCTGGATTCCGTCCCATTTGACAACATGTAGTAATCTTTCTTTTGATTTATTTACTTTATTTATTTTTATTATTATCCATCTAATTGACCTCATTCGAGCCAGGGAGCGTTTTTCGGCTCTCTATATGGATTATCTGTAGTTTTTACAATATGGGCAAAAAAAACAAGTACCAATTTCCAGGCAAACAATTTTGGTCATATTTAGAGACCTTTTCTTTGTTCTTTTGGGACCCTATCCTAACGAATATGCACACATTGCGTATTTAGATTACACACATGCCGATATATGTTTTGAGGTGCATCAATATGTCCTAATAATGTTTGAATTTGATGTCTGTATGTTGTGGTATTTCTATCAAGTCTATGATGAGGTTTACAGACATTCGGATCTATATATAGTTGTATCTATGTGATGCATTTAATAAAATATGGCCGTCCATATATATATCCTCTTTCATACATTCATTAATCACGTACACGTTCATTCACTTTGCACTTTCACGTTTTCTTCTTTTTATTTTATTCATGTTTACTTTATTTTCATTATTATTTTTATTTTATTTATTTATTTTTCATTTCATTTTATTCTATTTTATTTTCATTTTACATTTTATTTTCATTTATTTATTTTCATTTTTATTTATTTATTCATTCATTATTATTTTTTTCTTTTCTCACCCACATCTTTACACACCATATGTATGTGTGTATGTGTGTGTTTTACACATGTCCTTTATATATATATATACATACATATACTTGTGTTTACCATTTCATTCACGTCCTCTTGTTCATTCATATATACATTTACATCATTACACATATATATATATATATACATTGATCACCCACATACATTCCAATTGGTATAACATCATCACTATTTCACACATATTATTGACACATTCTTTGAACATCACCTTTTTTCTTCCTTTTCACTTCACATATTCATATGCATGTTCCATTTCTTTTCTTCATCCATCACTCTCTTTTTTTGATACTCACATACATATATATACATATTCCTTTCACCTTCATTTTAGGACATATATGTGACATATTTATACATAGATAACATCATATCACATATTTACGGGCATATATGCATAATAAAGTTTTTTTACATCTTTTTACATCTTGTTTTTTATAGTTTACATCTTGCACCAGTGAGAGACCATACACTAATAAAGGACACATGAACACATGAATATTTGAGATCCTATGTGGTTCTATTTATATTCAGATTGTATATATAATCTCTCACATGAAATCGGCATGTGTGTATCTAATTTTTTCACGCTAATCTTGTTGTTTTTACAATTACATTCATTTGTATGCTCATTTGAGTGTATCGTTTTTAACTATTGTCTTACACATATTTTGTCAAGTTGTTTCATGTGTGTCTTTGACATGTCCAGGTGTTGGATCGCAGAGAAATCGGATGCTCAATATGCTTGATTATTTAATGATACACAGTTGCGAAGAGCCGCAACAATCAATTTCCTGGTTACTACTTTTAAATATTGACCGATTTCCGCTATCCCACACCGTGGTAATGAGTAAGCGGCCATTCGAGCCGTGAAACGCGTCTACCTTGGACATATTCTGTTCCTCACACTGTCTGTTTGTCCTGGATAACTTTTGAAGAATAAAGACACTGTTTGATTTCAATTATCTGAGTGCGGCTTCACATTTCTACATGCACATGCTTCAGATGGCCAATCACAGCTACTAATACATTAGTAGGCATGGCTGGGATGGCTTAAGGCCCACCAGTTAAACGCTTGTTGATTGGCTGTTGAAAGCCCGCCATTAAAAGCGTGCCATTAGATACAAAACAGGAAATAAAATGACCGAACACGGATTTTAAACCCGAACATACAGTAAAGTTTTCGGGTCCGTGTTTGGGTAACAAAAATCCAACTATTCGGTACGAACGCGAATAATACAGTCCATGTTCGCTCAACACTAGTCATAGACCAATGGCCCCCCAATACCACATATTGAAGTGGGGTGTTATCTGAGTAAACTTTTACAAGTGTATTTGTGTCCTGCAACAATATTGCCTCTTTTGCTGTTTTAAGTCTGGTACACAGAGTGCTGTGGTGGATGGCTGGCTTGCTGGCACCCTGTGGTGGGTTGGTGGCTGGCTGGCACAGGTTCTGTGGGTGGCTGGCTGGTACAGGGCCTTTGGGATGCTGGCTGGTACAGTGCCTGTTGCTGGCTGGTACAGGGCCTGTGGGTAGCTGGCTGACTGGCTGGTACAGTGCCTGCGGCTGGCTGTCTGGTACAGGGCCTGTGGGTGTGGGTGGCAGGCTGGCACCGGGCTGCTGTGGGTGCGTGTATGGCTGTGTTATACACTCCCGAGAGACTCCCAACTACAGACGAGGCTGTCCAAGACGAGGGAGGTGGCAGAAGGTTAGGCCCAGTGCGCAGAGGCATGTGGAGCAACATACGCAATGACGTCACAACAACATCAGTAATATCGGCCCTCCGATAATCGGCTTTGCCAATAATCAGTTGATCCCTAATATGTAGTAGTTTTTGTTGTGGGGTATTCATTTGTGCATCAACTAATTTGAGTAAAACTGAAGATTTTGTAATCTCAGTTATATTTTTAACATTATTTTCATGTAATGAAGCTAAACAAATGTTCTATAGAACTCAGTTTTGTCAAAAGTTTGGAAATTGTTCTTGTGTTCATTGAAATATTGATTAAAATCTTACTTTTCAAAAGGGATGTACTCATTTATGCTGAGCACTGTATATGTATGTCAGCCTTTGTATGTTTTTATCCTGCATACTGTAAGTAATGCCTCTTTACTTGCTTCAGTAACTGACATATTATTGTTTTTTTTTTTTTTTTTTTTTTTTTAGTGGATCGTGTGATAGAAGGTGAGTAGGTGCTTGTTTAAATAATAGCATTTTATACTGCCTCCTGTAATAATGTAATCTGAGACTTCTTATGCATCAAAGAGAAAAGGCTTAAGTATCGCTATATACATTTCTAATCTTGTTACAGTATTTCCTGATTGTTTTCTGTTTCCTCTAACCAGTCACTTTTTCTTCTAGTACTTTTTCTCCCCTGTTTGCACACCCGTCCCCCAATCATTTTGCATTCTCTGTCACCTGACTTCTCTAAAAATAATATTGAGCAAGCATTATGCAAATTATGTTAATTAAACTTTAATGGGAAAGCACAGAACTGAAAATCAACAGTTAGGTTAAAAGAGAGATGAATGTGGGATAAAGTGAGACACAGCTAGAAAGATTTGATTAAAATTGTAAAGGACATCCACCAGGCAGCAGTATAGGTGCTGTAGTAAAGAGAAAAAGATTAAAGACTATAGAAAGAAAATAAGCACAGTAATGGCAGTCACTAAAATTGAAGCTGAAACAGTGCAAAACTGCTGATAAGGATTAGGGAGATGGAGACTCCTAAGTCCTGGTAGTCAAGCAAACTACTAGGGGTTAGGAGTGTGCCACCTGTTCTAAGCATGAGATTTTTTGATGTATGGAGCCTAAGCAAACTGTAGACATAAGATAGAAGTCACTCAAATGTGCCCATTTTCAGCCAGGTCAAGTGATGATCACATATCTGTGGAAGGCAGTTCCAAATTTACTATCAGTCAATAAAGGTTTTTGCACATAGGCAATAGAAACAAAAGGGCAGCTTCTCCATGTATAGTGGGGATCGACAGTTTGGGCACCCCAGGTAAAAATTTGTATTAATGTGCATAAAGAAGCTAAGGAAAGATGGAAAAATCTCCAAAAGGCATTCAATTACAGATTAGACATTCTTATAATATGACAACAAAAGTTAGATTTTATTTCCATCATTGACACTTTCAAAATTACAGAAAACAAAAAAATGGTGTCTGCAAAAGTTTGGGCACCCTGCAGAATTTACAGCATGCACTGCCCCCTTTGCATTCCTGAGACCTGCCAGTGTCATGGATTGTTCTCAATCATCATCTGGGAAGACCAGGTGATGTCAATCTCAAAGGTTTTAAATGCCCAGACTCATCTGACCTTGCCCTAACAATCAGCACCATGGGATCTTCTAAGCAGTTGTCTAGAAAACTGAAACTGAAAATAGTTGACGCTCACAAAGCTGGAGAAGGCTATAAGAAGATAGCAAAGCATTTTCAGATGTCAATATCCTCTGTTCGGAATGTAATTAAGAAATGGCAGTCATCAAGAACAGTGGAAGTTAAAGCAAGATCTGGAAGACCAAGAAAAATATCAGACAGAACAGCTCGCAGGATTGTGAGAAAAACAATTCAAAACCCACGTTTGACGGCACGATCCCTCCAGAAAGATCTGGCAGACACTGGAGTTGTGGTACACTATTCCATTATAAAGAGATACTTGTACAAATATGGTCTTCATGGAAGAGTCATCAGAAGAAAACCTCTTCTACGTCCTCACCACAAAAATCAGCATCTGAACTTTGCAAATGAACATATAGACAAGCCTGATGCATTTTGGAAACAAGTTCTGTGGACCGATGAGGTTAAAATGGAACTTTTTGGCCGGAATGAGCAAAGATACTGTCAGGGTTACCTGATCCGAGGCAGAGGTGCTGAGAGGGCTCCCCTTGTGGCTCAGTGCGGCACACCCCTGGAGATGGTACAAAGGGTGTGGCGCCCCAATTGGCACGGGTTACCAGCTGCAGGCAGGTAGGTAGAACCAGAGCAATCCGAGAGTGAACTGGAACAGGCTGGAATCGCAGCAGGGTATGAGTCTTCAAGGCTCTGAAGCAGCTGGGCTACCTTGTGCCAAGGAATAGTCTCTAGTAGCGGAAACCGTGGTACAAGCCGAGATCATGCACAGGAGACAACCAGAATAGCCGAGGTCTTGAAGCAATCCGGGGTCATACACGGTAGGTAACGGAAGCAAGGTCAGTGGGAGAAGCCAAGAGTCAAACCAGGAGCAGGAGATCAAACGAAATCAGGAACAAGCCAAGTCACAACAGGAAATCCAAACAGGAAACAGGAAGCACAGGAAGCTGAGAGATAATCCAGCAATGAGTCTGATCCTATGGCCACCTTTTATAGGCCATTTCCCTGACAGGCCAGCAGAGGGCTGTGTCAGTTGAGTCAGGAGCGTCCATTTCTATTACTGGCAATGTTGCCAGTTCTCCTATGGCCATTTCCATGACAGATACGTTTGGAGAAGAAGGGGCACAGAATTTAATGAAAAGAACCTCTGTCCAACTGTTCAATGGATCAATCATGCTTTGGGGTTGTATTGCAGCCAGTGGCACAGGGGACATCTCACGAGTAGAAGGATAAATGGATTCAATAAAATTTCAGAAAATTTTGGATGGTAACTTGATGCCATCTATGAAAAAGCTGAAGTTAAAGAGAGGATGGCTTATACAAATGGATAATGATCCTAAACACACCTCGAAATCCACGGGGGATTACATCAAGAGGCGTAAACTGAAGATTTTGCCATGGCCTTCACAATCTCCTGACCTCAACATAATGGAAAATTTATGGATAGACCTTAAAAGAGCAGTGCGTGACAGACAGCCCAGAAACCTCAAAGACCTGGAAGACTTTTGTAAGGAAGAATGGGCAAAGATACCTCAAACAAGAATTGAAAGACTCTTGGCTGGCTACAAAAAGCGTTTACAAGCTGTGATACTTGCCGAAGGGGTCAGTACAAGATATTAACTCTGCAGGGTGCCCAAACTTTTGCAGACACCCTTTTTTTGTTTTCTGTTTTTTTAAAAGTGTAAATGATGGGAATAAAATCTAACTTTTGTTGACATATTATAAGAATGTCTAATCTGTAATTTGATGCCTTTTGGAGATTTTTCCATCTTTCCTTGGCTTCTTTATGCACATTAATACAAATTTTTACCTGGGGTGCCCAAACTTTCGATCCCCACTGTAGAAGCATCATTAAGATGGTAGTGATGAGCAAAGTTCTATTAATATTTTTGTAACTTCAGCAGTCTGTATTTCTGCATCTCCTGATCACTTTAAAATGTAATTTTACATACTCCGTTTTATAGCCACGGTTTTTAACAAGTTTACTTTAATATCAGTAAATTCAATGGTGGCTAGCTGGGTTGGACTTTGGAATCTCAGGATATGGGCCCAACTTTTGCACTTAACACCATATTTGTTTTTGTGCATATTATTTGTTTTATGAGCATTTATTTTACTGTGCATTTATTTTACAGATTTAAGGTAACTACTTTTTTTTTTAGGCTGCATGCAATGTAATACATGCAAAACACACAGAAGAACATAAAACCATGATGCAGAATGAAATTTAGGTGCAGTTTAAGATGCAAGAACGTGCACATAAAAATGGGGAATAAAAGCAGACCTGATTTGATCTAAATGATGTACTATACAGTCAGTGATATTGCTGATTATAATACCTAGCAACATGTTTATGGGGAGATATAGGGGATCAAAACTTCTGATAATTTTGAAAAGGGTCAGTGATTTCAGGACCATCATAAAATGTACATGCATAATACTGTATATTATCCACAGTAATTGGATATCTGTGCTTTTATCTTTGTTTTTGTGCACACTTTTTTTTCTTTAATGAAGCAATATAATGCTATTCGTCCATATGCCTTAACCCTCTTTACCTTTTATACTGTATTTATGCACTGTATTCTTCCCTCTGTATCCTGACTTTTGCTACCAAGATTTCCCAGGGATTCAAATTTGAAATCTTGTTGCTTTACTTACACTTCCTACCATGTGATCTCTACTCTGTGCTGTATCTTAGACAGATAGAAGTCAAACAATCTATGACTTTCATAGTTACATAGTAGCTGAGGTTGAATAAAGACTATAGTACATCCAGTTCAACCTGTGTAGGGGTGTGTGGCTGTACTCATTTCTCATACCCCTGAATGTTTTGTCCTTGAGATGTACATCCAAGAATCTTTTAAACATAGCCATACTCCCTGCAGTTACTACCATTTGTGGTAGAGAGTTCCACAGTCTTGTAGCCCTTACTGTAAAGAACCCCCTGCGTAGCCTGAGTTTAAAACGTTTCTCCTCTAACAGAATTGTATGGCCTCATGTCCTCATGCAATTTTTATGGCTGAATAGTTGTTTTTCTATGCTGAGATCACCGTTGAGGTAATTGTAAATTGCTATTATGTCCCCTTTCAGGTGTCTCTTCTCCAGGTAGAATAAATCAAGCGCTTGTAAACGCTCTTCATAATTAACACTTATGAATCCCCCAATTCCCTAATTAGTTTAGTTGCCCTTCTCTGGACTCTCTCCAGCTTTTATAAAGTGGTAGGATTATAGTTTCATCTCTGGAATACATCCCTGTCCTTATGCATGCTAATATTCTGCTGGCTTTGGCAGCTGCAGCTTGACATTGCATGCTATTGCTAAGTCTATCTTCTGCTAAGACTCCCAGATCCTTCTCCATTTTTGATTGCCCCAGAGGTTCCCCCCCGTAAAGTGTATTGTGCTTTTATGTTTTTAGTCCCCAAGTGCAATACCTTACACTTTTCCACATTAAACCGCATTTGCCATGTAGTCGCCCACTCTATTATTTTTTTCAGGTCATTCTGTAAGATTTCTGCCTCGCGATGTGAAGTTAATGCCCTGCCCAATTTTGTGTCATCTGCAAAAACTGAGATCGAGCTAATGATCCCAGATTCCCATCTTCAATGCTATTTATGAATAAATTGAACAAAATTGGTCCCAGGACTGAGCCTTGGGGGGGCCCCACTTACCACCCCAGACCAGTCTGAGTATGCATTATTTATTACCACCCTTTGGACACGCCCCATTTAACCAGTTCCGTATCCAAGAGCAAACCTTGTGGTCGATGCCTACAGACCTTATTTTGTAAATTAAGCATTTGTGGGGAACTGTATCAAACACCGTAGCAAAATCCAGGTACACCACATCCACAGGTCTCCCCCTATCTAGCTCGCAGTTCACCTCCTCGCACAATGTTAACAGATTGGTTTGGCAAGAACGCCCTTTTGTAAACCCATGCTGATTACTGCTGATGATGTTGTTGTCTTTAGCAAACTCTTGGATATAGTCCCTTATCATCCTTCTAGAAGTTTACATACTATTGACGTCAGGCTGACCGGCCTATAATTTCCCGGGATATGCCTCTGCCCTTTTTTGAATATCGGTATCACGTTAGCTTTCCTTCAGTCACCTGGTACAGTTCCTGTCATAATACTGTCAGCAAAGATCATGAACAGTGGTCTAGATATAACCTTACTGAGTTCTTTGAGCACTCACGGATGAACGCCATCCGGGCCTTGCGATTTATTTGTGTTAATTTTATCCAGCCTTTTCCTGATTTCACCCTCTGTTAGCCATAGCGGCAAGTCCAGTGAAGTACTGCTCAACATACAGTCATGGTCAGTGTACCCCTCCTTTTCTTGTGCAAAGACTGAGGAGAAGAAAGCATTAAGCACTGTTGCCTTTCCAGTGTTCTCTGTAACCATCCTCCCATCATCGTTAATTATGTGTGCAACATGCTCTGACCTAGTTTTTTTGCTGTTGATATATTTGAAGAATTTCTTAGGTTTCTTTTTTACTATCCTCCGCTATTTGTCTCTCGAAGTTGATTTTAGCCATTTTGATTTCATATTTACATTTACTATTTGATTCCTTATATTGCTGGAAAGCTGATAATGTGCCCTCAGATTTATATTTCTTGAAGGCCATTTTTTTTTCTCGAAGAATTTCTTAGGTTTCTTTTTTACTATCCTCCGATATTTGTCTCTCGAAGTTGATTTAAGCCATTTTGATTTCATATTTACATTTCCTATTTGATTCCTTGTATTGCTGGAAAGCTGATAATGTGCCCTCAGATTTATATTTCTTGAAGGCCATTTTTTTTTCCTCTAATACGTTTTTTAACATTACGGTTTTAGCTAGCCAGGTTTGGCTTTGGCACTTCTAAATGTATTTTCCATAGGAATGCACTGCGAGATGCATTTGTTTAATATGTTCCAAAAGCATTCCCATTTTTCCTCCGTGGTCAGTGTTCCTAGGGTTTGGTCCCAGTTTATTTTCTCTATTACTGAGCACAGTTTGGGAAAGTTTGCCCTTCTGAGGGTTCTTATGTTCCCCTCTTGCCTTGCTATAATGTGATTTATGCTAAATGTGATCATCCTGTGATCGCTAGAACCCAGGTTGTCCTGGACACCTACCTCTGAGATTAGGTCTGGGTCATTAGTAATTAATAGATCCAGCACTGCATTTTCTCTAGTAGGAGAATCCACCAACTGAGACATGTAGTTGTCATGTAAGGTTTACATGAAGAGATGGGCCTTTTGTGAGTGTGTAGTCCCCTCTTCTCAGTCAATGTCAGGATAATTGAAGTCCCCTAATATGATGACTGATCCCAGATTTGCCACGTTACCCAACAGTGATATAAATTCCCGCTCTAGCTCCTTCCTTTGGTTGGGTGGCCTATAACAAACCCCCACAATTACTTTTCCCTTTACCTCTTCCCTATGGAGTTCTACCCACACTGATTCTAACTCCGTACTCACCCCTCCTATAATATCACTCCTCTCTACTACCCTTACATTATTCTTGACATAGAAACATACCCCTCCCCCTCTTTTTTCTACCCTGTCCTTTCCGATAAACAGAATACATTTGGATATTGGCCAGCCAGTCGTGTGAGGGGTTGAACCAAGTTTCTTTTATTCCCACAAGGTCTATGTCCTCCTCATGTACTAACAGTTCCGACTCCATTTTATTAGGTAGGCTACTGGCATTTGCATATACCCCTCTTAGTTTTGTGGAAGTTGATAGTAAATGGTGCTTAATTTTATTCCTGTATGGTCTGAGGTTTGTCCACACACACCCCTCAATTGTATACGTTACGGACCTGCTGTCGCTGCTGACCTCAGTAATATCTTCTGTCCTTTTCTCTTTCCAAACTGGCTCTACTTTTGAGCCCCCTCCCCCCCACTCCTAATTTAAAAGCCCCTCCAACTTTGTGGCCATCTTTGTCCCCAAAAGAGCTGTACCGTCCCCATTAAGGTGCAGCCTGTCCCTACTAAAGATCCAGTAGCAGACTGAGAAGTCAGCCCAGTTCTCCAGGAACCCGAATCCCTCCTTCCTACACCAGTTCCTCAGCCACTTCAGTTCTCTAATCTCCTTCTGCCTCTCTGGTGTGGCTCGAGGTACAGGCAGTATTTAAGAGAAAACCACCTTGGAGTTCCCATTCCTCAATCTATACCATAAGTCCCTGAAATCATTCTTTAGGATCCTCCACCTTCCTCTTACTTGGTCGTTGGTGCCCACATGCACCATGACCGCTGGGTCCTCCCCAGCCCCACCCAATAATCTGTCTACCTGATCTGCGGTGTACCGAACTCGAGCGTCCAGTAAACAACCTACTGTTCAGCTAACACCATCGTTTTGACAGATTGCCTCTCTGTCCTCTTGATAATTGAGTCCCCCACTACCACAACCTGTCTAACCTTTCCTGATTCTTGGCCCCCCTCCTTCCTGGAGCCGCCACTCCCCTGGCATCTGGGGGAGGGCACCTGCTCCGGCACTTCCACCCCTGAGCTGATATCCCCATCATCATGCAACTTGCCATATTTGTTGGGGTGTACCAACTCAGGACTGGCCTCCCTAGTGCTCTTCCCTCTTCCCCTCCTTCTAACTGTTCCCCTCCTTCTATCTTGTCACTTTCATATGCTCTTTCAGGGACAATAAGGATGGTTGTTCATATATACAAAAGGGAAGATGGCTTTAGGTATGGTGCATAGATAGTTGTATATGTCTCGTATTCTAATATTTACAGTATCTCACAAAAGTGAGTACACCCCTCCCATTTTTGGAAATATTTTATTATATCTTTTCACGTGACAACACTGAAGAAATGACATTTTGCTACAATGTAAAGTAGTGAGTGTACAGCTTCTATAAGTGCCGGTTCACACTGTTCCAACTTGTCAGGCGACTTGGTCGCCTGACAAGTTGTGCTCCATTCTGTGCAATTGGAACTGTTCTAATAGGAGCAACTCAAGTCGCTCCGACTTAGGAAAAGGTTCCTGCACTACTTTTGGGCGAAGTTGGAGAGACTTGCATTGACTTCCATTATGTGAAGTCGGTGCAAGCCGGGCCGAAGTCATGGTGCACGGCGACTTCATTAAGTCACCCCGAAGTCGTGTCGCCATAGTGTGAACCGACACTAACAGTGTAAATTTGCTGTTCCCTCAAAATAACTCAACACAGCCATTAATGTCTAAACCGCTAGCAACAAAAGTCAGTACACACCTAAGTAACAATGTCCAAATTGGGCCCAATCAGCCATTTTCCCTCCCTGGTGTCATGTGACTCATTAGTGTTACAAGGTCTCAGGTGTGAATGGGGAGCAGGTGTGTTAAATTTGCTGTTATCGCCATCACTCTCTCATACTGGTCACTGGAAGTTCAACATGGCACCTCATAGCAAAGAACTCTCTGAGGATCTGAAAAAAACATAGAAACATAGAAACATAGAATGTGTCGGCAGATAAGAACCATTTGGCCCATCTAGTCTGCCCAATATATCTGAATCCTATGAATAGTCCCTGGCCCTATCTTATATGAAGGATAGCCTTATGCCTATCCCATGCATGCTTAAACTCCTTCACTGTATTTGCAGCTACCACTTCTGCAAGAAGGTTATTCCATGCATCCACTACTCTCTCAGTAAAGTAATACTTCCTCATATTACTTTTAAACCTTTGCCCCTCTAATTTAAAACTGTGTCCTCTTGTGGTAGTTTTTCTTCTTTTAAATATGCTCTCCTCCTTTACCGAGTTGATTCCCTTTATGTATTTAAAAGTTTCTATCATATCCCCTCTGTCTCTTCTTTCTTCCAAGCTATACATGTTAAGGTCCTTTAACCTTTCCTGGTAAGTTATTTCCTGCAATCCATGTACTAGTTTAGTAGCTCTTCTCTGAACTCTCTCTAGAGTATCTATATCCTTCTGGAGATATGGCCTCCAGTACTGCGCACAATACTCCAAGTGAGGTCTCACCTGTGTTCTGTACAGCGGCATAAGCACTTCTCTCTTTCTACTGCTTATACCTCTCCCTATACATCCAAGCATTCTGCTGGCATTTCGTGCTGCTCTATTACATTGTCTTCCCACCTTTAAGTCTTCTGAAATAATTACTCCTAAATCCCTTTCCTCAGATACTGAGGTCAGGACTGTGTCAAATATTCTATATTCTGCCCTTGGGTTTTTACGCCCCAGGTGCATTATCTTGCACTTATCCACATTAAATTTCAGTTGCCAGAGTTCTGACCATTCTTCTAGTTTTCCTAAATCCTTTTCCATTTGGCGTTTCCCTCCAGGAACATCAACCCTGTTACATATCTTTATGTCATCAGCAAAAAGACAAACCTTACCATCGAGGCCTTTTGCAATATCACTTATGAAGATATTAAACAAAATTGGTCCCAGTACAGATCCCTGAGGTACCCCACTGGTAACATGACCTTGTTCTGAATGTTCTCCATTGACTACAACCCTCTGTTGTCTGTCACTCAGCCACTGCCTAATCCACTCAACAATATGGGAGTCCATGCTCAATGACTGCAGTTTATTGATAAGTCTTCTATGTGGGACAGTGTCAAAAGCCTTACTAAAATCTAGATATGCAATGTCTACTGCACCTCCACCGTCTATTATTTTAGTCACCCAGTCAAAAAAATCTATAAGATTTGTTTGACATGATCTCCCTGAAGTAAACCCATGTTGTTTTTCATCTTGCAATCCATGGGATTTAAGATGTTCCACAATCCTATCCTTTAATAGGGTTTCCATTAATTTGCCTACTATTGATGTCAGACTCACTGGTCTATAGTTGCTCGATTCCTCCCTACTACCTTTCTTGTGAATGGGCACGACATTTGCCAATTTCCAATCTTCCGGGACGACTCCTGTTACTAATGATTGGTTAAATAAATCTGTTAATGGTTTTGCCAGCTCACCACTAAGCTCTTTTAATAATTTTGGGTGTATCTCATCAGGACCCTGTGACTTATTTGTCTTCACTTTAGACAGCAATCTTAGAACGTCTTCCTCTGTAAAGACACATGCATCAAATGATTCATTAGTCATTCTTTCAAGTGGAGGTCCTTCTCCTTTTTCTTCTGTAAAAACTGAACAGAAGTATTCATTAAGGCAGTCGGCTAGCCCTTTATTCTCTTCTACATACCTTCCGTCCTTTTGTTTTTAATTTAGTTATTCCTTGTTTTAATTTCCTTTTTTCATTTATACATCCCCCTTTTTCATAGACTGAGCTAGTTTTTCTTCTGCCTGCGCTTTAGAAGTTCTTATAACTTGCTTGGCCTCTTTCTGCCTAATCTTGTAGATTTCCTTGTTTCTCTACATAAAGATCGCCTAGGCTATAAGAAGATTGCCAAGACCCTGAAAATTAGCTGTAGCATGGGGGCCAAGACCATACAGCGGTTTAACAGGACAGGTTCCACTCAGAACAGGCCTCGCCATGGTCAACCTAAGGAGTTGATTGCACTTACTCAGCATCATATCAAGAGGTTGTCTTTGGGAAATAGACATATGAGTGCTGCCAGCAATGCTGCAGAGGTTGAAGGGGTAGGGGGGTCAGCCTGTAAGTGCTCAGACCATACGCTGCACACTGGATCAAATTGGTCTGCATGGCCGTCGTCCCAGAAGGACGTCTCTTCTAAAGATGATGCACAAGAAAGCCCGCAAACAGTTTGCTGAAGACAAGCAGAATAAGGATATGGATTACTGGAACCATGTCCTGTGGTCTGATGGGACCAAGATAAACTTATGTGGCTCAGATGGTGTCAAGCATATGTAACGGCAACCGGGTGAGGAGTACAAGAACAAGTGTGTCTTGCCTACAGTCAAGCATGGTGTTGGGAGTGTCATGGTCTGGGGCTGCATGAGTGCTGCCAGCACTGGGGAGCTACAGTTCATTGAGGTAACCATGAATGCCAACATGTACAGTGACATACTGAAGCAGAGCATGATCCTCTTCCTTTGGAGACTGGGCCGCAGGGCATTATTCCAACATGATAACGACCCCAAACACACCTTCAAGACGACCAGCTGAGGGTAAAGGTGATGGACTGGCCAAGCATGTCTCCAGACCTAAACCCTATTGAGCATCTATGGGGCATCCTCAAACAGAAGGAGGAGCGCAAGATCTCTAACATCCACCAACTCCGTGATGTCATCATGAAGGAGCGGAAGAGGACTCCAGTGGCAACCTGTGAAAATGTTTGAAACACTTTAGACATGCTCCTATAGTATCCCAGAAGCGCGCTGGAGTGTGCAGGTGCAAACTCACTCGCACCCCTTTAACGGTGAACAAAAGTTCGCCAGTGCGCATACATGTGCGCGAAGGCACGTATGCATGGCCACTCACAGATGCGTGCATGCGCACACAATAGCCATTACGCTTGATGCCCAAATGGCCTATATAAGGATAGCAGGTACACTTGTCCTTTAGTGTCTTGGCTGCAGCTTTCCCTGTGTTCCTGATCCTGAACCTGCTGTATCCTGATTGACTTACCGGCTTTCCTGATTGATTTCCTGGCTTGTCTTCTACTTCGCTTGATTGCTGCCCACCCTGACCTCGGCTTGTTCCTGTGACTACTCTCCTGCCTGATCCCCATGTGTTTATTTGCTACCTGATCTGGACTTGTTCACCGCCTGGCAGGGCGACTCTGAGGACCGCGACCTGGTGCTAAACACGCAGCAAAATCCATCCTCCCCATCAGAGGTTCTGGTGGAAACCTGTTGGCACTTAGACTCCGCACCTCAGGATAGCATGTGTCTTCTGCCAAGGTGAGCTGTCTGTGTTCCTACCCACCATATCCTGTGAGGCTACCTCTGCACCTCAGGCACAGCCTTCAGCCCCGTGACAGTACAAGACAGCCATGTCAGAGCCTGCAAGAGGGGCTTCTCCCTTTGGATAAGATCTGCCAGCACCTCGCAGCTCTGTCCCAAGCTGTAATGTCGCTCCAGGATGGCTACATGCATTTTGAGGAGCAGTTGCGTTCTGTGTCTACTCCAGGGAACCCTTCTTTGTCTTCAGCGCCTTCACCCTCCATGGCTCCGGCAGAGTCCGCTTCTGGGCCCAAAGTAGTGATGTTACCACCTGAAACCCAGTGTCCCCATGCCCAAGAGATTCTCAGCAGACCGAGGCAATTTCAGGGTGTTCCGCAACGCATGCAAACTTTACTCTTCTCTGCAACCCTGCACATTCTCCCTGGAAGCCACTAAAGTAGGGTTTATCATCTCCTTGCTCCAGGGCGAACCCCAGTCCTGGGCACACCGACTACTTGAGGAGAGCAGTATACACCTGGATTCCATGTCTTCTTTTTTCAGTGCCATGGCCCAGCTACATGATGATCCGCAACGAACCTCCACCATGGAAGCTGCTCTTCATGCGCTCCAGCAGGGCCGTAGAGCAGTAGAGGATTACGTCACAGATTTCAGGCATTGGAGTACAGATACTCAGTAGAATGATGCAGCGTTGCGTCACCAGTTCCGCTTGGGCCTGTCTGAGGGTCTGAAGGATGAACTAGCTCGGGTTGGTGTTCCAGACTCCTTAGAGACACTAATCACTCTAGCCATCCACATTGATCACCGGCTCCGTGAACGCTGTGTGGAAAGATCTACTCAGCAGCCCCGTCCAGTCTGGATGATGCCTCAGTTTGCAACTCGCTAGCTTTGCATTAGATACCCCGGAGCCAATGCAACTCGGATTGATGCGACCATCTCTGACAACTGAAGAGCGGCATTGCCAGTGACAGAATATCCTCTACCTATACTGTGGTGAAGCTGGCCACTATGTGCGTTCTTGTACAGCAAAGTTACGTGTCTCTCCATCTCTCCTTCAAGTTGTCCGGCATCCTCTGCCAGTGTTAGTCACTTAGCTCTCCCTGGCTCGTTTCAGCTCCCGGAAGGTACAGTACCAGTTACCGCAATTATTGACTCTGGAGCGTGTAGCTGTTTTATTGACTTAATCTTCGCAGTTCAACAATGCGTTCCACTTCAACCCAAGATTAAAGGACTCTCTATTTTCCTAGCGGATGGATATCATATTAAATCCGGACCTGTGACCCAAGAGACCCCTCCTTTACCTATGGTCACTTCTTCAGGCCACAAGGAGTTGGTAAGTCTGGATGCTCTCGCTTCCCCCTTATTTCCGGTCATCTTGGGGCTGCCTTGGCTGCAGGCCCACAACCCGCAAATTGACTGGACTTCTGGAGTTATCAAGTTTAAGTCTTCCTACTGAATAAGTTTCTGCTTACCAGCTTCCCCCAGTTCTTCCAGTACCTCGCTATGCTTGGACTCTGACACAGAGACACGCTCTGTTGTGCTTAAGCCTTACCACGATTAACTGGATGCTTTCAAGAAATAGGGGGCTGAAACCCTTCCCCCTCAATGATCATACGACTGTCCAATTGAATTGCTTCCAGGGGCTGAGATTCCATTTGGACAAATCTTCCCTTTATCTGAACGTGAATTGGAGGCACTGAGGGAGTATGTTGATGAAAGTCTAAAGAAGGGGTTCATCCGCCCACGCACATCCCCAGCAGGGCCAGGAATCTTCTTCGTGGAAAAGAAGGACCATTCTCTCCGTCCCTGTGTGGATTACCGAGAATTGAATAAGGTTACCGTCCAGAACCATTATCCTCTTCCCTCGGTGCCCGAACTCTTCCAGAGATTAAGGTCTGCTTCCATATTCTCCAAATTAGACTTACGAGAGGACTATAATATGATCCGTATTCGTGTGGGGGGGGACGAATGGAAAACAGCGTTATGCACCAGGTTTGGGCATTTTGAATATCTGGTGATGCCCTTCGGTCTCTGCAATGCCCCGGCCACCTTCCAACATTTTGTGAATGATATCTTCAGAGATTGGTTAGATATCTTTGTAATCATCTATTTAGATGATATTTTGATTTTTACTGCTTCTCTGGACCATCGGGGATACGTCAAGAACGTTCTTGTGGCAGGCGCAGTACTATGAAGTGCCTTATGCGCCGTGGCATTAGAAGAACTTGATTTCTCTGACTTCAGTCTAACCAGACTGTCTTTTACTTTATAAATTCCTCTAATACTGTTCTATGGAAAGCAGTAGGTTTAAAGAGCACACCAAACGCTTAAGATATCTTCTTTATTAACTTCAACTTTTCTTCATAGATAACACTGACACTTTGCAGCAGACAGTCCATGTACAAACATGTGCTGCATAAAGTATAACAAAATGGTGGATATATTTCTCTCTTCAGTATCTGTACTTTCACTTTAAATATTTTAGACACTTTATGATCTCTCTGAGAGGTATATCTGATGCTTAATCTATATTCTTTCTTCTCTATTGCTGTTTGCTATAATGTTTGAAGTTTGTTTGTTTGCTTGTTTGAGTTCTTGTTAGGTAGAACTACAAGTGAACACATATGTGTTATATATGTATACAGTTCTGATCACATTACCAACAATAGGAACACATATAACTGTATTAATTACCTATTTTTGGCCAGTTGCTTCCATAAAACTGGATCTGTGTGTCTTTTCAGTTCTTCTCTCTCTGGTGGAATGAGAATGCTGGCAATGTGTGCATGAGACTTAGACCAAGATGAGTGTAAGGCTGGCTGTAATTGGCCAAGACTCTTGCTGAGTGTGAGATTGGCTGTAATTGGCCACAAACTCCTGATGGGGTAATAAAGTTTAACTCTGTGCTTACCTTACAGGCATATACTGTAAATGAATCTTACAGGCATATTTTCTTTTTGCTTCTGTGAACACAATATACAACTGTTATATGACATCCAAACATAAAGTCACAGTAAATAACTGCTCTTGTCTCTCACATATAACTATGTGCACTGTATTGAGGTTATTAGCAGGTCTAGCTGTATATATATGTGAGTCATATTAGCAACCTAGGACAGGTTTTAGCTGGCCAGCTACACTCCCACAAAAATTACCTATAATTCTATGTTCTCTATAGTAGGATTTGAACATGAATTTGGGGAATTTTTCATCAGGTTCTCAACTTCCAAGTGTCTTTTATCACTTTCAAGTAGAACAACTAACTGCTGTATAGGACGTTCCAACCTGAGTGGAGTAGTGAGACGCTTTCCCTTTTTGTCAAGTTTTGAGTCTCCTATTTGTAACAATGCTCTTCTTACTAGTCTGTCTTTATCCTTTTGAACTTCTAGAACTTTAGCCAATTTCCATTGACTTCTAGGTAAATCTTCTTCTTTCATGAAAGAAAGGAAAGGAGGCGCAACCACCTAGTGCATTACCCGTGATACTGTATAAAATTTTTAATAAAAAATGCCAAATGCATACTCACAAACATGCAGAAATAAAATCATGTTACAAATTCCCGCCACACGTGTGCTGGAACATGTCCCTTAAGATGCGACCGCTAACGCGTTTCGGGAGTCAAGCCCCCTTCTTCAGAGCTGGTCATGACCATAGCAGTTACAAGTATATATAGAGAGTAGCCTCATGTTCCTCCACCTACTCCCCCTCCTCTTCCCCTCCCTCCCCCCAGAGAGAGGGGGCGGGACTATCCAGTATCAACAAACGCTCCTGCTGTGCCTGTGCCTTAATACTCAAAACTTTTATGGCCCACTGGTTGTGTGTCCTATGGGACAGTTCAATTAAGAATTGCAATCAGATGTTACCTCAACAACCAGCCGAGTGGTCCACAAAGCTGGAAATGTATGCCAGGAACGGCGCTCAGTATTTGTACAAGCCACAGATCTCATATATTCATATGTAAATTCAGGGCATGCTTTCCATGACTCCTCTGATGTATAGATGGAGCCATGGCTGTTGTAAGTGACTTACCCCTCCTGGATATCCCATATGGCAGACCTTATCCACTTGTACCAAAGATCCCATTCGTGCCTCAGTGCCCAGCCACCCATCCTCTCACTCACGGGGCCTCTCGCATGCAGGGATATGACTTGTGCAGTTCGATCTTGCTGCACAGTGTGTATTCCACCCAGGAGATCGCTACTTCCTGGTCCTGGAACGCACGCCGTCCGCCATGCGCTCGAGGATCTGTAACGCATCACTTCCTGTAGGACGGGTGGAAGCTCTGTATAGAGCCCGCCTCCGTCTACAACCATGGGGACATGTACACCAACCAAGCTGGATCACTGGTTAGGTACACTGCCACCTGGCTGTTGGAGGAAGATACTGCACTCCACATGAAGTCTTAATGGGATTTATAGCTCAAGGATCTACTGCGTCCCCCAAGGCTCACCATCCAATCCGCAACAGCAATTTAAAAACGGAACCCTGTGTTGGCAGGTGCCCTGGAATTTCTTCTCTGTTTATTTAAAATATATATAAAAACAATTATATAAAAAAGATATATATATATATATATATATATATATACAAAAATTATAAAAAATTGTATATGAAAAAAAATAAATAAAAAAAAAAATTTAATTAATAATTAATAATTGTATGCAATTGTATCTTGTATAATTCCATATATACAATTTACTCCTTAGGTGAGTGTGAAGAAGAAAATTGGACATAAAATCGGACATAAAAATGTTCTCCTATATGGGTATTGTTGCGTACTGGACAGTCACACCCCGACTCCCTTGTGGATCCACTGGAGTCCTAGGACTCCAGTGTATTGTGGGATATAGGAACATAATGCTACTCTATACTGTAAACATGTCTTATAACATGTGCAATGATATAATCAATAATGTAGGTGCCTATATAGCCAGAATGTATGATAAAAAATTATATAATAAAAACCATCCATTAAAAAACATAAAATGTCTCTGCTATGCACTTTTTCACTAAAACTGCTAACAATAGCGTATTCAACAGTTGGCATACTAAAATAGTACAATAGTAAAATTAGAATTAGAAAGTGGTACACCATGTGCACCCCTTGTCCTCATGGCCTAAGCCTCATATCCAATGGCCTATCCAGTTGGGTGGATCCTCCTGCCTGTAGTGGTGACCCCAAACACTCACCCTTGTGTCTCTCCTCTCTGTCCTACACTTGCCCCCCCCCCTATTGTGTATCTATTATCACATGACTCTGAAAAAAATCCCCCTGACAAAGACCATGGGGCCAGCTGACCCTACACTCAACGTATGACAGCTGTGATGTCCAAACTCTCATTCAACCCCCTGGGAGCCAATGAACCAAGTTGGTGGATCCAATACATTTTCCTACTGCACAACCTTTGAAATCTGAGGCCAGCATCTGTGTAACCTGTGATGGCCTCAAGTCCAAAGGCTTTCAGACCCACTGATTTTTTGTCATGCACATCCAGAAAATGGCAGGAGAGAGAATGTTTATCAAAACCTTTATGGTTGTTCCTTTTATGTTCTCCAAATCGTGTTCTGAAAGTGCGTGAAGTGCGTCCTACATAAAGGAGTCCGCAGGGACAGACGAGACCATGAACCACAAACTCTGTGGAACAGTTAATAAACTGTCTGGTAGGATGTACTCGACCGTCTATCCCTGCGACCTCCTTTTTCCTATGCCAAATATATTGGCAAAGTCCGCAGTTGGAAGCTCCACATCTGACCTTTTGGTCAAATATAGTCTTCCACATCGGTGCCAATTCTGTCCTAGTGGGTTTAACTCGGCTCGGTGCTAAGACACTCTTTAGATCTTTCGGTCTACGATAGATGACCTTTGGTTTACTCGAAATGGCCCCTGATAATAACAGATCTTTTTCTAGAATGCCCCAATGTTTTTCTAGGATGTTTTTAATGGCAAACGCTTTTTGGTTGTATTTGGTGCAGAATGACACTTCATAGTCCTCCCTTGTTTTATATACCTGACTGGTTCTACAGTCCTCAGACTTCCTCTCATCAGTATATTCCTGCGTATATTTGGTATAAGCTGTGTATACATTGGTTTTCATATCCCTTTTGTTGGAATTTTTTGATCAGGATAGAACTTTGTTCTTCAAAGTCCTCGAGCTTGGTGCATGTACGCCTTAGCCTACAAAATTGACCCAAAGGAACATTACGTATCCACCTGGGGTGATGGTGACTGCGGGCATGCAGCTACGAGTTGCCTGCTGTAGGTTTAAAGTGGGTTTTTGAGGTAATGCACCCATCTGGCTCCTCCCTGAGCTCTAAATCCAAAAAGACCAACTTTTCCTTGTCCACCACATGTGTAAACTGGATCCCAAATGGATTATTTTGGCAGTGCTGAACAAATGCCTGTAGTTCATCATCCGATCCATCCCATATGACGATTATGTCATCTATATAGCGGGCGAAGAGAGCCAGGTTCGCCCCGTAAGGGTTGTTCCTCCAGATGAAATGATGTTCCCACAACCCCATAAACAAATTGGCATAACTAGGGGCGAACCTGGCTCTCATCGCCGTGCCCCTAAGCTGCCTATAGAAGTCACCCACAAACGTAAAATAGTTGTGCGTCAAGGTGAACTGAATGCACCCTAGTATAAATTCTATTTGGGTATGGTGAAGTATCTGATCTTGGAACATGAAGTGTTGTTCTGCTTGTAACCCGTACTCGTGTTGGATAGAGGTGTATAACGAGCATACATCCAGTGATACCCATCTGTAGTTTTCTTGCCATTTGTAATTGGTCAAGACTTCCAGCATGTGACCTGAGTCACGAATATAGGAGGGCAACTGCATGACCATATCCTGTAGGAAGAAGTCGATGTAGTTCCCCAAATTACAGGTGAGGCTATCTATGCCCGCTATTATGGGTCTACCCGGGGGATTCAAGATGTCTTTATGTATTTTGGGGATATGATAGAAATGTGGTATGACGGGGAAGGGTCTTAACAGGAACTTCTTTCTTGTTTTGTGAGAATTTTTGCTTCTAAAGCCCGATCCAAGATCTCCCTAAAAACCACCGTATAGGCGGCTGTAGGATCTCCTGGGAGTCTCTCATATGTTTCAGCATCACTCAACAGCCTAAAGGCTTCTGCCATATATTATTCCTTACAAATGGAAGTAGATCTGCCAATGTATGTTCTTGATAGAGTGTCTAACTAATCTCCATCCCTGAACATGTAAAACAAAATAAGGGGGGCAAGTGGGACTTTAGATGAGTACGGCTAGACACCGGGGCTAAACACTGTTTAAAAATTGAGATAAATAAACAAAAATATATATAGCAAATCCATGTATTACATGTAAATAGAAATAAAATGTCGAATTTTCATTGGCAAATACACGATTTTATTGTGAAAGCAATTACTCCGTAGGTACCAATTATACATGATGCAAAAAACAAAACTTTATATAAACCCAAAAGGGGGACCAATGGAGAGCTGCCACAAAATCGAATATCTAATTGATCAATAAAAACTCTAACATGATACATCTAATTAATAATAAAAGACATTAATCCATACAATGGGTCATAATTAGAAAAGAATACATGGATGACAAATACATTAGGACAGTTGTAATCAAGGGTTAGAAAAAACATTGAATAAAAATAGAAATTGGATAATATTGTATAGATGATTTTCGGCTCCTGTTTGAGAAGCCTTGAATCGGATTGTCTGAATATGTGTCTGCTCTACGCGTTTCGTGGATCTCTGTCCACTCGTCAGGAGCATTTGTAAATCTAGGAATATAAATGTAGGTTAAAGAATTATAACCATGAGAAAAAATATATATATATATGAAATAAATCAGAATGGACACTAACTTGTGAGTGTCCAAAATCAAATAGCAATCCATGTTGGAATAGGAGGACCCAAGGTGATCCAGGAGAAGCCTGACCTGGGGCTGAGGCATGGTGAACGCCAGCACACAAGGACAACAGGGATGAGCGGACCAAAAACAATGTAATTGTGGAAAACGATTGTAACAAATTTTAGCAGATAGGGCTCGGAAATTTGTAAGGGCAATGGCACAAAGGGAACCAGCACAATCTAAAAATAAATAGAAAAAAATATATATAAATGAATATAAATAAATAAGAGAGGGAAAACTCTCAAAGTATTGATGAATGGAACATATAAAATTGGGGTGGAAGACACCCGTTTTCGTAGATCTGCCATGTGAAGTTCTTGTAGAAATTACATTATACATTAACATCAATAATTCTCTGTATATTTTTTAATAATACATTTTTCTAGAATATATTAGCCTTTCAATATTTTTTGTCATTATTTTCTGAGCTGTTCCCATTAATCTTCGGAACAATTCTAATCTTCTTTCCTTCTATTTGCTTTTAATACATTCTAACTGAGCCTTTTTCCAGTTTGAATTTGATCGACCCGAGCGGGTTCAGGTCTCCTGCCTGGGGCTGCGATGGGTGGCCAGCCGCCTCCCCCTGGGCTCGTCTCTGCCTCGGCATCCGAGCTTCAGGGGGCGGATCGTGATGCCTTCCCATCGGCGCCATGCCTTAGTTGCAGGGAGCGCGACGCTTCACGGCGTTGCATTGCCATGACGACTTCTTTCCATCGGGTGGGACGTCAGTGGGCGGCTTGCTCCTACCTATGTCCGGTCTGTTAGACCGGATATGGGAGGTGCCTCAGCGGCCTTCATTACTGGCGTTCAGCATGGCGTTGGCGTGGTTCCATTCCAGCTACCCTGGACCTTTGATACGGACGGACCTGCCTATTATCAATGGCTCACACTATTCTTGGTATTTTTCATTCCCCCTTTTTTCATTCATTCTTTCCCTTCACTTTTCACACCACACTCACTTCCTATTTCACATCCTTTCCTATCTGCATGTTTTTCAACAAGTCTTTCAGCCTCTCGTGCTAGGTATCTCCCTTGTCTTGAGCGGCCATATCTTTCCCATTCACTTTCTATACTCGGTGTGAATAATCCACCCTTCTGGTTGTCTATTCACCCTTTGCACCCCTCCCCACCTTCCCATTTCTTTGCACTTTCCATCTTGGTGTTTAACTATTTTTCCTGAGCACACGGTATCGGCACATGGATGTCGGTACTGGCTTTTACCCCAACCAATTTTTCTTCACGCTCTCTATTATGCTCACACTTTGTTTATTTGTGCCATGAACATCAATTCAGATACCAGAGGTCCTTCTTGGCAACATTGACTCTTTGAGTGGCGAATTATAGGCACACATCCTGGGTCCAGTTAACTGATTTTATATGTTCCATTCATCAATAATTTGAGAGTTTTCCCTCTCTTATTTATTTATATTCATTTATATATATTTTTTTCTATTTATTTTTAGATTGTGCTGGTTCCCTTTGTGCCATTGCCCTTACAAATTTCCGAGCCCTATCTGCTATAATCTGTTACAATCGTTTTCCACAATTACATTGTTTTTGGTCCGCTCATCCCTGTTGTCCTTGTGTGCTGGCGTTCACCATGCCTCAGCCCCGGGTGAGGCTTCTCCTGGATCACCTTGGGTCCTCCTATTCCAACATGGATTGCTTTTTGATTTTGGACACTCACAAGTTAGTGTCCATTCTGATTTATTTCATATATATATATATTTTTTTCTCATGGTTATAATTCTTTAACCTACATTTATATTCCTAGATTTACAAATGCTCCTGACGAGTGGACAGAGATCCACGAAACGCGTAGAGCAGACACATATTCAGACAATCCGATTCAAGGCTTCTCAAACAGGAGCCGAAAATCATCTATACAATATTATCCAATTTCTATTTTTATTCAATGTTTTTTCTAACCCTTGATTACAACTGTCCTAATGTATTTGTCATCCATGTATTCTTTTCTAATTATGACCCATTGTATGGATTAATGTCTTTTATTATTAATTAGATGTATCATGTTAGAGTTTTTATTGATCAATTAGATATTCGATTTTGGGGCAGCTCTCCATTGGTCCCCCTTTTGGGTTTATATAAAGTTTTGTTTTTTGCATCATGTATAATTGGTACCTACGGAGTAATTGCTTTCACAATAAAATCGTGTATTTACCAATGAAAATTCAACATTTTATTTCTATTTACATGTAATACATGGATTTGCTATATATATTTTTGTTTATTTATCTCAATTTTTAAACAGTGTTTAGCCCCGGTGTCTAGCCGTACTCATCTAAAGTCCCACTTGCCCCCCTTATTTTGTTTTATATATTATTCCTTGTTTTGTATTACCAATCCACCCCCTTTATCAGCCTGCCTGAATACTATATCTGGAGTATTCTTCAAATTCCTCAAGGCCTCACGTTCTCCTTGTGGTATGGCTGCGGAGTGGTCTCCCCTAGCTTTCTGACAAAGTTTGTTAAAATCTGAATAGACCATCTCATAAAATGTGGATATGTAATTGCCCTTTGCCCAATGGGGATGGAATACCGATTTAGGCTTAAATGAAGTGTGCTGGATCTGTCGTGTATGGACCTGGCATAATCTCTCAAATTCTTTCAAACCTTCTCCATCATCATCATAGCACCTTCCTTCCTCCCAAAGTTCTTCCAATGCACATAGACCTACCTCTTCCTGTACCATATCTCCCACATCCACTGGCTCTACGTCCCCACCATGATTTGGTACATTTTTGCTCTCCTTTTTGGCAAAAAATCTTTTCAATGTTAAGTTTTGTGTGAACTTTTTTCAATCCACAAAGAGTTCGAGAAGATTGGGGAGTGCAGGGGGGGCAAATTTCAGACCCTTCCGGAGTAGAGTGATTTCTGATTCCGTGAAGGCCTTTTGGGACAGATTAAATATTTTTATGGTGGGGGCGGAGCCAGCGGTTGGCATGTGAGGAAGTGCAGGGTGAGAGCTCCGTCTGATTGCCTGTGATCCTGCTGTTATCCTGCTCGCAAACTCCGCTTTTTCTGCTGCTGGCTGCTCGGGGGGGATCCCTAGAACCGGCGGGGAGACTCTTGGCATGGTGAAGTATGGGAAGATGGCTCCGACGCCCCCGGGGGACAGGCTGGCTCATTTTGCTTGGGGAGCCCAAGATGGCGCCGGCCATCAGGCGGAGGAGGCGTCGCTGGCGCGGGACGCTGCGGACCCTGGCAGGGATGTCTGGGATGAACCGGAGGCTCCTGTGCCCGCTCCTATGCCTCCTAGGACGGGGTCAAAGCAGAGGGGACGGTCGCTGGACAGACACGTGGAGCCGGTGAGTGCGGAGCAGCCGGGGCCTCATCACCCAGCCCCTGGGGAGCCATCTTTATCCTAGATTATGGAGGCCATACAATTATGCAGATCCTCCCTTACTGAACACATAGATGGCCTTAAAATTGAGTTCTCCTTTCTAAAACAAGATTTGGCAAAGGTGAAAGACAGGACGCATGCTGCAGAGAGGAGAATTAATGATTTGGAAGCTGTAGTGAGACCTATGGAGACGACGGTGCAGGTGTCTAAACAGACTATTTCTGACCATACGCTTAAACTGGCTGATATGGAGGATCGTATGCGCCGCAGTAACCTTAGGTTTGTGGGCTTTCCTGAGGGTGCAGAAGCTGGGACTTTCTGGAAGGCTGGTTGAAGGCGAATATGGATGCTGCTACCTTTACTAGGCTGTTTGCTATTGAAAGGGCCCATAGGATTCCTGCCAGGGCGCCTCCGAGGGGGGCCATCCCTCGTTCTTTGATTGCGAAGCTTGTCCACTTCAGGGACAAGGAGAACATTCTGATAGTGGCACGTACAGGCCCTGCATTGGAATATAATGGCTATCGCATCTCCATTTATCCTGACTTTTCAGCGACCACGCAGAAACAGCGAGCAAGTTACCAACCGGTGAAGAGACGCCTCAGGGAGCTCAATTTGGGGTACAGTATGCTGTACCCGGCCAAGTTGCGGGTGATGGAGGGGGGCAAATCCCACTTCTTCAACAACCCCACAGAGGCTTCTGATTGGCTGGATGCGAGGGGCCCTCGTGCACGCAGTGGGTCCCCGCGCCGATCCTGAGGGGGTTCTGTCTGAGTGCTGTCATGGACTGGTGACTGTCAGCTGGAGTTTGTGCACATACATGTGGAACTGTTTTTGCAGGCGGACGGATGGACTCTTTTTGTTTGGTTCGATTTTTGCTGCTCCCCTTCTTTTTTAGGGGTTCAAGTTTTTCTAGGTCAGGTGAACTTTTTTCTTGGGATCATTTCACTCATCTCCCTGTTGTGTTTTGCAGGGGGGGGGGTTTGTTTTTTTTGCTCAGGGACTGAGAGACTGCCTATTTTGGGTTTATAGGTCCTTGTGACTGGAGGTGTGGGTGTATGGTTCTCTTCTAGAAGGGGGACTCTGATTTTCTATACAGTTTTGTGTTAGGGGATGTAGCACTTGGCGGGTTGGGGCTGGGTGCAGGGAGGGGGGTGGTTGGGATGTTGGGTTGGGTTCTTGTTTTTTTCATTTCAGGTGACTGGGGAAACTCTACTGTGGTTAGGTTTTATGGGGGGGCTTGTGCTTGATGTGATGACATGCTGGGATCTTGTCTGGGGCTTGGGGGTGGAGGGGGGGATCCTGGAGCTCGTGCTGGGAGGAAGGACCCTGGACGGGGTCGTGGGCGGGAGCCTTCAGCTTGGTGTGAATTCATGTGATGGCTGAGCGTCTGAAATTGGTGTCCTGGAACGTCCGGGGCTTGAACTCTAAGTTCAAATGTTCGTTGATTTTTGATTATCTTAAAACGCATAAGCCTCATTTGATTCTGTTGCAGGAGACTCATCTGCAGGGCTCCAGGATCCTCTCCTTGAAAAGGGCCCATATCGCTAATGCGTATCATTCTACATATTCTTCATATGCTAGGGGGGTCTCCATTTTAGTCACAAAAGCGATGCCCATATCAGTGCAAGCTGTTAAGACTGATGTATTTGGGAGATATGTGATTCTGGTCCTTAAGGTGTGTCTGCGGGTACTGACGATAGTGAATGTGTATTTGCCTCCTCCATTCTCCTTGGCTTTACTTGATGACATTTTTAAGGCAACGATGGAGGTGGCGGAGGGACAGGTATTTATTATGGGGTATTTCAATGCTGTCTCGAATCCTGAGCTAGACAGACTGAGAGCTGCGGCCGGTTCTCCGGCTCCTCTGGCGGGGTGGCTGGCCATTAATGGCTTTCGGGATGTTTGGAGGCATGCTCACCAGTTGGCTAGAGAGTACTCGTGCTATTCGGAGACACATAAATCGCTGTCTCGGGTGGACACGGTCCTCGCTGAGGAGTCGGGATTGGGTCTGGTGGACTCGGTGGAGTATTTACCTAGAGTCCACTCGGATCATTCGCCCCTGGCTCTCACTCTTCGGGTGGGTGTTCGCCAGTGGAGGATGGAGGCCAGTTGGTTGCAGGAGGAATACATAAAAATAGCCTGTTCCCAAGCAATTGCCAATTATTGGGTGGAGAATGGGGGGTACGGGGAGCCTCCACTTCAATGGGAGGCCTTTAAAGCTACGTTAAGGGGGGTTTACATGACCGAATTGAAAAGTTTTAAACGGCAACTGGCCTCTACGAGGGTGGAAAAGGAGTCGGAAGTTTCCAGGGCTGAGGTGGACTATGTGGGTGCTCCGGACCCTGCTGGGCTGCTTAGCTGGAGACAGGCGACTAGGGACTTACAACTGTTCTTGACTGACCAGACGACTAGAACAATGCTGGCCCAGAGGCGGAGGGTGTTTGAGTTTGGGGACAAAAATGGGCGACTGTTGGCTTTCCTCGCCCGCTCGGAACATGTTCCGGTGCATGTCGGGTGTGTTCTGGGAGAACAGGGACAGGAGGTTACGGATCCTTCTGGTATACTCCGGGAGTTTACCCACTATTATGGGGACCTGTACAAGTCCGGCCTGGTCCGTGACCCAACTGAGCTCGATGATTATCTGCAGGGCATTGAGTTCCCGCAGTTGTCAGAGGAGGACAAAGGCTTTTTGGACAGGGGGTTTTCTGTGGGGGAGATTGAGAAGGCAGTTGCGTCCTTCTCCCCCAGGAAATCCCCCGGCATGGATGGTCTGCCGTCAGAGTGGTATCATACCTTCCGGGACGTTTTGTCTCCCCGTTTGCTGCGTTTGTATGAATCTGCGAGGGAGGGGGGGATTCTTCCCCTTTCTATGCGGGAGGCGCTGGTGGTCCTCATTCCAAAGCCAGGGAAGGATCTACGAGAATGCGGGGCGTATAGACAGATCTCGCTGATTAATGTAGACACCAAAATTTTGGCGAAGGGCCTGGCTATGCGGTTGCAGACGGTTATCCTGAAATTAATTAAGGCGGATCAGACGGGCTTTATGCCCGGTCGGGGTGCTCAGATGAATGTGCGGAGGCTTTTTGTTAATCTTCAGGCACAGCATGACGTTACTGGGGAGAGAGTAGTGACTTCTTTGGATACTCAAAAAGCCTTCGATTCAGTCGAATGGCCGTATCTTTATAGAGTGCTGGAAGCGTATGGCTTTGGCCCTGTCTTTCGGTCTTGGGTACGATTATTATACACGGAGCCTCTGGTGAGGTTTCGGGTGAATGGGCAGATTTCTGAGCCCTTTCCGATGCATAGGGGGACCATACAGGGGTGCCCTTTATCACCCCTGCTGTTCGCCCTGGCTATGGAACCCCTAGCTATGCGGTTGAGGGAGAGTATGGTCTTTCGTGGGTTAAGGGTGGGTCACATGGAAGAGCGTGTTTCCCTATATGCGGACGACATGCAGGATCCGGGACCTTCTTTGAATTACGCCATTCGAGTGATTCAGGAGTTCGGGGAGTTTTCGGGTTTTTGTATTAACTGGACCAAATCCTCCTTGTTCCCCTTGGACGAGGGGGTTGTGGCCCCGGCCGGGTGCCCGATCCCCCTGACCTGGGGATTGTGTTTCAGCTTCCAATCTCCAGGTTTTTGGAAAATAATCTTGTTCCGATAGTGAAGGCCTTTAGAGATAGGGTAGAGCGGTAGCGGTCACTCCCCCTTTCGCTGCTGGGCAGAGTTAACATTTTTAAAATGATCTTCTTGCCCAAATTTTTATATATGCTCTCTAACTCTCCAGTCTATATTCCTAGAGGGGTGTTCCGGAGGATAGATGCTATACTTACCACTCTGCTGTGGGGTAATAAACCCTCTAGAGTGGCCTTGTCGGTGCTCAAATGCCCTGTGGCAAGAGGGGACTGGCTGTGCCGGATTTGCGATCCTACTATTTTGCTTCACAGTTGGTTTTCCTGCATTGGAGATTTTTTCCGCAGGTGCCCAACGCAACGGTTGAGGTGGAGGCGGCACTGGCCATCTCCTTCGAAACGCTGATCAATGTCCTTTACCGGTGGGGGGGGGGGGGCTCCTGGGCGGGAATTGGGGTCGGTGATGGGTTTGCCAGGAAAAATCTTTCAGATTTGTGCCAGACGGGTCGGGGATGATTCTTTGGTGACCTCGCCGAATAACCCGTTGTGGTTTAATCCGGCGCTGAAGGAGTTCGCCGGTTTGCAAGATGGAGGATGTTGGGCCAGATATGGCCTAAAGTACCTGCATCAGTTGTTCTATCAGGGTAGGTTGGTGTCCTTCGCGCAGCTGAGGGAGAACTTCGGGATCCCTGGTGGGACGTGGCGCTTCCGGTATTTGCAACTCCAGCATGCGGTGAGGGTGCAGTTTTTTTTGTTCTGACTAACCCCTCTCTCGAAACTCTGTTGCTGGATCCAGAGCCGCTGAAGCGGATCTCTAGGTATTATGGGGCGCTGTGTCCTGGGGGTCCTGTGGAAGTGGATAGGGCCAGGGCCAGGGCCAGGTGGCTGACCTTTATACCGGACTTGACTGATGAGCAGTGGGAGGAGGTAATGGAGACTTATCTGGGCACGGTTATCTCATCAACCGACAAGATGATACAGTTGAGATATCTACATCAGACCTACTATATCCCGGTCCGCCTGTTCTCTATGCGTAAGAGGGATTCTGATCTGTGCCACAAATGTTCGGGGGGACGGGGATCACTTCTGCATATGGTTTGGGACTGCCCTAAGGTGCGGCCCTTATGGTCTCAGGTCACGAAATTTATTGAGGAAAATTTTGGGCTCCCGAATATATGTTCTCCCCTGGTGTGTCTCCTGGGGGTTTTGGAGGTGGATGGCCTGGATATGGCCACTAAGCTATTCCTCCGCATTCTTTTCTTCTGCGTACGGAAGTTGATTGCCAGGAGGTGGATCTATACTGAGGTATTGACCCTCAAGATGTGGATACGGGTAGTGAATGCCGACATTGTACTGTACAGGATGACTTACGAGGCTAGGGGGTCCCCTAAGAAATTTCGGAAGGTGTGGCACCGATGGGTGGACTCCACTGCTACTTTGGTGGATACGCCCGCTGACTAATTGGGTGGGTTTGGATCTACATGGGAGGTGGACTGGGGCTCTAACCATTCCCCTGGATTGGGCCTATTGAGCTATTGACATGCCCTACCACGGTCCTGAAGATACTGCATGGGGGGTTTCTCTGGGATGGTCACCTGTGGGGAAAGGGGGGATGGGCTGGGTTCTGCCCAGCTGGCCACCTCGCCTGCTCTTCCTTTGGGGATGCTGGTGGGGAGGCCAGGTTCTTGGTTTGGTTCAGGGGGGAGGGGGGTGTTCATGGTTGTTGTTTTCATAAAAAACTGTGGTCCAGCTGGTCGCATGGTTCGTGGGATATAGCTGCACATTGTCTGAGGGGTGGTTCTTTTAATCCTGTATGTTATGGACTATGTAAATGTTTTTGCTATACGCCCCTTGGAGGATGCTGAGGACTGTTTATACTGTATTGTAATATGTTGAGCTGTGTGATTATGCTGGACTTCAATAAAAATCTTTTTCAAAAAAAAAATATATATTTTTATGGTGTCATATTCACTGGCTGAAACTTCCCTATTTTTGTGTTTTTTTCCTCCTCTTCTTCCTCTCCTTCTGCGCCTGACCGTTTCCGCCTGTTTTTGTCCCCCGAGGGCCTTCTACTAAAAAAGGAGAGGCAGACTTGCCTCAAGTGGCCCTGAGGAGTCATTGTTAGGGGTATTTTCCTCCTCACCACAAGTGGCAGATAGAGACACTGACCTCGTAGAGGCGGGTTTATGAAAGTGTCCCGATGGATCTTCTCCTCTAAGCTTTACTGTCGCTTCTGAGTTCGGCCATTTGGAGGTTCCAGAGAGCCTGGACTCATCACCCTTTGGCCCGGGTGTGGGATTCAATCCCCCAGAGTTCCCAGGGTCGCTGGAACCCATGTGCTTGGGCAAATTGTTGACCTTAGTAGGCCTAGGCGACGTGTTTGACTCACTCTTAGAGGGGTTAACCGTTTGAGCTCCTCTGTCCCTGGGCTTCTGTCTGTCCCATTTATGTGGGGATGAATGGCCAGTTGGCTTTTTGCTGGGCCTGTTGGAAATCTGTTGTTTCTGTGTATTATTGTACTGATTACTAGGTTTCTCTTGATACCCCTGTGTCTTAGATGGATGTGTCCTATTTTTCCTACCCCCGTTACCCCTGTGTTGAAATTTCTCGGTGTATAGATTGTCTGATCCCGGCCCTTTCACAGTAGATTTCTTCCAATTTTGTTCTCTACCTTGTAGGAAGTCCTATCTATCCCTTTCGAATTTCCTTGCCTTTTTACTAATGAGGTCGGCCTCAAATTGAACCGTAGTTTCATTGATCTTACTATCCCATTCTGTGAAGGATTCTAAGGGGGTAAAGGCGGCTAGTTCACCTTGTAGTCCTACTATCTGGGTTCTAATATTAGCCACATTACGCTCTCTCTGTGTGATTATTAAATTCATCCATATCTTACTGCATTCCCTGGAAGCTTTAACCCATGATTCTGTCAAATCAGCTTCTAAAAAATTGCAGACATTGGATATTCTGAGTCCTCTGGGTGCTCTGTCCACTTCTATATATTTCTGTAAAGAGACAATGTCCCACCACTGTAACACCTCATTTTGCAAATGTTGCTTAAGTTTATAAAACTTAGAGATCATCAAATCTTCATCATTTTTGGTCATTTTTGTCTGTAGCGTTTTCCAAACTGGTCTCTTTAGAACGTTTTTCAAAATAATCCACACTTTGGGAAAACCCTTGTGCTAAGGATGTCCTTCTCAAAATTCTCTCATCTATAGCCCGAACCATTTTGAATATAAGGGATCTGGCTGGCTTACAGTGTCCACCAAGGAGCTGCTACGGCACCCTAAATGCGACTGCAATACTCCAAACAATTATTTAAACAAAGCGCTCACTTCAAAGGGGAAGACTGGCGTGCTGCTCTCCTTAGGCAGGGAACTCCAAATCGGGTACATGAAAGAAAGGAAAGGAGGCGCAACCACCTAGTGCATTACCCGTGGTCCTGTATAAAATTTTTAATAAAAAATGCCACATGCATACTCACAAACATGCAGAAATAAAATCGTGTTACAAATTCCCATCATACGTGTGCTGGAACATGTCCCTTAAGATGCGACCGCTAACGCGTTGGACGCACTTCACGCACTTTCAGAACACAATTTGGAGAACATAAAAGGAACATCCATAAAGGTTTTGATAAACATTCTCTCTCCTGCCATTTTCTGGATGTGCATGACAAAAAATCAGTGGGTCTGAAAGCCTTTGGACTTGAGGCCATCACAGGTTACACAGATGCTGGCCTCAGATTTCAAAGGTTGTGCAGTAGGGAAACATATTGGATCCACCAACTTGGTTCATTGGCTCCCAGGGGGTTGAATGAGAGTTTGGACATCACAGCTGTCATACGTTGAGTGTAGGGTCAGCTGGCCCCATGGTCTTTGTCAGGGGGATTTTTTTCAGAGTCATGTGATAATAGATACACAATAGGGGGGGGGGCAAGTGTAGGATGGGGAGTAGAGACACAAGGGTGAGAGTTTGGGGTCACCACTACAGGCAGGAGGATCCACCCAACTAGATAGGCCATTGGATATGAGGCTTAGGCCATGAGGACAAGGGGTGCACATGGTGTACCACTTTCTAATTCTAATTTTACTATTGTACTATTTTAGTATGCCAACTGTTGAATGCGCTATTGTTAGCAGTTTTAGTGAAAAAAGTGCATAGCAGAGACATTTTATGTTTTTTAATGGATGGTTTTTATTATATCATTTTTTATCATACATTTTTATCATACATTCTGGCTATATAGGCACCTACATTATTGATTATATCATTGCACATGTTGTAAGACATGTTTACAGTATAGAGTAGCATCATGTCCCTATATCCCACAATACACTGGAGTCCTAGGACTCCAGTGGATCCACAAGGGAGTCGGGGTGTGACTGTCCAGTACGCAACAATACCCATATAGGAGAACATTTTTATGTCCGATTTTATGTCCGATTTTCTTCTTCACACCCACCTAAGGAGTAAATTGTATATATGGAATTATACAAGATACAATTGCATACAATTATTAATTATTAATTAATTTTTTTATTATTTATTTATTTATTTTTTTCATATATAATTTTTATAATTTTTTTATATATATATTTTTTATATAATTTTTTTTTTTATATATATATATTTAAAATATACAGAGAAGAAATTCCAGGGCACCTGCCAACACAGGGTTCAGTTTTTAAATTGCTGTTGCGGATTGGATGGTGAGCCTTGGGGGACGCAGTAGATCCTTGAGATAATGTCTTGTACTATAAATCCCATTAAGACTTCATGTGGAGTGCAGTATCTTCCTCCAACAGCCAGGTGGCAGTGTACCTAACCAGTGATCCAGCTTGGTTGGTGTACATGTCCCCATGGTTACAGACGGAGGCGGGCTCTATACAGAGCTTCCGCCCGTCCTATAGGTCCTGGAGCGCAGGGCGGACGGCGTGCGTTCCAGGACCAGGAAGTAGCGATCTCCTGGGGGGAATACACACTGTGCAGCAAGATTGAACTGCACAAGTCATATTCCTGCATGCGAAAGGCCCCGTGAGTGAGAGGACGAGCGGCTGGGCACTGAGGCACGAACGGGATATTTGGTACAAGTGGATAAGGTCTGCCATATGGGATATCCAGGAGGGGTAAGTCACTTGCAACAGCCATGGCTCCATCTATGCATCAGAGGAGTCATGGAAAGCATACCCTGAATCTACATATGAATATATGAGATCTGTGGCTTGTACAAATACTGAGTGCCGTTCCTGGCATACATTCCCAGCTTTGTGGACCTCTCGGCTGGTTGTTGATGTAACATCTGATGGCAATTCTTAATTGAACTGTCCCATAGGACACACAACCAGTGGCCATAAAAGTTTTGAGTATTAAGGCAAAGGCACAGCAGGAGCGTTTGTTGATACTGGATGGTCCCGCCCCCTCTCTCTGGGGGGAGGGAGGGGAAGAGGAGGGGGAATAGGTGGAGGAACATGAGGCTACTCTCTATATATACTTGTACCTGCTATGGTCATGACCAGCTCTGAAGAAGGGGGCTTGACTCCCGAAACGCGTTAGCGGTCGCATCTTAAGGGGCATGTTCCAGCACACGTGTGACGGGAATTTGTAACACGATTTTATTTCTGCATGTTTGTGAGTATGCATTTGGCATTTTTTATTAAAAATGTTATACAGTACCACGGGTAATGCACTAGGTGGTTGCGCCTCCTTTCCTTTCTTTCATGTACCCGATTTGGAATTCCCTGCCTGAGGAGAGCAGGACACCAGTCTTCCCCTTTGAAGTGAGCGCTTGGTTGAAATATTTGTTTAAAATCTTCTTCTTTCACTAATACTATGTCACCAACTTGGACATTTTTTCTGGGTGTTTGCCATTTACTTCTTAACGTAAGATTGGCTAAGTACTCTTTCCTCCATCTATTCCAAAACTGTTCTGATAGATATTGAACTCTTCGCCATCTCTTTTTGGCGTATAAATCCTTTTTGGTGAACTTGCCAGGTGGTGGTTGTATGTAATCAGACTTAAGGTGAAGTAGATGGTTGGGAGTTAAAGGTTCCAAACTTGTTGGATCATTGATGTTGTCGACTGTAAGTGGACGACTGTTAACAATAGACATTACTTCATAGAATAGGGTCCTAAGTGAAGCATCATCCATTCTTCCGCAGTTCTTTTTCAACATTGAACTTAACACATTTCTTATAGTTCTGATTTGTCTTTCCCAAACTCCTCCTGTGTGGCTTGCATGTGGAGCATTCATATGAAAGTCACATTGATTCTGTGACAAATACTCAGTTACTTTTTCTTTGTCGATCTCTTTTAGAGCTTTCTTCAATTCACTCCTTGCTCCGACAAAATTAGATCCTTGGTCAGATCTAAGCTCTCTTACAGTACCTCTAATGGCTATGAAACATCTCAAGGCATTGATGAATGCATCAGTTGACATATCTTCCAACATTTCCAGATGAATTGCTCTGGAGCTTAGACATGTAAATATTAGTCCATATCTCTTTTACTCCTTACGGTTTTGCTAGGTAATGAATGGGCCGAAACAATCCATTCCACTATAAAGAAATGGTGGTGATGGGTTTACACGATCTGTCGGTAAATCTGCCATTCTTTGTTCTTCGGTAGGTCTACGTGCCTTTCTACAAGTTACACATTTACTGATAAACTTTGCAATAACTTTGCTTCCTTTCACTATCCAGTAACCACCTTCTCTCAAACAGTTCTTGGTAAAGCTTCTTCCTTGATGCAAGGATTTGTTGTGGTAGTGATCAAAAATCAATCTTGTGAAGGTAGAATTTCTGGGTAGAATTGCTGGATGCTTCACTCTGCTGGGTAACGATGCATTTTCCAGTCTTCCTCCCACCTTCAGTATACCATTCTGTAGAACAAGATTAAGCTTGTACAATCGGTGGTTGTTGGGAAGCCTTTTAGGTTCTTGACTAAGTCTCTTCAACTCTTCACTATAGAATCTCTGTTGAATGAGTCTTATGACGATTTCTTCAGCTTTCATTATTTCCTCTACATTCAATGATTCCTTCTTTCTGATTCCCTTTGCCAAACATTGAATTCGAGCTACTACGTTTATGACTGTATTCCATTTTGAACATCTGGCTACTCTTTCAAGTATGTCATCTTGACACTTGGCAGCAGTGCTCAATGTTTGTACAACCTTTACTTCTGGATCACCCATACACAATTCTGTGTAACCTTCACTGGGTATGATTTATTTTTCCCAAAGGGACTCTGGACAGGTGAACCAATTAGAATTTTTCAATTCTGTTACATTCAGGCCTCTTGAAGCATGATCTGCCGGGTTATGCTTTGTATCAATGTGATGCCAATGTCCCGGATTTGTTAATTCCCGAATTTTCTGAACTCTGTTGGCGACAAAGACATGGAATCTTCGAGCTTCATTGTTTACGTATCCTAGGGCGACTCGTGAGTCTGTCCAAAAGTATTCTTCATCTATTTTTAACTCTAATTCTTCTCTCAGAAACTTGCTTACTGATGAAACAACAGCTGCTGTCAGTTCAAGTCTTGGTATTGTCTGAATACTGGTAGGTGCGACTCTGGTCTTTCCCATAACCAGGGCACGGTGTATTTTTCCTTCTCCTATCACTCTGATGTAGGAGCACTGACCATAACCATAACTACTGGCGTCTAAAAAGTTATGAAGTTATATTTTCTTGTACTCTCAGAAATCATGAGGTACAAAACATCTGGGTATCCGAACTTATTTCAAATTTTGCAAGTCTTTTATCCAAGCCTCCCACCTTGGCTTCAAATCTTCCGGTATGGGTTCATCCCATCCCAACTTCCATCTGCATAATTCTTGTAGTATTTCTCTTGCTTTGAAGATTACTGGGGCCAACAATCCCAATGGATCATATATAGAAGCCACTGCAGAAAGAATGGTACACCTAGTTGCAACTTTCTCATTTAAAAGATGTTTCCAAGAAGAACTCGTCATTCTCTACATTCCATCCCAATCCGAGTACATTCTGAACTGGAAGATGATCATAATTAAAATCAACATTCTTCATTGTTGATGCACGTTCAGAATCACTGATGGATTCCAGTACCTCTCTGTTGTTTGAGATGAATTTGTGAAGGCGCAGGTTTCCTCTTGCGCATAACTCTTGGCTTTCTTTTACTAGTTTGATTGCAGATTCTGTGGACTCTAGACTTATAAGACCATCATCTACATAGAAGTTTTTCTTAAGAAAATTTGCTGCTGATGGGCAATCCTTTTCATTTTTATTGGCCAGGTACTTCATACCATAATTGGAGCAACCTGAAGACAATGCTGCTCCAAACAAGTGTACTTTCATTCTGTATTCTGCTGGCTCCGTATCTGTATCTCCGTCCTCCCACCATAGAAACCTCAGGAAGTCTCTATCTTCATTCTTCACATGAAACTGGTGGAACATCTTTTCAACGTCACACATGACCGCTACGGGATACTTTCTGAATCTACAGAGTACTCCAGGCAGAGTGTTTGTAAGATCTGGTGCTTTTAGTAGATGGTCGTTCAATGCAACACCATCATACTTTGCTGAGCAATCAAATACTACTCTAATCTTATCCGGTTTCTTTGGGTGGTAAACACCTTGATGTGGGATGTACCACACTTCTCCTTCTTTAGGTTGGTTATTGACCTTTTCTGCATGTCCTTCTTCAAGGATATCTTCCATGAATTTCAAATAATCCTGCTTGAATTTGGGATCTCGTCCCATCTTTTTCTTCAAACATTTCAATCTTGCTAGGGCAAGATTTCTGTTATTTGGCAGATAAGTTCGTTCTCTAAAGGGTAAGGGCATTTCAAGATAACCTTGTTGATTCTGCTGAATACTTTCTTCTAGAGTGTGTACGAACTTTATGTCTTTTTGAGATACACTCTTTTCTTCAGAACTTATGTCTGCAAAGTCAGATTCAAGGATCTTGATTACTTTTGCTGAACTTACAGTTGGTAACTCTTTGACGGATATTCGATGACACAATCCTGTCACCTGTCTTGAGTTTGCAATCTGCTGTTTTCCTCCAACAACACCCCATCGTAGATCAGTTCGAACAGCGTAGGGTTCACCCTTTCCTCCTGAGATTACCTCTCGTGGTACCAAAGCTTCAGAACAATCGTAATCTATCAACAGTCCAACACCAAATTCCTTCAGCGGGGACATTTCATGAGATATGACAGATAGGTGCTCCCATTTATTGGCTGTTTCACAGGTAGGTATGCGATCTCGATCTAGAGGTATATCGTCTTTCGTATAGGCTGGAGGTAGATTTATTGTGAGGTTTGAATGAAGTCCTCTAACTCTCAATCCTTTGACTCTTTGACTGTTCACTAATGTGTCTATCCCCGTCATTGTGGTGAGTTTGAGCCTCACTGGTTCTGTAGCCTACAAAAAAGGGGGAGGGTAGTGTTCGTCAAGGGGCTTAGTTAGAGTCCACTAGGGAGAGTACAAGTAACCATAGATATTAGATATTATACCTCCATCTGCGTCTTTCCTGGATGATGACCGTTGGTCACATAAGGCATATACAACAAAAAGAAGAAAGGATGGGGAGGTGTTGAAGTATCAGACCAGGGTCTGTCAAGCACGACCCCAAAACACCAACTAAGGGCACTCCAGACAGGTATTAGAAAAATGATGCAAAATTTTATTTAGGCACGTATGCCTTGGGGATGGGGTAAACAGACAAAAGCATCAGGGTGGTGAACCATAAACTACATGACAACATATACATAAAATTAGATAAAATGAAACATCCATGCACATTGAATATCAATATGGCCGTCTAATGTTGTGCACTGGACCAAACAGGCACCAGCATAGCTAGTAAGCTGTGTAGCCTGTATGGTGCTGTGCGAGGACCTCTTGGTATGTAGTCAAAACCCCTCATAAATCCTAATGTAGGTGAGCCTTAATGGACTCAATAGCATATAATGGATCCAATTGGATATGTATGGATAGGACAGTGGATGTGATCACAAAGGAAAAACCTATGGATATCCGGCCAGAAGGTATGAACAGCTTCCAGTAATAAATAATGACACAGTCAATCGGCAGTCCCAAGACCATACAGCAAAAAATAGTGTGAGATTCACCAAATGAACCAGGATGTTGCAATAGTGGTCAAAAAATGAGAGCCAAGCAGATTAAATGGAGAGAAGTTTCATAGACCCTCTCAATCGTCCCAAAAATTGATCAGCCAAACGTAGAGGGCCGTGTGTGGCACACAGATTGAGAAGGTGGGACACAAGTTGAAAAGTGGCTGGACGATCGTTTACCTGCTCAGTACTGGTTGAGTGCGGGTATGCGGATCGTCCAGCCACTTTTCAACTTGTGTCCCACCTTCTCAATCTGTGTGCCACACACGGCCCTCTACGTTTGGCTGATCAATTTTTGGGACGATTGAGAGGGTCTATGAAACTTCTCTCCATTTAATCTGCTTGGCTCTCATTTTTTGACCACTATTGCAACATCCTGGTTCATTTGGTGAATCTCACACTATTTTTTTCTGTATGGTCTTGGGACTGCCGATTGACTGTGTCATTATTTATTACTGGAAGCTGTTCATAGTTACCTTCTGGCCGGATATCCATAGGTTTTTCCTTTGTGATCACATCCACTGTCCTATCCATACATATCCAATTGGATCCATTATATGCTATTGAGTCCATTAAGGCTCACCTACATTAGGATTTATGAGGGGTTTTGACTACATACCAAGAGGTCCTCGCACAGCACCATACAGGCTACACAGCTTACTAGCTATGCTGGTGCCTGTTTGGTCCAGTGCACACCATTAGACGGGCATATTGATATTCAATGTGCATGGATGTTTCATTTTATCTAATTTTATGTATATGTTGTCATGTAGTTTATGGTTCACCACCCTGATGCTTTTGTCTGTTTACCCCATCCCCAAGGCATACGTGCCTAAATAAAATTTTGCATCATTTTTCTAATACCTGTCTGGAGTGCCCTTAGTTGGTCTTTTGGAGTCGTGCTTGACAGACCCTGGTCTGATACTTCAACACCTCCCCATCCTTTCTTCTTTTTGTTGTATGGTTCTGTAGCCACTTGTAATTTCTTGCAGATTTCTCGATCAATGAAGGTAACATTGCTTTGGGCTTCCAATAGTGCATAGGCATATACCTTCTTTTTACTCCTTTTAGGATTTGAAATGCACACTGGTACAACCATTGATGTGTCGTTGCTTTCTCCTTCCCTTACTCTGCAAGAGAATACTGATACTTTCTTTTCTTCCTCATCATCTTTAGGTATTAAGGATTCGTCCTTCGTTGGACGTTCTTCATGTAGTGGTGTAGGATGGCGTCCTTTGCAAACACTGCATGTGGCCCTTTTCTTACACTCCTTAGTAATATGGCCTTTCCTTAGGCATCCAAAACACAGTTGATTATCAAGTACAAATTTTTTCTTTTCATTTGAGGACTTCTCTTTCAATTGTTGGCACTTGTGTATGGAGTGGTTCTCTCCACAGAACATACACTTAAAGGTAGTCTGAGGATTTGTCGGTTCTGTCTCTCTACTGATCCCAGTAGTGACTTTAAACTTGCTCTCGTAGGTATCTAGACCTTTAGCTGCTGTGTTGGTTGAAAAGCTAGTTGCTCTTACATGTCTTATATCTCTCGCAGGCCTTTCTTCTAAGGATTTTAAGGCGTAAGATGCTGTTACTGGATTACATGCTATTTGTGCTTGACGAACTCAGAGAACCTTTCAAAACTTAGGAATTCCTTATTTAGATCTAACTGTTCAGTCACATAGCAATTCCACCTAGAAGCTACTCCTTCAGGTAGTTTAGCTAGCATCCTGTGGTTTTCCAGATAGTCGTTCAGTACTTCTAGTCCTCGTACATGTGGGATGGCATTGCTGCATGCTTGCAGGAAGTCACCATACTCTTGGAGTTTGAAATGTTCTTTAGGACCTATCTTAGGCCATATCTTGCATTTAACTTTTCCCAAGCTTGCTTGTAGGCTTCTTCGTCTGTTCTATAGAAGTTACCTTCAAGAGCTTTCTTTGCTTCTCCACCAACATATTTATGAAGGTAGAATAACTTGTCAACTGGCCTGGAGCAATAGTGCTCAATGATCATTTCAAAACTTGCCTTCCACTCTATGAACTTCAGTATGTCTCCAGAAAATACTGCAGGTTCTGGAACAGGATGTCTTGCTGGGACTGTTCTCTGTCGTCTTGCTGTCGCAACATTTTCCTGATCATTGCAGTGACATCTAGGAATAGGATCATCCGGTGTTATTTTCTCACCTAGTTCTGAATTAAGTAATTCTCTCTCTTCGTCTTTCTGAGCAGGAATGGAAGGACAATTACTTTTTTCTTCACTACATACTGATGATTTCCTTTCATTGTCCTGGGCGTATGAAAGGAATTAGGAGTCTGTATCTGCACTTAGTACAGATTTGGACTTATGATTACTATTCATGTCCTCTTCGTGTACTCTTAGTCTGGCTTCTATAATCTTGACTTCTTTCAGCCTTTCCAGACTTTCCATTTTAGCTTCCATTTCAGCTTTGCGTAGGCGCTGTGCCTCAATGGCAGATTCCATCTCAATTTCTGCTTTCTTGACAGCGAGTTGTTCGATCAGTTCCTTTCTTTTGGCTATTAAGGTACTTGAGGAATCTGATATGTTACTGGCACTTCTGCCAATGAAGGAAGTCCCACTTGAGATTGTGGTTCCCCCTAAGCACCTAGCATAGTCTCTCATAAAGAGCTTGTTCATTCTGTTTCTTGCCTTAACTTCATCATAGTTAGCTTCAGATAATAGTTCTCTCATGAGCTTTACTAAATCTTTAGTGACTGCAGTACATGTGTCCGTGTTCCTTACAATATCCTGGGAAGGTGTCGTGGATGACCGCAGGTTGACATACGCTGTCATAAGCTCTGATTCAGATTCTTCTATCGTCTCTACAATATCACTCAAGTTTCCTTTCCTTCACTTTCATGCTTTAGCCTTCTACTAACATCTTTAATGTATGATTTCCACTTATCATACATTCTTGTGAACCTTTTTCCTTTTAATACTGCTTCTTGCTCCAAATTATCCAGCACCTTTGCGGTCGGTTTTCTGATACCTTCTGAACGTCTTAGTTCATCTGTTTGAGATATATCAGTTTGGGGCAAGACTAATGCTGCATCTGACTCTTCTACCTCAGACAGGTTCACTTGCTCTTCACTTTCTAACTTATCTATCTTTGTATCCTCTAACAATGGCATACCAATACTAGACTTAGACATTTTTATTTTAAATGCTATAACACTCAATACGAATATTAGGAAGACTTTCACTTTAAATGCGATAGCAATAGGTACAGGCAATAAAAAGGACTTTCACTTTAAATGCAATAGGTGCAGGCAGTAAAAATGACTTTCACTTTAAATACTTTAGAGTCCGTGTACTACAATTGCCCCTTGTTTTTTACTTACAGTCCTTTTATTCCTGAACACGAAAATGTCTCTTTCTCGTCAAGCCTATTGCAATGATAAGTAATAAAGGAAAGTTCTGACCTTATTCTGCAGAGCAGGATACTGTGATCTGTAGGTTGCTGGAACAAATATCAGTCTTAAAGGAGACTTGTCTTTTCTTGATCTGATGCTCTATTCTGACTTGCGATGCTTTTCGCTGACTTGCGATGCTTTTCGCTGACTTGCGATGCTTTGAGCTGACTTGCGATGTTTTGCGCTGACTTGCGATGCTCTGTGCTGACTTGCGATGCTTTGCTGCAGGCTTTGGGCCTAGTGGCGGGGAAACTAGCTGGCTGCAGTACGTGGTCTCTCCGTGGGTAGCGGTGGGGGCACTCTAGCTCTGGACTTTGGCCTCCCACCATGCGCCTCTTTCTCTCTCTAGGAATCACAGGAGGGTTGGCATTCTTTCTGTGACTATCTTGCCTTTGCCGTTTTGGCACTTTAAGAGTCGGCTGCAGTTTGACTAAAAACACACGTTCTATGGTAGCTCCACTGCTTAAATGCACTCTTTACTGTGCAAGTTGAGGAGCACTATTACTTTGCCCTCAAAGGGCAAAATAGTTCCACTGTGGCAGGGGGAGCACTATGAGGTGCCTTATGCGCTGTGGCATTAGAAGAACTTGATTTCTCTGACTTCAGTCTAACCAGACTGTCTGTTACTTTATAAATTCCTCTAATACCGTTCTATGGAAAGCAGTAGGTTTAAAGAGCACACCAAACGCTTAAGATATCTTCTTTATTAACTTCAACTTTTCTTCATAGATAACACTGACACTTTGCAGCAGACAGTCCATTTACAAACGTGCTGCATAAAGTATAACAAAATGGTGGATATATTTCTCTCTTCAGTATCTGTACTTTCACTTTAAATACTTTAGACACTTTATGATCTCTCTGAGAGGTTTATCTGATGCTTAATCTATATTCTTTCTTCTCTATTGCGGTTTTCTATAATGTTTGAAGTTTGTTTGTTTGCTTGCTTGAGTTCGTGTTCGGTGGAACTACAAGTTAACACATAACTAGTTCAGTATACAGTTCTAATCACATTACTAACAATAGGAACATATATAACTGTATTAATTACCTATTTTTGGCCACTTGTTTCCATAAAACTGACTCCATGGATCTGTGTGTCTGTTCAGTTCTTCTCTCTCTGGTGGAATGAGAATGCTGGCAATGTGTGCATGAGACTAAGACCAAGATGAGTGTAAGGCTGGCTGTAATTGGCCAAGACTCTTGCTGAGTGTAAGATTGGCTGTGATTGGCCACAAACTCCTGATGGGTAATAAAGTCTAACTCTGGGCTTTCTGGTTTCAATTCTGCTGTGTCTGAGCTTACCTTACAGGCATATAAATTAATCTTACAGGCATATTTTCTTTTTGCTTCTGTGAACACAATATACAACTGTTATATGACATCCAAACATAAAGTCACAGTAAATAACTGCTCTTGTCTCTCACATATAACCATATGCACTGTATTGAGGTTATTAGCAGGTCTAGCTGTATATACATGTGAGTCATATTAGCAACCTAGGACAGGTTTTAGCTGGCCAGCTACAGTTCTCGCCCATCTCTGTCAACATGGACTATATGCCAAGCCTGAGAAGTGTGAATTTGAACAGTGGAGTATCCAGTTCCTAGGATTGGTAATATCTACTGAGGGAATTAAGATGGATCCTCAAAAGGTCTCAGTCATCTTGGATTGGCTGGCCCCGGTCAGACAAGAAGGGAGTGCATCACTTTGTGGGCTTTGCGAACCTCTACAAAAGGTTTATCAAGGGATTCTCTGCTATCGAACTACTGAATCAGAAGGTAGAGATGGCATCAGAATATACTGTAGGTCAAGGTCAGTAGAAGGGGAAGCCAGGTCATACACTGAAAGGCAAATGTAGCAGGTCAGAGCTGATAATCACTTGGCAATCTTTCCATTACTTATTTCAGCTTAAATAGACTGTTTTCCTGTTAGGCAGTGTGGATGCACATGCACAAAAAAAAAAAAAAAAAGTTGCCACCTGGAATTAACGAAGCAACCAACTAAACTAAGCATGGAGTAGCTATCCTATTGGACTAGGCTGACTACCTGAATATACTTTATGACCAGGTTATTCCATTAATGGATTTTTTCTTCCCTGATGGCACAGGCATATTCCAAGATGAAAGAGTAGTTCAGGGAGCATGAGACATCCTTTTCACACATGGATTGGCCACCACAGAGTCCAGAACGTAACCCCATTGAGAATCTTTGGGATGTCCTAAAGAAGGCTTTGTGCAGTTGTCTGACTCTCCCATCATCAATACAATTTCTTGGTGAAAAATGAATGCAACACTGGACAGAAATGAATCTTGTGACATTGCAGAAGCTTATAGGAACATTGCACAGGGAATGCGTGCCGTAATCAAAGCCAACAAAATATTAGAGTGTGTGTGACCTTTTTTTTTAGTGGCAACTTTTTTTTTGGCCAGGCAGTGTATATCTGTACATGAATGCTAAGTAATATCTGGTAGTAACATTATGCTTAGAAATACTGTATGTGCATGGTCTCATATAGTTAGAACACACTGGAATTTCCTTTTACTGGCAAAGATGTGGCCAACTCAACTATGATTATATCATTTATTTTTAGCCAATAAATCTGGACTTTTGAGCAATCCAACTAAATATAGCTGTAAGTTTCCAGGAAAGAACATCCTATAAAACAAGTAGGAGGGTTGTTTGAGAGTGTTTTTTGAGATGCAGGATGGTACAAAGTACCATCAAACCAGTGGCTTTTAATTGGCTTCCACTGCAAGTGTCTTAGCTGAACTTATAGAGATTGCTAATCAGTTCCAATCTTCCAGACATATGGGTGTATTATATCGTGTAGAATATGTGTTTTCAAACTGCACTAACTAAAGAATTGATAAGCTGCTGACACCACAACCGACATATGTTGTATAAAGATAAAGAAACAGTGCAGCGCTAAACGTGACACAACAAAAATGCCACAATCATTAATTAGGAGATATAATGCAAGCACAATTAAATCAATAAAAAGAAAAACGTGAGTCCCGTGAGTTGCTCATTAGTGCATATGAAACAGAGTCCAAGGTGTAAATGAAACATCCATAGACATCATGAGGTGATAGTGACTTCAGAAGATCCTCACACCAACAGAAAACGAATGCGCTCACCAGAATGTATGAACCCAAGTTACAGTATAGTAAATGGGTCATACAAGCTGAATGACATAAATGTTCCCCAACGTGACTGGATCACCGGATGAACCAAGGCAGGAATCCACAAAATTCTCTAATGATGTTGCCAGGAAATCCTGCTCACAGATGTATATAGAGGATAAACCAAACAACACGGACATAGTGTAAAACTGTTATGGACAATTTATTAAGAATACAGGAGTACACTTACAAACTTCCACAGGAATAAAGCAGTCAATGTACAGGATGGCACTTGTGACGTTCTGACGCATTTCGTTATAACTAACATATTCATAGGAGGTTGACAAGTGCACAGCAAATTTTTACATATATATATATATATATATATATATATATATATATATATAAAAGGGTAGTCTTAAGCCCCGTACACACGCGTCGAAAATTGGCAGGGAATTTTTGGCCAACGTCCGATCTGCCGATTTTCGGCTTGTTAGTGTAGCACCCTTGTCTTAATGCAAGGTTGCTGTTAAATTTAGTTTGCTGAGCCTTAACTAGCTTGGCTGTAATTATTCTGTGGTCATTGAGCTTCCTCTCTTAATCTGGTTTGACTGCGGTTCTCCCTTCCGTCAGTAGGTGGCACTGTTGCCTCTGACACTAGTGTGAGAATTACAGTTAAACAAACTGTTAATGTCCATGTGTCTCTCAGCCAATTACAGTGTCACTACGGAATTATGGGAGATCTTATTTAAGAGGGGGGAGGTCCAATAATCGGTCTCTTCCCGCCCGGACCCCCTTGGGGGAGGGTGTGTGCTGCTGTTTGCTGCTGACTAGGCCTGAAGCCTGAGGCCTGGTCAGATACCTGGGATTCTGCTGAGGAGAGCCAGCGACCCACATGGGAAAGATCATCCACAGACATCCAGTAACCTGTGTGAGTAACCTGCTTGTTTCTTATGGAGGACAGCTGTCCAGACAGTACAGACCACAGAAAGGGATTGTGTCTAGCGGAGAGAAGATGTCTCCCAGATCAATCTGAAGCTCATGGATACCTAATGATTCTCAAGGTCTGCTATCCTGTACTGCTGTCTGAATACCTGTCTTTTGCAATGGGAGTCTGCCTAATAGACTGTTCTTAAAGGGTGTCCTGGACCCTACCCCTCTCTCCCCCTGTTTATTCTTGTCCTGTTGAGAAGAAATAAACTATTCCTTTACTTCAGCATAAAAGTGACCGGCGCCCAACATTTATTTTACCTGCATCACTACCCACCATGCGTGACAATCCACACCCACAGGAGGTATGTAGCCCTCTCTGCCTCTGAAGGCCATCACTAGGCCCTAGGGGGTTCTGGGGGTCCGCTACATCTGGCGCCCAACGTGGGGCGAAGCGGTATTTTTGTGGTGGTCGCCTATAGCAACCGCGCAGGAATCACCGTTTGGCTCCGTGGGAGAGTGGCAAGTAACATCTTTTATACCTCAAAGACTGTGTTTTGTCCTTTTAACAACGTGGGAAGAACCTAACTGTCTCTTTGCTCTGGGGAGAGTGTCAGCCTGGTCTTTTGTCACTTTACGCCAGGGCTGAAGGGGTTAAGGCAGACTCCAGAAGATTTTGGCGCCGCAAAGGAAAAGAGGCGGGCGCTGAAGATTTTGCTGAGCGGCTGGACCAATCCCTTGGCAGGGGGAGGGGTCGCTGTTCCCACGCGGAGGAAATTAATCCGCGCAGGTGTGCGCAGTTACCTGGCTGCACGTGTTGGAAGAGTGTGAAGATGGCGCACTTTGGAATTCCTTCTTCTGACCTGAGAGTGTTTGTGTCAGGCATCGGTTCTAGCCCCGCTGGGCTGAAGGAAGTCATCACTGACACCGGGGTGCGGTACACACCTAAAGGGAACCTGGTGCTGTACACGGCTGGAGGCTACGAAGCGATCGGGCTGACGTGTGAAATTTTCTGGACTGGCTACTAGTATTCGGCCCTGGATTACCTGCGGAAGTTGCGGGGAATCGCTGTTGGAGGTAGTCTCACCGGCCTTATCACCCTGGGTGCTGCAAGTGGACTGGCTCAAATGTGTTGCAACTGCTGATTCCGGACCGGCTCCAGTGGTCACTACTACTGTTGCTCTACCTGCTGAAGCTCCTGTTCCTTCTACTTCTTCAGCTACAGTGACCGCTGCAATGCCGGACATCCCAGTGACCTCCCGCCGTGGTCGCGGTCGAGGTCGCCTACTTGCTTTAATGATGGGACCACCGGAAAAGAAATCGCCTGAACCTGGTAAGCCTGATGTGGGTGAGGGTGGTGTACCTGTTGGGACTGTGAGGCCAGTGTCTTCCTTGGGAGCAGAGTCAGGAGAGTCTGTTGCTATAATTTCCCGGCCTAACCTGCTCCCAGCTGAAGAGTTCTCCGCAGAGTCAGACTCTGATATAATGTCTGACCGAATCTCAGAACTGTTCTGACACTGTGTCATTTTGTGAAAATTGGTCTGATAGTGAGACTGAGCCGCAAGTTGAGCCTACAAAGGAGGATGTCCATTCACCCAATATTACCTGCAGTATTAGGCCTACCTTGCCTTTGCCTGCAAGTCATGAATCTGGTCCTGCAAGTGTCCCTCCAAGACCAGATACAGTTGCAGGGTATCCTGTCAAGTGTGCTCCAGATACGCCTGTGTTGCTTGGCTATGGAGACCCTAGAATCTTGTCAAAATTGTCTAAGTTTCAGCGAATTGTGATGAAGAAAATAGCTGAGGAATATGGCTATTTGTATCCTTATGTGCCAGAGTCTCTTGTAGCTGAAATTCAAGACAAGCGGGCTCAATGGATTGACAGTGCAATCAGAGATTATCTGAGAATTCCTGTATACCGAAAAATCTCTGAGTTTCACCCAGACAAGCAGAACAGTACACTATAGTTCTGAAAACCTGGGACTATGGTCGTCATATATACCCGGATTGGGTCATTATAAGGAGACCCAATCAAGCTGATGCAAGGCATTACATCACCACCATTGGATCTTCTGGGAAGCCTATTCAACTGCCTGATCCACGATACTACTGGTGATGTATAAAGTCTGAATTTCTGTGTCAAAATCCTATGGAGTACAGCTATGTGATGTCAAGTTTGAAGCTGTATCTGTCTCACCAGAAGCTGTTCTTCTTTTAAAAGTTGCTTTGGGGACACTCCTGTCTGTGCTATGCTACTGCTGGGCTGTGTTCTGAATTGCCAGCAGCTACAGGAGGTGCCCTGAAAAGTGACATGCTGACCGGTCTCTTTTCATTGTCAGCGTGTCTTGCTTATGGAAAAGGTGAGATGTAATTACATATGCAGTGGGACTTTGTTGCTATGGAAGTGAATCAGCAAAGTTCATGATGATGATAGTCCTCTGCAATTTTGTGTGTGTGTGTTGCTCCTGGAAGTAGCCATGCAAACAAGCTCAAGTTAAATACCTGCTGGCTTATGTTTTTGAATGGTCAGCATGCTTCCCATCCAGGTGTGAAGAAAACTAGCCTCAGCCTCCTGGAGAAAATGGCTGATGCTATCTTTCAGTTATTTGTGTTGCCTGATGTTTGCAACACTACAGTTCAGTTTTTGGAACTAAGCGTTGATTTAAGGCTTAATTTACTATGTAAGACAGTTTTGGTACAAACTACTGAACTCGAACTTTCCTAGAAAGGAGTGTGTTTTCCTATTTTTGAAACCTATGCAATAAGTTAAAGTGCCTGCTGGACTTTGGTGTAACAGAGCCAGCAAGAAATGATCTTCGATAGCAATGTTGGTGCACAGACTATTGGGACTCTGGGGTCACAGAGACCTTGTAAAATAGTTAGTCAGGTAGGCTGTGCTATAGGAAACCGGCAAGTCCTTCACCTGCATTTTTGGAACTCATGGACTAAAAAGTTTTTTTTATATGATGCAAAGTGTTTTCTGTTTTCTCCACTAGATGGCGTGAGAGTGTCTATCCTAATGAGCAGTAAAATTCTATACTATTATTAAAATAGTTTAAAGTGGATTATTTTCTCTGATGTGTTGGCATGTTTCAGGGGATGTGCCCTCATCTGGGGGTTTGCCTCCTTCTCCTAACCCCTCGAGGTTGGCACCTTCTCTCTGACATGCAATATTTTGTATATATTCATGGTAAATTGAGTAGAGTATTAGGATGTGATAAAATGTGTTTGCTTATTAAAATATTGTTTCCCTCGGCTGAGGTTAAACAACATTTTAGATGTATATATATCTATGGTATAGTAGCTGATAGTATAAGTATGTTGCTAATTTTTCATACCCACAGCGTTCTCTCTCGGCTGAGGTGAGACAGTTCCTTTGGTGAGTATGGGTTTTGTTTTATAACACTGCAGGATGTACTGACAGTCAGTTAGGAAGTATTGTAATGTGCATATTGTTTCATATTTTTGCTTCGTGTGGAATGCCACACGTATTTGTACACCAAAGTTTAACCTTTTCCCTTTTTCACCCTTACCCATCCATTTTTGCCAGGACATCCACTCTCAGGCTTGAGAGTCTCTGTCTCTGCAGACTCCGAGGACGTAGTCTCCTTGGCAGGGGGAGTGTGTAGCACCCTTGTCTTAATGCAAGGTTGCTGTTAAATTTAGTTTGCTGAGCCTTAACTAGCTTGGCTGTAATTATTCTGTGGTCATTGAGCTTCCTCTCTTAATCTGGTTTGACTGCGGTTCTCCCTTCCGTCAGTAGGTGGCACTGTTGCCTCTGACACTAGTGTGAGAATTACAGTTAAACAAACTGTTAATGTCCATGTGTCTCTCAGCCAATTACAGTGTCACTACGGAATTATGGGAGATCTTATTTAAGAGGGGGGAGGTCCAATAATCGGTCTCTTCCCGCCCGGACCCCCTTGGGGGAGGGTGTGTGCTGCTGTTTGCTGCTGACTAGGCCTGAAGCCTGAGGCCTGGTCAGATACCTGGGATTCTGCTGAGGAGAGCCAGCGACCCACATGGGAAAGATCATCCACAGACATCCAGTAACCTGTGTGAGTAACCTGCTTGTTTCTTATGGAGGACAGCTGTCCAGACAGTACAGACCACAGAAAGGGATTGTGTCTAGTGGAGAGAAGATGTCTCCCAGATCAATCTGAAGCTCATGGATACCTAATGATTCTCAAGGTCTGCTATCCTGTACTGCTGTCTGAATACCTGTCTTTTGCAATGGGAGTCTGCCTAAAAGACTGTTCTTAAAGGGTGTCCTGGACCCTACCCCTCTCTCCCCCTGTTTATTCTTGTCCTGTTGAGAAGAAATAAACTATTCCTTTACTTCAGCATAAAAGTGACTGGCGCCCAACATTTATTTTACCTGCATCACTACCCACCATGCCTGACAATCCACACCCACAGGAGGTATGTAGCCCTCTCTGCCTCTGAAGGTCATCACTAGGCCCTAGGGGGTTCTGGGGGTCCGCTACATTAGTATGATGCTTCCGACAACCGACTCCGACTTTTTGGCCGAAAAAAATCTAGTGTGCAGACTATAACATTTTTGTTGGCTGTCAAAACACGGCCGATTTCCGTGCAGTCAGTACAGATTTCGACAGGGAAAAATCTGATGAGCAAGTCTGGGCATGCTCAGAGAAGAAAGAACACAAAGAAAGAAAACCAACACATGACATCACTTCTGAAGTAGATTTTTGTTGGGCGAGAAAATTCGTGTGCAGTCTAGGCACATTCCAACCAACAAAAAACCACTCTGGACAAAAGTCGGACGATCAGTCGGCCGATAATCGTTGCGTGTACGGGGCTTTAAGATCAGATAACATCCAGCTGTAATGAATCCGCCGCCGCATCATTCAAAATGGCGCCTGCGTGCGGATCAAGCCAAGTTTTAAAACCGTAATATCCGCCGCCGCATCATCCAAAATGGCGCCGCTGTCTAGATCAAGCCTCGATTTAGAACAGGAAGTTGACCGCAAGACCACATCAATTCTGGCTATCGCAGGGCGACTCCAGATCGCAGAACAACCCCGCCTCTTGCCAGCAATCGTAAATCCACCCTCTATGGTCACACCACATCCCCTTTAGAGAGATGGGAGCATAGGAGGGGTAGCCATGGTGACAAATATAACTTGCCAAGTCTCCTCAGGGAGAACCGGAAGGAACCGAGTGGTCACCATGACAATAGGAAAACAGCCTATAAAACTGTTCCAAATGAAACGATTGTGGTAACACTCATAAATAAAAAGCTAACAGAAAAATGTAATAAATCGACAATCAGACATAAGTGAATGCTGTCTATAATCAATAGAATAAAAGACAGCTATATGTATTCCAAATCAAGAGAGACTTTAATTGGGTATAATGGTGATAAAAAATATAAAATTAAATTGAAAATAAATATTAAAAATGGTATTCAATAAAACATGATAATAAGAGGAACAAGAACATATTCATCAAATGGAAAATTCTGGACCATTCTAGAGAAAAAAGGGGAGAGAAAACACGACTTGAACTCAATCACTGAATCTATGGAGTCAATGAATGTAGAGAGAGATACCGTGAATATTCGCTAAATCAATTGATAAACCAGATGCCCCACCTAAAAAAAAGTTTACAGGAGCGGAAACATCTATGATTGACCTGGAGTGACACCACGGGGGCATCAATGCAATCACAAGGCATTAATAAAGGAATTGATGTCCCACTCCACATTCAAACCATACAGTGTATAGGTTTGTAGGGTGTATATCCAGTACGTCTCCAATCGGGAGACACCCTGTTTACTGGAACCACCCCTTCAAGGGGCCACAAACCTATCAATGACCTGAAATAGAGTGCCCCTAGGATCTTTATTGTGATGGAATAAATAATGCTTAGGGACACTGATTTGTTTTACCCAGGGTAATGTTAGTGATATGTTCATTCACCCTGACGTTCTAATTGTGCGTCCAATATATTGTTTTTTGCACGGACACGTAATTAGGTACACGACATGTGTAGTTGTACAGGTAGCAAAAAACTTGATGTCATAGATTGAGTTAGTGACAGTGGAGTGAAATGTCAAAAACGTCCTCCCACAGTCACAATTACACTTGCAGACGTTACACCTCCCACACGGGAAAAAACCCACTAAATTGTGGAAAAAAGTAGACTTAACCGGTGGGTCTATAACTTTAGGGGCTAACTGGCCCTTCAGGGACGGAGCTCCCCTAAAGGTAACCAACGCACGTTCTGGGAGGACAGAACCCAGAACACGATGAATCTTGAGTATATCCCAGTGTTTGCAAATTATGTTTTTAACCGATCTATGTTGTATGGAAAACTCTGTAAAAATCTACCACTTCGCAAAGTCAGAATTCCCTGATCTCAGAGAGTCGGATAGTAATGATGACCTATTAATTTGGGACACTTTCTTAATCTCTGCATCCAACTCAGTCAATTTGTACCCCTTAGCTATAAACCTCTTTTTTAAGATATCTGATTGTCTTAGAAATTCGCTTTCTTGGGTGCAATTCTGTCTGAGTCTGGTAAACTGACTCTTGGATATTGAACTGAGTCAAGTTTTATGATGGCAGCTATACATAGTTACATAGTTAGTGAGGTTGAAAAAAGTCATCAGTCCATCCAGTTCAACCTATGATGTGTGTGTGTGTTTGCTGTTAACCGTACATTGTATACCCCTGTATGTTGTGGTCTTTAAGGTGCCCATCTAATAGTTTTTTGAAACTATCAATGCTCCCTGCTGATACCACTGTTTGCGGAAGAGAATTCCACATCCTTACTGCTCTTACAGTGAAGAACCCCCTGCGTATTTTAAGGTTGAACCGCCTTTCCTCTAGTTTTAGTGAGGGCCACGTGTCTTATTGTTTTCCCTTTCTCTGAATAGGATTTTCCATATGCTAGGGTTGCCAGTACAATATTTGTACATTGATATCATATCCCCCCTCAATCGTCTCTTCTCCAGAGAGAATAAGTTCAGTGCTTGTAGTCTTTCCTCACAGCTGATGTCCTTCATTCCCCTTTAATTATTTTTGTTGCCCTTCTCTGGACTTTCTCCAGTTCCAGCACATCCTTCCTGAGGACCGGTGCCCAGAACTGGACAGCATACTCCAGATGTGGCCGGACCAGAGTCTTGTAGAGTGGGAGAATAATCTCTTTATTTCTGGAATGAATCCCCTTTTTTATACATCCCAGTATTCTGTTGGCTTTGCTTGCAGCCGCTTGGCATTGAGTGCCACTGCCAAGCCTGTTGTCTACCAGTAGGGATGATCGAACTTTTGAAACGTTCGGTTCAAGCAAAACACCCGAATTTCCTGAAAGTTCGGTTCGGATTCCAGAACCCCATTGAAATCAACGGGACCCGAACTTCTGGAATCAAAAAACACAATTTTGAAGCCCTAAAACCCAATAAATGCCCCTAAAAAGTGCCTAGGGTTCTGGGTCATGCCCCAGGGACTATTAATCACACAAAAAAAGTTCTTAAAAATTATAATTTTTGATAGAGAGCCAATTATTGAAAAAATTTTTGAAAAAAAAAAAAGAGATTTCTTTGGATTTAGTGTCTGGGGGGTCTAAAAAGTGTACCTGTGAAGTTTCAGCTCTGTAGCATGTCCAGAACCAGAAAAAAAAAAGTTTGTTTGTATTAGAATTAATATAGAACAGGGATATGGCTCCGCTATTTTCACACCTTGCCGGTTTTGTAGCAAGCGTTTTTTGGGGCATTTTTTTGGGGTCTTTGGAGGCAGGCATAACATCAGAACTTCTGTGTAGGGGTATATACACACACACACACATGTATGTATATATACACATACACATATATAGGTGTGAAAGTAGCAGAACACTATGCTTGCGCTAATGAAATAATTAACACCCATATGGCTTCTCTGCTATAACACCTATATGTGTGTATGTGTATAAATATATATAAGTGTGTGTGTGTGTATATATACCCCTATACAGAGGTTCAGATGTTTTGCCTGCCTCCAAAGACCCCAAAAAAATGCCCAAAAAAAAAACGCCTGCTGCAAAAACACACCTGGGTGTTTTTGTAGCTGGCGTTTTTTTGGGCATTTTTTGGGCGTCTTTGGAGGCAGGCATAACATCAGAACTTCTGTGTAATGCCCAAAAAACGCCAACTACAAAAACGCCCAGGTGTGTTTTTGCAGCACGCGGTTTTTTTGGGCATTTTTTTGGGGTCTTTGGAGGCAGGCAAAACATCTGAACTTCTGTATAGGGGTATATATACACACACGCTTATATGTATTTATACAAATACACATATATAGGTGTTATAGCAGAGAAGCCACATGGGTGTTAATTATTTCATTAGCGCAAGCATAGTGTTCTGCTACTTTCACACCTATATATGTGTATGTGTATATATACATACATGTGCGTGTGTATATATACACATACACAGAAGTTCTGATGTTAGGCCTGCCTCCAAAGACGCACAAAAAATGCCCAAAAAAACGCCAGCTACAAAAACGCCCAGGTGTGTTTTTGCAGCAGGCGTTTTTTGGGGGCATTTTTTTGGGGTCTTTGGAGGCAGGCAAAACATCTGAACTTCTGTATATTATTATTATTATTTTTTTTGGGGCATTTTTTTGGGGTCTTTGGAGGCAGGCAAAACATCTGAACTTCTGTATATTATTATTATTCTCCCACTCTACAAGACTCTGGTCCGGCCACATCTGGAGTATGCTGTCCAGTTCTGGGCACCGGTCCTCAGGAAGGATGTGCTGGAACTGGAGAAAGTCCAGAGAAGGGCAACAAAAATAATTAGGGGAATGGAGGACATCAGCTATGAGGAAAGACTACAAGCACTGAACCTATTCTCTCTGGAGAAGAGACGATTGAGGGGGGATATGATATCAATGTACAAATACTGTACTGGCGACCCTAGCATAAGGAACAAACTATTCAGAGTAAGGAAATACAATAAGACACGTGGCCACTCACTAAAAGTAGAGGAAAGGCGGTTTAACCTTAAAATGCGTAAGGGGTTCTTCACTGTAAGAGCGGTAAGGATGTGTAATTCTCTTCCACAAGCAGTCGTATCAGCAGGGAGCATTGATAGTTTCAAAAAACTATTAGATGGGCACCTTAGAGATCACAACATACAGGGGTATACAATGTACGGTTAAAAGCAAACACACACACACATCATAGATTGAACTGGATGGACTGATGTCTTTTTTCAACCTCACTAACTATGTAACTATGTATAGGGGTATATATACACACACGCTTATATGTATTTATACACATACACACATATAGGTGTTATAGCAGAGAAGCCATATGGGTGTTAATTATTTCATTAGCGCAAGCATAGTGTTCTGCTACTTTCACACCTATATATGTGTATGTGTATATATACATACATGTGTGTGTGTGTGTATATATACTCATACACAGAAGTTCTGATGTTATGCCTGCCTCCAAAGACGCCCAAAAAATGCCCAAAAAAACGCCAGCTACAAAAACGCCCAGGTGTGTTTTTGCAGCAGGCGTTTTTTTGGGCATTTTTTGGGGTCTTTGGAGGCAGGCAAAACATCTAATCTTCTGTATAGGGGTATATATACACACACGCTTATATGTATTTATACACATACACACATTTAGGTGTTATAGCAGAGAAGCCATATGGGTGTTAATTATTTCATAAGCGCAAGCATAGGTTTCTGCTACTTTCACACCTATATATGTGTATGTGTATATATACATACATGTGTGTGTGTGTGTGTATACCCCTACACAGAAGTTCAGATGTCATGCCTGACTCCAAACATGTCCTCAAAAAAGCCCTATAAACGCCTGCAGCAAAAAGCAGGGTGACAGGGGCGAAGCCATATCCCTGTTCTATAAGTGTTCTAAGGGAAACGATCGTTTCTCTATAGCGGTCACCCTGACATGGAAGGGTTTTGTCACCCTGCCATAGCAGTCAGAGTCAGTTAACCCTACACTACACTACGGTCCCCTTACACTTAACACTTTCCCTACAGAAACTAGATTATTAAATCTAACTATAGTGGAAAACAGTACCCTAACTACACTAGATATCCCTTTCCTCACACTAATAATTGCTAAATGACACTTTGAAGCAGAAGTAACAGAACTGCTTCCACTCTCTTCCACGTCCCTGTATTACAATGCTAGGAATTTGGCGGGGCTATCTTATATACTGGGGGGCGTATTTACTAATGATTGGCCTCTGGACCCCCTAGTCACTCCAATCACATTCCTAGCATTCTCCTGCCCCCTCAATTGGCTTTTACTGATGGTTCTGGTCCAATCATGGGCTTTTAAAGCCCATTTCCTGTCCCATTTTGGTCAGTTCTGGTTGCCGAATTCCGAACTTTTTCAGCAAAAAGTTCGGAATTCGGCCGAACCTCGAACAGTCAATGTTCGGGTCGAACCGATGGTCGACCCGAACCGTTCGATCATCCCTATCTACCAGTACCTCCAGGTCTTTTTCCATCCTAGACTCACCCAGAGATTCCCCCCCTAATGAGTAGCTTGCTTTCTGGTTTCTGGCACCCAAGTGCATTACTTTACATTTTTCAACATTAAACCTCATCTGCCGTGTAGTTGCCCACCCCATTATTTTGTTCAGGTCCGCTTGTAAGGTTTCCACATCCTGCCCAGAATATATTGGCATGCTTAGTTTAGTATCATCCGCAGATACTGAGATTGTACTAGATATCCCCTCCTCTAGATCATTTATGAATAAATTAAACAGGATTGGCCCCAGGACAGAACCCTGGGGGACCCCGCTTTCCACACCCGCCCAATCTGAGTACTCCCCATTAATCCCCACCCTTTGAAACCTCCCCTGGAGCCAGTTCTCTATCCAGGTACTCACCTTATGGTCCATACCTACCTTCCTTAGTTTGAACAGTAAGCGTTTGTGGGGAACAGTGTCAAAGGCCTTTGCAAAGTCCAGATACACCACATCCACAGGCTTACCTTTATCTAGGTGGCAGCTCACTTCATCATAGAAGGTTAATAGATTGGTTTGGCAAGAACGATTTTTCATGAATCCATGCTGATTACTACTAATAATACCGTTTTCATTACTAAAGACTTGTATGTGGTCCCTTAACATCCCCTCAAAAATCTTGCAGACTACTGATATTAGGCTGACCGGCCTATAGTTACCCGGGATATATCTCGGCCCCTTTTTAAATATCAGTACCACATTGGCTTTTTTCCAATCAGCTGGCACCATACCTGTCTGTAAACTATCCTTAAAGATCAAAAATAATGGTCTGGCAATCACCTGGCTGAGCTCTTTAAGAACCCTCGGGTGCAAGCCATCCGGTCCCGGTGATTTATTTATGTTAAGTTTCTCTAGTTTAGTTCGAAGTCTATCTTCTGTTAGCCATGGCGGTATTTCCTGAGGTGTGTTGTTTAGTTTGGCCTTGCAAGCTGGGTTAGTGTAGCCCCCCAATTCTTTTGTGAAGACTGAAGAGAAGAAATTATCTAACACCATCGCCTTTTCCCTGTCCTCTGTGGCCAAAACTCCCTTATCGTCTTTTATGGGGCCAATGTGTTCTGGCCTCGCTTTCTTACTGTTTATATACTTAAAGAATTTTTTGGGGTTGTTTTTACTCTCTTCCGCTATATGTCTCTCGTGTTCTATTTTAGCCGCCCTGATTTCGTCTTTACATTTCTTATTACACTCTTTGTAATGCTTAAATGCTGCCAATGACCCCTCAGTCTTGTATTTTTGAAGGCCTTTTCTTTAGCTCTAATATGCATTTTTATGTTGGAGTTTAGCCACCCAGGGTTTAGTTTTGCTCTTTTAAATTTATTTCCCTTTGGAATGCACTGACCAATCCCTTTGTTAAGTATGGTCTTGAAGCACTCCCATTTTTCCTACGGTTTCTTTGTTCCCAGGGTTCTATTCCATTTGATATTTTCTACCAGAGAGCGCAGTTTTGGGAAATTGGCTCTTTTGAAATTCAGTGTTCTTATATTGCCCTTGTGTTTCCTATTACTATAATTAATACTGAAACTAATTGACCCATGGTCACTGTTTCCTAAGTTGCCCCGTATTTCTATATCCGTGAGCCGGTCTGTATTGTTGGTAATCAGTAGGTCAAGTACCGCATTGTTTTTTGTCGGTGTATTCACCATCTAACCCATGAAATTGTCCTGAAAAACATTTAGGAACTGCCAAGCCTTGGCTGACTGCGCGGTTCTTCTGCCCAGTCTATATCTGGATAATTAAAATCCCCCATTACAATGACATTTCCCATCCTTGCTGCCAATCCTATCTGTAAAAGGAGGTCCGCTACCCCTCCTCCCTCTGGTTGGGGGGCCTATAGCATATGCCCAATATTACCTTCCCAAAAGTGCCTTCCCTTTGAAGTTCTACCCATAGGGATTCTGCCTAGTCCATAGCTCCATTATTAATATAATCTCTCATATTTACCTGTACACTGTTCCTAATATACAGACATACCCCTCCCCCTCTTTTACCTGCTCTATCTCTGCGATAAAGGGAATACCCCTGAATGGTCGCCATCCAGTCATGAGAGCTGTCAAACCAAGTCTCTGTTATCCCCACAAAATCTAAGTCCTCCTCAAACATCAGTAGCTCCAGCTCTCCCATCTCTTTGGCCAGGCTTCTGGCATTGGTATACAACCTTCTTAATTTTGACAGGTTACATATATCCTCATTTGATGTTTTTAGGCTGCTCTCTTGATTTTTCCCCATTTTTCCTGGGTTTAGTAGCTTCGAACACCCTACCGCTAATACCCCCATTTCTGCCCTCTAAATCTTGCTTTCCACTGGCTAATTCTACATCTGTACCCCCCCCCCCCCATCACCTATTTTAAAATCCCCTCTAACTTTGTGGCCATCCTCTCACCCAGTACATCTGCACCCTCCCCATTTAGGTGCAATCCGTCCCTACCAAAGAGCCAGTGGCCAACTGAGAAGTCGGCCCAGTTCTCAAGGAACCCAAAACCCTCCTTACTACACCAGCTCCTCAGCCACTTGTTAACTTCCCTAATCTCCCGCTGCCTCTCTGGTATGGCTCGAGGTACAGGTAGTATTTCTGAAAATACTACCTTGGAGGTCCTACTCCTCAACTTAGCGCCTAAGTCCCTGAAATAGTTTAGGAATCTCCATCTTCCTCTGCCTATGTCATTGGTACCCACATGTACCATGACAGCTGAGTCTTCCCCAGCCCCACCCAGTAATCTGTCCACCCGATCTGCGATGTGCCGAACCCGAGCGCCCGGTAAACAACAGACTGTTTGGCGCCCACGGTCTTTGTGACAGATTGCCCTCTCTGTCCTTCTAATGATTGAGTCCCCTACCACCAGCACCTGTCTTTCCTTTCCCTTTCTCCCGGCCTCACTGGAGGAGTTCTTCCCCTGGCAGCTAGGGGCGTCACTCTGCTGCAGGAATGCTGGTCCCTGACTGGTTTCCCCAACATCACGCAAAGGGGTGTATCTATTGGGGTGCTCCAGCCCAGCATCGGCCTCCTTGCCTTGTCCCCTTCTACCCCTCCTGTCACCCCTCTACTCTGCTCTGATGCCTGCACCTCCAATACTCCGCCCACCTCTGTGCAGGCCCCTGCCTGCGCCTGACGGGTATGATCCCGGCTCTCCTTCGGTATGGACATTCGGCTCAGTGTTGCCAGCTGCCTCCCTAGATTTAGGACCTGAGCTTCCAGGGAAGCAACGTGCTTATATTTTGTGCATTTGTATTCACCCTCAATTGCATGATCGAGGAACGCATACATATTACAAGATGTACACCGAGTCGCATCTCCACACCCGCCGGGCATTGTACCTACTAATCTAATCTAAAGGGGATTTAGTAATTAAAGTCTGTCCTGTGTGGCTGTTTCCTAGCTTCCTATCTCTACCTTCTCACCCTCTGGTACTCCGCTACACTCCCTTGACACTCAGTCGCACAGCCCGGTCAGACGCACAACACTCTCAGTCGCACAACACTCTCAGTATCCGTAGGTAAATATGAGTTTGGGTCAGTGACCTTAAAAGTAAGATTTGGTGACAAGCTGATTATTCACTAGTGATATCTCCAAATCAAGGAAGTGAACCGCCTTCTCACTAACATCATAGGATAGTTGAATCCCCCTATCATTCTGGTTAAGGAATCCCATAAAAGAATCCAACGAAATTCTATAGGAGAAGGATGTCGTCTATGTACCGAACCCATAGGGCCAACTCAAACCTAGTCTGAGGGTAGACAACATCCTCCTTCCACTTGGCCATGAAGAGATTGGCCAAGCTGGGAGCGAATTTAGCTCCCATGGCTACACCCTTTTGCTGCACATAAAAATTGCCATCAAACCAAAAATAATTATGGCTTGTAGCAAACAACAATAATTCCAAAATAAATTCACGTTGGAGAGGGGGGAAAAGATGTATCCATTTTAGTATAATGTAGCTTGAACCCACAAACATGTGAGATGCAAGTGTAAAGGGAGGCAACATCCGTTGTTACTAGCAGATGCTCTCCCTCTAACACAATATCTTTAAGGATGTTAATAACATTAGTATCTCTTAAATATGATGGTGTTTTCTGTGGTTGTAAAAAATAATCAATATACCTGCCAAATCTGGAAGTAATTGAGTCGATTCCGCTCACTATAGGGTGACCCGGTGGGTGAGCGGATTTCTTGTGCATCTTAGGGAGATAGTACATGATGGGTATTCTCGGTGCAGTGGGTATAAGATAAGCTCTCTCTTTCTTATCAAATAGCTGATCTTTGAATCCTCTTTCAACTATTTTGGTCAACTCTCTTTTGTATACTGTGGTAGGATTACTTAATAACTGAATATAAGTATCCTTATCATTTAGGATCCTACCCATCTCTGCAAGATAATCGGCTTTATCCAAAAGGACAATACCGCCCCCCTTATCGGCAGGGTGAATAACTAAGTCCTTCCTTTCACAGAGGGATTTAAGCCCAATTTTTATCTGAAGTTGCATGAATTGTTTCTTAGAATGTAACTGGGCTAAGTCTTTAAGTACAAGGTCCTTAAATACAATAACTGAAGGAGCCATGGGGCCAAGAGGATTAAACACTGAAGGATTAGAAAGTCCCGAGTGTTTGATACTCGAAATAGATTTATGGGAAGAAGCATCATGAGGATTTGAAATTATACACAGTACCTCTGGACATTTTTTTTTTTTTTTTTTAAAGAAACTTTATTAAAGTCAATGAACGGTACAAAGAGAAAGTTATAACATTGTACAACACATTTTAACATTTTTTTCGGGGTCAAAAGCTGAGCAAAAGAAAGAGCTCAATTCTGACCCGGAAGAGCAATAAGGGTAACCATGTCAAATACAGAAATACAGAATATACTAGAACCCTAGTTGGATGGATCTTGATTAACTAGGAGGGATTGGTGCCATGGGAGGGGAAGTTGTAACTGGGGGGGGACAGGGGAGGATTAGAGGTAAGGAGGTGGGGGGGGGGGGACATGAAGAGGGGAGGAATGCCTGTGAGATATACCACTCAGATTTTGACACATTTCCTACAGTATTGATTTCCACTACCCAGTATCAGCATATACAAAAGTGTCCGCAGTCAGTGCAGAAACGGCATTTGTGGGTAGTGAGGCAAGGAAGTCCTGCCATTTGCTGGAGAAACGAGCAGAAGAGGATGAAGAGTCGGAGTCCATGTTGAGCCGGTCTTTAGTCATAAGGCTTAGAAGCTCACGATGTACTTGTGAAACAGTAGGGCCCTCGTTTGCAATCCAATTGGCAAGGATAACCCTGCGGGCTATCAGTAAACAGGTTAGGATCCATGTCCGAGGGTGAGGTAGAGGACGGCTAGTCCATATTTGGAGACGTTTGTCCCAGTATCCAAAGACAAGTAACAGAGGGTCTTTAGGGAGCTGAAGGAGCGTGATTTGGTGGATGAACGCCAGCACCTGGTCCCAAAATGTAGATATAAATGAGCATGACCAAAATCTGTGGCGTAGTGATGGACGGGTAGTTTTGCAAAGGGGGCATAGACGCGCTGAGGGGGACTGTTCGTTTGACGTGAAAGGAATATAGGCTCTGTGCAGTATTTTCAGCTGCGTCTCCCTCCACGTTTCATTAGGTGTCAGTCGCACAGTGCATTTGTATCCTTGGAATAACTTCGTGACCAAATTCTCCATGGGAAAGTCCTTGGCCCAGTTGGCAGCCGATGACCCAGCGAGGTTTGAGGACGTAAGTTTCTGAAAGGGCTTGTATATGTCAGAGATGCTATAAGTGCCGGATAACAACAGAGGGTCCAGCAAGGGATCACTGAACCTTTTGGTAATCGAGGCACCCGATGAACGAAGAAAACTAAAGCACTGCATGATAGGAAAAACGTGCGAGGCCGGAAGGTGGTAATCATCCAGAATATCTTGAAGTGGTCGGGGCTTACCCGTAGCGTGGTTGCAGAGATCAGAGAAGTTCGATAGGCCTTTTCGACGCCATAGAGCAAAGTAGTCCGAATGCAGTCCGGGAGTAAATGCAGGGTTGCCCTGTATAGGCAAGTGCTTGGACATGGAGGGGGGGAGCCTCAGAAGTTTCCTGGACTCCCTCCAAGCGATCACTGTGTCTCGCAGGAGAACATTGTGCTGCAGTTGAGAGGGCATAGACTTCCATTTAACATGGAGGAGGGCTGCCAGCGAGAAGGGAGCAGACATTTGCGATTCAAGTACAAAATTGGAGTAGAGAGAAGCCCTCGAGAGCCAGTCCAGGGAGATTCTGAGTAGGCATGACAGATTATATAATCTAATATTAGGAAGACTAGCTCCCCCCTCGCCCCTGGGAAGACAGAGTTTGCTGTAGGAGATGCGGGGCCTTTTGCCTCGCCACACAAATCTAGAAATACTGGAGGTCAGCGACTTGATATCTTTGTGTTTTAATAACAGAGGAAGCGTTTGTAGAGGGTATAAAAGTCGCGCAAAACTGACCATTTTCACCAGATGACATCTTCCCAGGAGCGAGAGAGGCAGATCCATCCAACTATCTAGTTCACGAGAGATCTTATGGAAAAGAGGGGGATAGTTCAGAGTATAGACAGAAGAGGGGATTTTGCCTATTTTGATACCCAAGTACGTTATGTGGGATTGCGCCACGGTGAAGGGAGAAGAGGAGACCCATGCGGGTTTGGGTGCGTTGCCCAGGGGGAGGATTTCGCTTTTAGCGTAATTTATCCGCAGGCCCGAACATAGTTTAAAGTTATCAAAGATCGATATGATGGTGTGCATGTCCGAGGAGGGATTTCTGGTAAATATTAACACATCATCGGCGAAAAGGGATATTCGTAATTCGTGACTACCAATCAGGATACCATGGAGAGGCGCCTTGTCCAAAAGAAACCTGGACAATGGTTCTAGGGCCAGATTAAAGAGGAGAGGAGACAGGGGACATCCCTGTCTCGTGCCCTTGAATAAGCGGAACTCGTCGGTAAGGGACCCCGCTACCCACAACCTGGCCGCAGGAGAAGCATACATGGCCCCGACAACGTGAGTGAACGGCCCCGAAAAGCCAAAAGAAGTTAGAACCTTGGATAACCAGTCAAAACTCACGTTGTCAAAGGCCTTCTCCGCGTCCAGGGTGATGATAGCCAGATCCCCCCCCGAGGAAGCCGCGGCCTGGTCTAAAGCCAAGAGAACCTTACGGATATTAGAGGCAGCTGACCTCCCCTTGGTAAACCCCGACTGGGCTGGGTGTATCAAGGACGGCATGATGAGTGCCAGTCGAGATGCCAGTATTTTTGACAGGATTTTAACATCCAAGTTTAGCAAGGAAATGGGTCGGTAGGATCCTGGTTCCAGAGGATCCTTCCCTTTTTTCGCTAATAATTTTATTATGGCTTGGTTGCCAGTGGGAGGGTAGCAACCCCCATTCCACAAGGCTGAGTACACCTCTAGAAGTGTGGGGCCGATTATGTCTATGGCGTTTTTATAGAATTCCCCGGTGAGGCCGTCAGGGCCTGGGGCTTTGTTGGGGGCAAGGCTTTTTATCGTGTCATGGATCTCTTGAAGGGTCACTGGAGCGTTTAGTGTCTCTAGTTGTGACGGAGAAATTTTAGGAAGGGTGACATTGTCTAGGAAGAAACTGGCTAGTCGGTCGTCAAAAGGGTCTGGGGAATACAGAGAGGCATAAAAGTCTCTCATTGTTTTCTTCACCTCCGGGGGGGTGGATACAGTAATGCCTGATGAGCTACGGAGGGAAGCAATATGTGTGGGTTTGTAGGGAGTCCCGCAAAGTCTCGCCAAGAGCTTCCCTGCTTTGTTCCCATATTTATGCATCAGGGCCGAGAAACGAGCGCGTTTAATGTTTTCCAGGTTGTCTGCCCACGAGTCAAAGGCCTGCTTGGCTAAGGTCCATTCCTGCCGATATTCGGGGGAGTCTGCGGTCAGCAGCAGCCTTTGAGCTACCTGAAGCCTCTCGCTGGCCCGTCGGTAACTTTCAGAGGCGTTTTTCCTATAGGCCGAGGCATAGGATATAATTTTACCACGAAGGTAAGCTTTGCCCGTCTCCCAGAACAGGTTGGGCTGCGAGACGTGCGAAGCGTTGAGCTCTGCAAAGTCCTCCCATGCCTTAGCCAAGTACGCCTGGAATCCTTTGTCAGTGTGGAGACAGCTCGGAAATCGCCATAGCCTGGTGTCAGCCTGCTTATCAGGTGGATCTAGCGTCAGGGATATGGGAGCATGGTCAGATATAACAATATCATGGATGTCTGGATCCTCAATTCTGTGAAGAACATCGGTCGAGGAGAAAAAGTAGTCTATTCTGGTAAATACCTTGTGCGGGTGGGAGTAGAATGTAAAGTCCCTGTCGGTAGGGTTGTGGAGGCGCCATACGTCCGTAAGGTGAAGGGAATCTATTAATTGCGCCAGGGGACCCGGGGTCAGAGGGGCCGAACCCTTGCGTCTATTTTTTGTCAAAGACTTGTCTAAGAGTGGGTCCATGAGGGCATTAAAGTCCCCCCCTATGAGATGTGGAACTTGGGGATACTTGAGAAGATGTACGGAGAGGTCTCTATAGAAGGACTGGTCTGGGACGTTGGGAGCGTACACGTTCGTTAGCAGTATTTCCCTGTCATTTATTTTTAAATGAGCGGAGACATAGCGTCCTTTAGAGTCAGCGGTAACGGATAGGACGTCACAGGAGAGCCGTTTATGAATAAGTATTAAAACACCTGCTTTGCGACCTAGGGCGGCCGAACCCACCACCGTGCCAACCCACAACTTCCGCATCCGGAGGAAGTCATCGGAGGAGAGGTGGGACTCCTGCAACAAGGCAATGTCAGTCTTGAGCCTTTTAAGATGTCTCAAAACCTTCATCCGTTTGATCGGGGACCTCAGACCCCTGACATTCCATGACAGAATCCTCATGGAGGGTCAGGGGGGAGGGGGTGTGTAGCTGACATTGGGGTACCCGTGTAGGCAAGTGCGTCCGGCAGGGTAGCATAAAGGGAGATGAGAGCTGTAGGGAAGTAGTGGCAATAGGGTGACATGTGACACTTGATAGGAACCGTCCCCTTCCTCGGAGCCATGGGTAAAGGTGAGAGGAGAGGTATAAAGGAAAGGGTTAAGGGTAGTGGGAGAAGGATAAACAAATGGATAAACAAAAAAGCATAAAGCATGGACCTCACTTTTTTCCGAATGCTGCGACCGTATCCACCGGCGAAGCCCTAGGTGCGGACCCGAGCAGGTCTGGCACCGCCTCATCCCCGGCCCCCCAAATGTGGGGGGGGGAGGGGGAGTGGTAGTTTGGGCTCCCCAAAAACATGGCCCGTATGCGAGTAACTTAATGCCAAAAGCAGGCACAGTGCAGCATCTAGGAAACCCAGACGTGAAGCCAAAGATGACATGACAAAACATTTCAACCCATGATAACAATAACCGTCTGAAAAACATCAATACATCATATGTATGCATATAAACATTAAGAGCGATAAGGAGGAGGGTGGGATCACCACACGGCCCCCAGGATGGACCTGGGGGGACATATGGCAGGAGAGAATAACTATGCAAGGGGGTGATACTTTACGTGATCCCAATCAACGCCCTCAGAAGAGGAGAGAGACACACGCAGGGGTCCAGGACTCCTCAGCGGTTCGGGAGGAAACGGCTGCCGCCAACAACGTCCGAGTACTTCTGCCTCTTGGGGGGTTCCTTGCGAGGGCTCCATGGGACCAGGGTGCGCTGGGTTGGAGGGGTTTTAGATGAACAGGTGTCCGACCCACCCGCCTGGAGAGAGCGAGCGAAAGCTTCCGCCTCCGAGGGGTCTTGGAAAGACAATTGTTCGCCAGAGGGTGCGCGTAGCCGAAGTGTCGCCGGGTATGCCAATGTGAATTTGATTTGAGCTTGGTGCAGCTTTGAGCATACAGTCTGGAAAGCCTTCCTCTTCTTGGCCACTTCCACCGAATAATCAGCAAAAATCAGGACTTTAACACCATCGATCTGAAGAGATTTGGATTGTCTGAATTTTTGGAGGATAGCGGATTTGTCGGCGTAATTTAAGTATTTAGCTATGATCGGACGCGGCGTGGTTCTGTCAGAGGAGTGAATCCCCATGCGGTGGGCCCTTTCAACCACGCAGATGCCATGCAGACCCAGCGCCTCCGGGATCCGTTTGGAGCAAAGGTCCGGGATGGATGATGGCGGCACGGATTCCGGTATTCCAATAAAGCGGAGGTTACTCCTACGCGCTCTATTCTCCAAGTCCTCCACCTTTTGCAGCAGAAACTGGTTGGTTTTGTCCTGGGTTATTTCGAAATTGTGGGAGCTGTATATCTCCTCCTCTATGCTGGCCACCCGAGTTTCCACCTCATTCAGCCTGTGCGATTGAGCAGCAAGCTGCTTTTTGATGTCCTGCATACCAGCTGCTACAGCCGACTGAACTGCAGCAGAAATAGTGGGGGAGAGAAGGGCAATGCGGTCCGACTGTGGGTCTCCCAGGGATGGCAGTTCTGGGGATGGTGGAGCCGCTATGTCCATTTGTGAGGCCTCCGCCGCGGGGAGGGCCGAGACCGGGGCCTCGATTTGCGGCTGGCCCGGCGGAACGCTTTTTTCCAAAAATTTGTCCATTGCGGCAATATAGCTGGTCCTGGGGGTTGCCCGGAGGTGGGGGAGCCGGATGCGGACTCTTATTGATCAAATAGGCCGATTTTTTATGCCGATTACGGGTCCGACCGCGGGAGCCGAGGGAGAGCGCTCCTACCTCATTCGGCGCCGGAAACCGGAAGTACCTCTGGACATTTAACTTATGAATGAACTTGTGTATGTCTATAAAGGTGTTAAATTTGTTCAAAGGTTTTTGGGGTCTTTTAGGTGGGGCATCTGGTTTATCAATTGATTTAGCGAATATTCATGGTATCTCTCTCTACATTCATTGACTCCATAGATTCAGTGGTTGAGTTCAAGTCGTGTTTTCTCTCCCCTTTTTTCCTCTAGAATGGTCCAGAATTTTCCATTTGTGAATATGTTCTTGTTCCTCTTATTATCATGTTTTATTGAATACTATTTTTAATATTTATTTTAAATTTAATTTTATATTTTTTTCACCATTATATCCAATCAAGGTCTCTCTTGATTTGGAATACATATAGACAGCATTAATTTATGTCTGATTGTCGATTAATTAAAATTTTCTATGCTAGCTTTTTATTTATGAGTGTTACCACAATTATTTCATTTGGAACAGTTTTATAGGCTGTTTTCCTATTGTCATGGTGACCACTCGGTTCCTTCTGGTTCTCAGTGAGGAGACTTGGTAAGTTATATATGTCGCCATTGCTACCCCTCCTACGCTCCTGTCTCTCTAAGGGGGATGTGGTATGACCGTAGAGGGTGGATTTACGATTGCTGGCAAGAGGCAGGGTTGTTCCGCTTTCTGGAGTCGCTCTGCGATAGCCAGAATTGATGTGGTCTGGGGGGCGTGGCTTGATGGCGGACCGAGCAGCACACTAAAGTCTGAGCTCCTCGCTTCCTCTTACCATCCTACATGCTATCCTGCACCGATTGCCGTGATACTTACCCTGATCGATTCCTCCGGATCCCGGGACCATCCCGCTGCCCGACCATGGTGAAGATTGGCCCCCAGAAAGCCATGCCATCGACCGGAATGATGGATTGGTTCCTCAGCCAAAATGGCGCCGGTGACCTCCGCTCCTCCTCAGCCAGCACGGCCCCTCTGCCTGTCTCCACTTCACAAGAGGATTTCTTCTCCTCCACGGCCCCTGGTCTTCCCGATCTTCGCCCCCCTTCACCTGCTAGTGAGGGGGATACCTTTCCACTGCCGGATGAACAAGGTTGAGCCTACCCTGGGACAAATTATTCATATCCATTCAAGACTGCAAGGCCTCCCTTACGGCCCGCATTGAAAACATTCATATTGACTTTTCTTTACTGAAACATGATGTGCAGAATATGAGGGAGAGAGCGGGGCCACTGAAGAACGTATTAGCACTATCGAGGATACTGTAACCCCATTATCTATTACCGTGCGGGAAACTTCCAGGGAACTTGTGGCGCTGCGCGCCAAACTTGATGATTTAGAAAATAGATCACTCCACAACAACCTGCGTTCTGTGGGATTCCCTGAATGTTCTGAGGGCTCCACGCCTGAAAGCTTTTTATTGTCCTGGCTGCAAACTACTTTGGGCCCAAATGTCCTTCCTAGTTCCTTTGCTATTGAGCGGGCACACCGTACTCTTCCTCGCCCTCCTCCTGTGGGTGCACCTCCATCATTGCTCGAATCCTTAATTTTCAAGACAAAGTGGCCATACTGCGTGCAGCCCATCTGAAGGGTGCACTACAATGTAACGGTCAGACCATACGGATTTTCACTGACTTCTCGGCGGATTTCCAGAAACGGAGGGCTTCCTTTGCATCTGCCAAGGCTAGACTACGCGATCAAGAGGTCTCCTACTCCATGTTGTTTCCAGCCAAGCTTAAAGTTATCCATGCCCATAAATCCCTTTTCTTCAACTCTCCTGGGAAAGCATCTACCTGGCTGCATGACACCTTTGGGGGCTCTCAAAGGCCTAGGCATCGCTGACCGTGATGTACCCCTTCTGTACTGATGGACTCTGAGTGCTTACATACTGCTCTACCTGTTTCACACAGTGCCTCACTGGACCCTTCCGGAGGCCTTTTCTGTCAAACGGTACTTTCTGTCCTACCAGTCCCTTTCTACATTTGGACATGGGCTTCCTGGAGGGGCACCAGTGTCCTCCATCCTCCCTGCTGCTGGGCAACCCTTTCCTGCTACCTTGGTGTCTCTATTGGATTTCTGTGTTGACACGGCGGTCTCCTTATTTCTATAGAGGAATGCTGTAGGCGTTTGTGTGTTGTTCGGGGGGGGGGGGGTTCCTTTTTTTTCTGCTCCCTTTTTTTCCCCTGCGGCAGGTAATTTTTTTGGTCCTGCTTTCCCTTCTTTTGGGTTTTTTTTTTTTTTTTTTTGCCCTCTCATAGGTTTATGCTCGCATCATAAGGATACTGACTATTGGTTGTTTTTATTTTGGGATCCTAAGCTCTCTATGGTTGGGATGGTAGAGCGGGGTGGGGGGGTTGGGTTTGTTTCTGTTGGTGCTTCAACCTGTTTGGGTTTTTTCACTCCCTTGGGTCTCCTGGTGCTCCCCCTGTGTCGCCCCCGTTGTGCTGCTCCCCCTTTTTGGTGTTAGCGGCTGGCAGACGCCTATGTTTATATTACGGTCAATGTCAATATGTGTACTCCTTTGAAGGTTATTTCATGGAATGTCAGGGGTTTAAACTCTCCTCACAAGCGGTCCCTGGTCTTCTCCTTCCTCAAACACCATAAGCCTCATATTGTCTGTCTCCAAGAAACCCATCTTGTACCACCTAAACATTTAGCCCTAAAAAGAGCTTGGATAGCTCGTTCCTATCAGGCCTTTCATACTTCCTACTTCAGGGGGGTCTCGGTTCTTGTTGCTAGGTCCCTCTCAGCGGAGGTGCTTCGCATACGGGCAGACCCCAAGGGCAGATTTGTCCTCATCTCCCTACAGATTGGTCGTATGGTCCTCCATTTGGTTAATCTTTATATTCCCCCACCGTTCTCGGCAGAAATTATCCACAAAGTTACCTCCTATGTACTGGACTCTCCATTGGGTCATGTCCTCTATGTTGGGGACTTTAATGCTGTAGTGGACCCTGTCATGGACTGCTTGCGGAGAGAGGGGCGTGTTTTCCAGTCCCTTCTGGACTGGATACAAGTATATGGTTTGATGGATGTGTGGCACTGGAAACATCCAGACATTAGGCAGTATACGTGTCACTCTGATTCCTTTAAAATTATGTCTCGTATTGATATGGTTTTTGCTCCCTCTCACACCCTTCTGCTCGTCACTTGGGCATCCATCCTCCCCCGAGGAATCTCGGATCATGCCCCAGTGGTGGTGGAACTCTCAATTCTTCTGGCCTCCAGCCCATCCCTATGGCGTCCTAATGCTCATTGGTTAACTGATCCAACGGTTCTGGGGGCGAGCTCTAAAGTTGTCTCGGAGTACTGGGACACGAACCTGCTGACTGCAGACTCCCTAACGATGTGGGAGGCATTCAAACCCTCTGCCCGGGATACCTTTATGTCCATCACTGGTATTCTTCGTAAGAATAATAAAATTTGCACTGAGGAGCTTGAGTCCGCCTTGGTGCAGGCTGAAGGGGCTTATGCTGCTCAACCCTCTCTGCATACACATGCTCAATGGCTTCAGGCCCGTAGGAGCTACGAGTTCCGCCTCCTGCATCTTACCCAGAAACGTATGCTATATACTTCCCAAAAGCTATTTGAGCATGGAAATAAGGCAGGGTGTCTGCTGGCCTATTTGGCCTGCCCGGAGTCTTCTCCCACCTCTATTCCGCAGATTCGTCTTTCCCCGGCGGAGGTGGTAGAGGCTCCTCCAGCCATCCTAGATGCATTTGTCTCCTTCTTTACGGACCTCTATACCTCCACCGCCCACTATGACGAAGCCTCTCTGGCTCTATACCTCTCTGACGTTACTCTCCCTACTTTGACGGCTCAGGATAGTGACAACCTTGAGTCCCCACTTAGGATAGATGAGATAGAGTTTGCAATCGGTCAGATGCGCAAACATAAAACCCCGAATGGTATCATACGTTTAAACACCTTCTCAGCCCCCACCTCCTGCGTACTTTCGAGGCCGCTCTGGCAGCTGGTGTGCTTCCCCCATGGATGCGTGAGGCCCTGATTGTTCTCCTCCTTAAACCCCGTAAGGACCCCCTAAACTGTGATTCCTACAGGCCCATATCGTTATTCAATGTAGATGTAAAAATACTAGCTAAAGTGTTGGCCAACCGTTTAAATAAGATTATCCCTTCTTTAGTGCAGGATGATCAGGGAGGTTTTATCCCCGGCCGGTCCACTCGTATGAATATCTGCAGGTTGTTTCATAACTTACGCTACCCACATCCCAATTCCTCAACCCGAGCCATTGTTTCCCTAGACACCTGCAAGGCGTTTGATAGTGTAGAATGGCCCTATCTATTTAAGGTTTTGCAGAAGTATGGGTTTGGTCCCTGTATGATTGCCTGGATTAGGCTTCTGTATACTGCTCCTGTCGCCAGGGTCAGGGTGAATGCTGCAATCTCCCAGAGGTTCTCGATTTCTAGAGGCATGAGGCAGGGGTGTCCTTTATCCCCACTTTTATTTGCCCTGGCCATTGAACCCCTGGCTGTTCGGATACGTGATGCTCCGGATATCAGGGGTCTGACTGTTGGTCCCATTGAAGAGACTTGGCGGATCCCTCTGACTCTTTGTGCACCCTCCTCAGGGAGATGGAGAGCTTCGGGGACTTTACCGGCTTTTGCATTAATTGGTCCAAATCTACTCTTTTTCCTTTGGATCCGGTGACTGAATCAGTGATTTATCCAGGTTCTAAACTCCAGGTGTCCCATTCCTTTCGTTATCTTGGGGAAATTGTCCAGTTACCATTACATTCCTATGTGTCCAATAATCTCTGTCCTCTCATTCATCTCCTCCAACAATGTACCTCTCAGTGGATGGACCTCCCCTTAAATTTGGTTGGGCGAGCTAATATGATTAAAATGATTTTCCTCCCAAAAATTTTATATGTTTTGGCCAATGCCCCTTGCAAAGTCCCTAAATCCCTCTTTAGGCGGATAGACAGTTTTATTGGCATTCCTATGGCATAACAAGCCCCCCAGGATAGCTTTAGACACTCTGAAGTTACCTACGCACCTGGCCGGCTTGGCCTTCCCCAATTTCTACTGCTACTACCTTGCGTCTCAACTGGTGGTGGTCCATGACTGGTTGCATCCCTCCTCACATAATGCCTGCACTACTACTGAGGCTGCCATTGTCGCCTCACTTGAATCTCTTCACAATATAGTGTATCGGCGACGTGTCCCCTCGGTCCCGGGTGCCTTTATGCTTCAAACCACCCTGTCCCTCTTTAAAACGGTGATACAGCGGCTTCCTATGGATGCCTGGACCTCGTCCCCTAATAATCCGCTCTGGTGCAATCCCGAGCTCCCTGAATTGCTGTCCTACCCCTGTTACCAGTTCTGGATAGTTAAGGGTATTAAATATCTTAACTAGGGTTGAGCGAACACAGACTGTATTGTTCGTGTTCGTACCGAATAATTGGATTTTTGTTACCCGAACACGGACCCGAAAACTTTACTGTATATTCGGGTAAAAATCCGTGTTCGGTCATTTTATTTCCGGGTTTTGTATGCATTGGCGCGCTTTTCATGGCAGGCTTTCAACAGCCAATCAACAAGCGTTTAACTGGTGTGCCTTAAGCCATCCCAGCCATGCCTACAAATGTATTAGTAGCTGTGATTGGCCATCTGAAGCATGTGACCAAGTCTTTATAAGTTCGAGCCAGCGCCGCTGCGTCATTCTGCTGTGTTAGTTCAGGGACAGAGCACACATCATACGTGCTGGCTGCTGATTAGGGACAGACAGGCAAAAACCACTTGTGTCCGGATAGAATTGAGGGACAGGTCGGAGTGTGTTAGGCAGGGCGAGTTGTAAGGCATTTTAGGGCGAGGCTGCTGATTTTTAGGGTCAGTGTTCTACAACCGATATTGCTGTGTGGGGGGGGGTTTGTAGTGACCGATCTTATCAATCCTTTTAGGGAGAGGCTGGAGATAGGCAGGTGTCAGTGGTCCACATTGATTTTGCTGTGTGTGGGGTGCAGTGAACACAATCTTTTTTGCCCACTAAAGAGGAGGGAGAAAAGTCTTTTTCTATCAGTCACTGTGTGCAGCGTTTTTCCGACCTTCAGTGCTGTGCTGTGCTGACTGTGATCATACACTGCTGTGTTCAGTGTTCACATCATGTGCTATTATTGAGAGATTTCAAAAGTTATACACTTTTTTCTATTCCACTATTCAATATACACCCTTGGGTTAAAAAAATTAAATTGTGGCATAGTCTGTACTAATCTAGTTAAAAATTAAAAACTTAAAAAGGGGAATTTTTTTTTCCCTCCATAGCCTGCAGCAGAGCTGGTCCACATCGATTTTGCTGTGTGTGGGGTGCAGTGAAAACAATCTTTTTTGCCCACTGAGGAGGAGGGAGAAAAGTCTTTTTCTATCAGTCACTGTGTGCAGCGTTTTTCCTTCAGTGCTGCTGTCACTGTGCTGACTGTGATAATACACTGCTGTGTGTGTTCACATGTGCTATTATTGAGTGGTTTCAAAAATCATACACTTTTTTCTATTCCACTATTCAATATACAGCCTTGGGTTAAAAAAATTAAATTGTGGCATAGTCTGTACTAATCTAGTTAAAAATTACACTTAAAAGGGGAATTTTTTTTTTCCCTCCATAGCCTGCAGCAGAGCTGAATGATATAAGACACTGCTGTTCACATGTGCTATTGATAAATCACACCAATTTTATATCATATTTTCTATTTCGCTATTCAATCAAAACCTTTGGGTATAAACAATTAAATTGCGGGATAGTCTGTGTTGGTACGTGTGAGATACACCTTTCCAATTTTTGGGGTGCATCTCATACTTCTGAAGATTTGAGGGTGCTGCCTGTTCCGAACTCCTCCTACTCCTCATCCTGCCTTTGGGGGTACAAAAAATAGTAATTGGGGCCTAGTCTGGTTATGTACGTGTGAGATACATACACTTTTTTTGATAATATTTTCTATTCCGCTATTCAATAAAAACCTTTGGGTATAAACAATTAAATTGCGGGATAGTCTGTGTTGGTACGTGTGAGATACACCTTTCCAATTTTTGGGGTTCATCTCATACTTCTGAAGATTTGAGGGTGCTGCCTGTTCTGTACTCCTACTCCTCATCCTGCCTTTGGGGGTACAAAAAATAGTAATTGGGGCCTAGTCTGGTTCTGTACGTGTGAGATACATACACTTTTTTTGATAATATTTTCTATTCCGCTATTCAATCAAAACCTTTGGGTATAAACAATTAAATTGCGGGATAGTCTGTGTTGGTACGTGTGAGATACACCTTTCCAATTTTTGGGGTGCATCTCATACTTCTGAAGATTTGAGGGTGCTGCCTGTTCCGAACTCCTCCTACTCCTCATCCTGCCTTTGGGGGTACAAAAAATAGTAATTGGGGCCTAGTCTGGTTCTGTACGTGTGAGATACATACACTTTTTTTGATAATATTTTCTATTCCGCTATTCAATCAAAACCTTTGGGTATAAACAATTAAATTGCGGGATAGTCTGTGTTGGTACGTGTGAGATACACCTTTCCAATTTTTGGGGTGCATCTCATACTTCTGAAGATTTGAGGTTGCTGCCTGTTCCAAACTCCTCCTACTCCTCATCCTGCCTTTGGGGGTACAAAAAATAGTAATTGGGGCCTAGTCTGGTTCTGTACGTGTGAGATACATACACTTTTTTTGATAATATTTTCTATTCCGCTATTCAATAAAAACCTTTGGGTATAAACAATTAAATTGCGGGATAGTCTGTGTTGGTACCTGTGAGAAACACCTTTCCAATTTTTGGGGTGCATCTCATACTTCTGAGGATTTGAGGGTGCTGCCTGTTCCAAACTCCTCCTACTCCTCATCCTGCCTTTGGGGGTACAAAAAATAGTAATTGGGGCCTAGTCTGGTTCTGTACGTGTGAGATACATACACTTTTTTTGATAATATTTTCTATTCCGCTATTCAATCAAAACCTTTGGGTATAAACAATTAAATTGCGGGATAGTCTGTGTTGGTACGTGTGAGATACACCTTTCCAATTTTTGGGGTGCATCTCATACTTCTGAAGATTTGAGGGTGCTGCCTGTTCCGAACTCCTCCTACTCCTCATCCTGCCTTTGGGGGTACAAAAAATAGTAATTGGGGCCTAGTCTGGTTATGTACGTGTGAGATACATACACTTTTTTTGATAATATTTTCTATTCCGCTATTCAATAAAAACCTTTGGGTATAAACAATTAAATTGCGGGATAGTCTGTGTTGGTACGTGTGAGATACACCTTTCCAATTTTTGGGGTTCATCTCATACTTCTGAAGATTTGAGGGTGCTGCCTGTTCTGTACTCCTACTCCTCATCCTGCCTTTGGGGGTACAAAAAATAGTAATTGGGGCCTAGTCTGGTTCTGTACGTGTGAGATACATACACTTTTTTTGATAATATTTTCTATTCCGCTATTCAATCAAAACCTTTGGGTATAAACAATTAAATTGCGGGATAGTCTGTGTTGGTACGTGTGAGATACACCTTTCCAATTTTTGGGGTGCATCTCATACTTCTGAAGATTTGAGGGTGCTGCCTGTTCCGAACTCCTCCTACTCCTCATCCTGCCTTTGGGGGTACAAAAAATAGTAATTGGGGCCTAGTCTGGTTCTGTACGTGTGAGATACATACACTTTTTTTGATAATATTTTCTATTCCGCTATTCAATCAAAACCTTTGGGTATAAACAATTAAATTGCGGGATAGTCTGTGTTGGTACGTGTGAGATACACCTTTCCAATTTTTGGGGTGCATCTCATACTTCTGAAGATTTGAGGGTGCTGCCTGTTCCAAACTCCTCCTACTCCTCATCCTGCCTTTGGGGGTACAAAAAATAGTAATTGGGGCCTAGTCTGGTTCTGTACGTGTGAGATACATACACTTTTTTTGATAATATTTTCTATTCCGCTATTCAATAAAAACCTTTGGGTATAAACAATTAAATTGCGGGATAGTCTGTGTTGGTACCTGTGAGAAACACCTTTCCAATTTTTGGGGTGCATCTCATACTTCTGAGGATTTGAGGGTGCTGCCTGTTCCAAACTCCTCCTACTCCTCATCCTGCCTTTGGGGGTACAAAAAATAGTAATTGGGGCCTAGTCAGGTTCTGTACGTGTGAGATACATACACTTTTTTTGATAATATTTTCTATTCCGCTATTCAATCAAAACCTTTGGGTATAAACAATTAAATTGTGGGATAGTCTGTATTGGTATGTGTGAGATACACCTTTCCAATTTTTGGGGTGCATCTCATACTTCTGAAGATTTGAGGGTGCTGCCTGTTCCGAACTCCTCCTACTCCTCATACTGCCTTTGGGGGTACAAAAAATAGTAATTGGGGCCTAGTCAGGTTCTGTACATGTGAGATACATACACTTTTTTTGTGTAACGCTCCTGCGTTTTATGTATAATGTGGATTTACAGCTGCAGAAATATTCCACTTCAGTAGTCATGTAGAGAAACGCTGAGACACCAATCCCAACTCCCAAGACTCATCATGTGTGAATAGTCTCAATTCAGCAAGTAGATACACACACTCAAAAAGATGTTCCTAGAGTGACTTATATGTATAGTAATATAGTGATGATAGGCTGAAGAGACAGGTTGGGTAGAGATGGTAGATGACAGACACTTGAAAGGAATGTTCTTGAAAGTAAGATAGTAGCAGATGGGATGCAGATAGGTTAAGCAATCATGTATGGTAGCAGATGATAGAGTAGCAGGTGAACATACAGGATAGACCAACCCAGTGCAAGAGCAGATGGTATTAGGCTCAAGAGCTAGCAATCTTAGTTAATGCAGATGTAGTAATAGTCCTTAGTATGCAGAGCTAGATAGTGTAAGCTTTAGTATGAAGGTTATAGAGGTTTCCCCTGTGGGGTACTTATCACTAGTAGCAATGTAGTAGAGGAGAGGTTCGGCAAGAGCGGATGATCCAGTAGCGGGATACAGGGATCAGCAGCGTGGTTCCGATAGCGAGGTATGCTTGCAAGCATGAGAGCTTCAAGGCAGATTATGCGGCGTTGAACGAACATGTGAGTGAGACCGCCGGAGGTTGAAATAGCCGCTCCAGCGGCGCTCAGTGATGACAGCATCGGTCTTAAAGGTGTATGCGCACCTTACCAAAAGAGAATGGTGGGGCGCATACACTTAGGAAAAGTGGAATTAGGGTACCAAAGGTACCAGAACATTACATTTTGATAATATTTTCTATTCCGCTATTCAATCTACACCTTTGGGTAAAAACAATTAAATTGCGGGATAGTCTGTGTCGGTACGTGTGAGATACACCTTTCCAATTTTTGGGGTTCATCTCATACTTCTGAAGATTTGAGGGTGCTGCCTGTTCCGTACTCCTCCTACTCCTCATCCTGCCTTTGGGGGTACAAAAAATAGTAATTGGGGCCTAGTCTGGTTATGTACGTGTGAGATACATACACTTTTTTTGATAATATTTTCTATTCCGCTATTCAATCTACACCTTTGGGTATAAACAATTAAATTGCGGGATAGTCTGTGTTGGTACGTGTGAGATACACCTTTCCAATTTTTGGGGTGCATCTCATACTTCTGAGGATTTGAGGGTGCTGCCTGTTCCGAACTCCTCCTACTCCTCACCCTGCCTTTGGGGGTACAAAAAATAGTAATTGGGGCCTAGTCAGGTTCTGTACGTGTGAGATACATACACCTTTTTTTGATAATATTTTCTATTCCACTATTTAATCTACACCTTTGGGCAAAAACAATTAAATTGCGGGATAGTCTGTGTCGGTACGTGTGAGATACACCTTTCCAATTTTTGGGGCGCATCTCATACTGCCGAGGATTTGAGGGTGCTTCAGTCTGCCTCCTGCCTGTTCCGAACTCCTCCTACTCCTCATCCTGCCTTTAGGGTACAAAAAATTGTAATCGGGGCCTAGATTGTGTTTGTACATGTGAGATACACCGTTTTGTAAAATTTGTCCTATTCCACTATTCAATATACACCCTGATTGAGTGTAAAAAATTAAATTGCGGGATAGTCTGTATCGGTACATTTGAGATACACCTTTTTAAAATTGTTTGGCACATCTCCTTCTACCGCCGAGGATTGCAGGGCGCTTCAGTTTGCCTCCTGTTCCCAACTCCTCCTACTCCTCTTCCTCATCCTGCCTTTAGGGTACAAAAAATTGTAATCGGGGCCTAGTTTGTGTTTGTACGTGTGAGATACACCGTTTTATAAAATTTGTCCTATTCCGCTATTCAATATACACCCTGTTTGAGTGTAAAAAATTAAATTGCGGGATAGTCTGTATCGGTACATGTGAGATACACCTTTTTAAATTTGTTTGGCGCATCTCCTTCTACTGCCAAGGATTGCAGGGCGCTTCAGTTTGCCTCCTGTTCCCAACTCCTCCTACTCCTCTTCCTCATCCTCCCTTTAGGGTACAAAAAATTTTAATCAGGGCCTAGTCTGTGTTTGTACGTGTGAGATACACCGTTTTTTATCCTTTTTCCTATTCCGCTTTTCAATATACACCCTTTTGGGGTAAAAAACATTAAATTGCGGCATAGTTTGCATATTTGACTGTGAGATACACCCGTGCGATACTGTTGTTGTTTTGTTCTGCTATTCAATAAACACCTTTCTAGGGCAAGATCATAAATTACAGAAATATGAGGAGACCCTCAAATAGGGGCCGTGGCCTGGGTCGTGGTGCTGCTGGTAGAGCTCCTGTTGCAAGGAGAGGACGTGGTCGATCTGTGCCAGCTACACGCACAAGTGAAACACCTTCCTCAAGTGTTAGTAGGCAACAGAACCTGCATCAATATTTGGTAGGGCATCATACGCCTCTAGAAGTGATGATGCCAGTACACGTAGAGGCGATAGTAGATTGGTTTGCTGCTGACAGTGCCTCCAGTTCTTTCACATTGTCTCCCACCCAGTCTACAGCAGAAAGGTCAGAGTTTGCACCTGCAGCCGATGTCCAACCGTCTTTCACCTCGCCCCCTTGCAAATCAGGCAAGCAGTCTGAGCCCCAAGAACAGCAGTCTCTTCTTCTTTTTGAGGACTCTGTCAGCAGGTTTTCCCAGGGCCATCCACCTAGCCCTGCCCCAGAAGTGGAAGAGATTGAGTGCAGCGATGCCCAACCACTTATTTCTCAAGATGAGTACATGCAAGGACCATCGCAGCACGTCTCCGATGATGACGAAACGCAGGTGCCAACTGCTGCGGCGTTCAGAATTGTGGAGACCGACAAGGAGGGCAGGGGTGAAGACTGGGTGGAAGATGATGTGGAGGACGATGAGGTCCTCGACCCCACATGGAATGAAGGTCATGCAGGTGACCGGAGTAGTTTGGAGGAAGAGGCGGTGGTCGCACAGAGCCACCAGCACAGCAGAAGAGGGAGCAGGGTGCAGAAGCAGAGCAGCCATGCCCTAGACACTACGCCTGCTACTGCCCAATGCAGCAAGGGAACGAGCGCACCAAAGCCAGCTCAAAGGAGTTCTCTAGCGTGGAAGTTCTTTAGAAAATGTGCTGATGACAGGACACGAGTGGTTTGCACCCTGTGCAATCAGAGCCTGAAGCGAGGCATAAACCTTCTCAACCTGAGCACAACCTGCATGATCAGGCATCTAAGTGCAAAGCACGACCTGCAGTGGAGTAGACACCTTCAAAACCAAGAAACTTCTCTGGCTCATCCTGCTTCCTCTTCTGCTGCAGTCTCGGCCGCTGCAGCCACATCTGTAGTGATACCGGCACCTGCCACCCCGCAAACAGACGATCTGTCAGCAACACCACCACCTGGGTCACCAACCATCTCCACAATGTCCCGTGGAAGCGTTCAGCTTTCCATCTCCCAAACACTTGAGAGGAAGAGGAAGTACCCCCCTACCCACCCGCGATCCCTGGCCCTGAATGCCAGCATTTCAAAATTCTTGGCCTTTGAAATGCTGTCATTCCGTCTGGTGGAGACGCACAGTTTTAAAAACCTTATGTTGGTGGCTGTCCCACAGTACGTTGTGCCCAGCCGCCACTACTTTTCCAGGCAAGCCATCCCTTCCCTGCACAACCAAGTGGGGGAAAAAATCAGGTGTGCACTGCGCAACGCCATCTGTGACAAGGTCCACCTAACTACCGATACGTGGACCAGTAAGCACGGTTAGGGGCGTTATATCTCCCTAACGGCACACTGGGTAAATGCAGTGGCGGATGGGCCTGAGGCGGATAGCAATTTGGCGCATGTCCTTCCACCACCGAGGATTGCAGGGCGCTTCAGTTTGCCTCCTGTTCCTAACTCCTCCTACTCCGCTTCCTCATCCTCTACCGCCTCCTCATCCGGACAGCGTAACACCTTCACCACCAACATCAGCACGGCCAGGGGTAAACGACGGCAGGCAGTTTTAAAACTTGCCTGTTTGGGGGAAAAACCACACACCGCGCAGGAGTTGTGGAGGAGCATGGAACAGCAGACAAATGAGTGGTTGCTGCCAGCGAGCCTCAAGCCCGGCCTGGTGGTGTGCGATAACGGGCGAAATCTCATAGCAGCTCTGGGCCTAGCCGGTTTGACGCACATCCCTTGCCTGGCGCATGTGCTGAATTTGGTGGTGCAGAGGTTCCTTAAAAACTACCCCGATATGTCAAAGCTGCTGCCAAAAGTGCGGGCCGTCTGTGCGCACTTTCGGCGTTCTCACCCTGCTGCTGCTCACCTATCAGCGCTGCAGCGTAACTTCGGCGTTCCCGCTCACCGCCTCATATGTAACGTGTCCACAAGGTGGAACTCCACCTTGCACATGCTGGAAAGGCTGTGCGAGCAGCAGCAGGCCATAGTGGAGTTTCAGCTGCAGCACGCACGCGTGAGTCGCTCTGCGGAACAGCACCACTTCACCACCAATAACTGGGCCTCCATGCGAGACCTGTGTGCCTTGTTGCGCTGTTTTGAGTACTCCACCAACATGGCCAGTGCCGATGACGCCGTTCTCAGCTTAACTATCCCACTTCTATGCCTCCTTCAAAAAACAATTCGGGCGATGATGGAAGAGGATGTGGCACAGGATGAGGAGGAGGAGGAGGAGGATGAAGAGGTAACATTTCCAAGGCTTTCAGGGCAGTCATTCACAAGGGGCTCCGAGGGTGGGTCCCTGCACACACAAACGCCAGGGACACAATTGTCCAGCAGGGGCACAGTTCTGGACGATGAGGAGGAGGAGCTGGAGGAGGAGATGGAACCATGTTCACAGCAGGGTGGCACCCAGGCCAGCTCATGGCTATCACTGGTGCGTGGCTGGGGGGATACAGAGGACACAGACGATACACCTTCCACAGAGGACAGCCTTTCGTTGCCTCTGGGCAGCCTGGCACACATGCGAGGCAATTACATGCTGCAGTGTCTCCACAACGACCGCCGAGTTGCCCACATTCTAACTTGTGCTGATTACTGGGTGGCCACGCTGCTGGATCCCCGTTACAAGGACAATGTACCATCCTTAATTCACTCACTGGAGCGAGATCGCAAGATGCGCGAGTACAAGCGCACGCTGGTAGACGCGATGCTGCTGGCATTCCCACCTGACAGCGGGGCCACAGTGGAAGCACAAGGCAGAGGAGGAGGAGGAGGAAGAGGTCGCCAACGCAACCAGGGCACCGCCAGCACCTCAGAAGGCAGGGTTAGCATGTCGAAATGTGGAAAAGCTTTGTCAGCACGCCACAACAAACAGCAGCACCAGCAGCTCATATGGAACGTCTTAGCAGGAGGCAGCATTTCACCAACATGGTGGAGCAGTATGTGTGCACACGCCTACATGTAGTGAATGACGGGTCTGCCCCCTTCAACTTCTGGGTCTCCAAATTGGGCACATGGCCTGAGCTTGCCCTTTACGCCTTGGAGATGCTGGCGTGCCCTGCAGCCAGTGTATTATCTGAACGGGTATTTAGCACAGCTGGGGGCGTTATCACAGACAAGCGCAGCCGCCTGTCCAGAGACAATGTGGAGAAGCTCACGTTCATTAAAATGAACCAGGCATGGATCCCACGGGACTTTTCCGTACCTTGTGCAGAATAGCGATGGATACCGACTTTACCCAGCCATTGTTCTATTTTTGCTCTTTCTCAATCTTTTGGGGTGTACCCTCATTTAAAATTTCTGAAAAAAAGCAGTGTTGGCTACCTCGTCCTCCTCGGGGCCAGATTAACATAGGGGCTATTGGAGCTGCAGCTCCAGGCCCCTACCTTAATATAGGCCCCGGGTTGGCCATATTCACTGTTACCGCTCTTCTGTCACTTGTAAACACAGAAGTCTGGCTTCTATGCTCGCTTCCCCAGGCAGCTCCCTCAGAACCTCCCCACACAGCACGAAGGCCGGACAAGGAGGGACAGTTGCCGATGCATGGATGTGTTTATGGGCTTCAGAGACAGCATCCCATGTTGAATTAGGCATGCATGGCTGCACCCTTCCTCCTCTGGGTGCATGCCAAGGCACAGCCTTTAAGGCCCTTCAAAATCCTCAGCACCAAGCCCATGATGCTCTTAATCCGGCCCTGGTCCTCCTTCCACCTACACCGCCCATAGGTGTACGCAGCCTATTGCATTAGGGTGTGCACCCCAAAGTTTAAATACACATGCATGTGTTTGCCTACATGTACATGGCCCGATACATTACTCTCCCTGCAGGCAAAGAGAAATAGAGCAGAGCAGGTCCGAGGGAGATCTTTCCCATCTCCTCACTGGCAAACAGAGCGATAATGCTATGTGCCCTAGGTGATTAGGGTGTGCCCAGGTACACCCGGCACACCCTGTGCGCATGCCTATGACACCACCACATCCACCACCACCTCAACCTCCTTCCTTCTCCATATGGGCCTCGTCCTTCAGAGATGAAGAACATTGTTTTATTTATTTATTTATTTTTTTTAAGTTATTTCCCTATCCACATTTGTTTGCAGAGCACTTGCCATGCTCTTAACTACGTTTTGCTGCCATTTGCAACACTCACGGACTTTTTTTTTAAAGTTCGGCCGAACCCGCCGAACACAGACATCCAGGTGTCCGCTCAACTCTAATCTTAACCATTTATACACTGCACAGGGGTTCAAGTCCTTCCGGCAACTTCGAGGGGAGTTTGGGCTGCCTGCCTCGGCCTGGTTCTATTCTGTCCAGGTCAGGCATGCCTTGCGAACTCAGTTTACCTCCCTCACGACTCCCTTAAGCATGTCTGCCCTTGAAAAGCTGCTCAGAGATCCAGGCACTACAAAGCTAATCACCCAATACTACTCCTTTCTGATGACTGATTCCAATCCTAGATTTGCAAGAGCACAGGCACGTTGGGTTGATATGGGTATTGACTTGAGTGACGATGACTGGACTGAATTCTCACTACTTACCACAAATCGGTTATAGCCTCCAATGACCGTCTGATTCAACTCAAGGTGTTTCATCAGAGTTATTTCACCCCTGGACGGCTGCATAAGTTCGGCCTGCGCCGCACCCCTGATTGTTTTCGGGGTTGCGGTCTGCCGGCTGACTTTTTAGATTGTTTTTGGTCCTGTCCAGTGGGGGCTAAATTTTGGACTGAAGTTAACTCATTTCTGTCCTCGGTTCTTGGTCTCCCTAATGTCCTGCATCCGAAAAATTGCCTGTTGGGTGTGTTCAGGGAACTACCGGTTGCCAGTCGCACCAAACGCCTGCTCCGTATCCTGTATTTCTATGCTAAAATGGCAATACTTCTGAGCTGGAAGGGTTCTGCGGGGCCCACGGTTAATGTTTGGCTTCAGTTAAGAACATGATTAGTGTCATACTCCTTTGGACTTTGGAGATACTTTGGACCTATGTGACCCTGTTACCATAGGACATGGTTCTTAAATCCATACTTTACTGTATTATTTTGTATATCTGTACTGATGCTTAGCATCACTTGTTGATCAAATTTAATGTCAATTATGTATTAATAAAATCTTTGTATTTTATCTATTGCTCTGCATTATTATTTATCTACTTATGCCAAGTGAACTTCACCTTGAAAGTCCCACACTTTGGTGTATCCTAAGCACACATACGGGTCTCATGGGGCCAATATAGAGTCCGTTGTTCTGGAAACACCTGTTTTTCCTCAAGTTTGGCTTCAGTTAGTTAACAATTGTCTCCCCCTTTATAAACTCACCTTTGAATTGAGAGGTTGCCCACACTTGTTTGATAAAATATGGCATGGTTGGATATCCAGTCCACTCACCTTGCCTCCTCCAACTTCACTGGCACTGAATCCCATCTCTGCTGCTCCATGAGGGACCACTGCTGGCGTTCCGTATATGGTATATATTTTCTTTGTCATTGACCTATGTTTATTGCTTATTATGTGCTGCTGTTATTCCTCATATACTGTATGTTTTGGTGGGGGGGGTTGACCGGGGAGCACCAGTGCTCGTAGTACTGCTTAACTGTATGATGTCTGTTTTCCTTCTTTGCTAAGAAGGTTTGTATTGTCGGTTTATTTGTATGTTTGTTTGCAAAATTCAATAAAAATATCTTTAACCACTTAAGCCCCGGAAGATTTTACCCCCATTCCGACCAGGGGGTATTTTACGACTCGGCACTGCGTGACTTTAACTGACAATTGTGCGGTCATGCAATGTGGTACCCAAACGAAATTTACGTCCTTTTTTTCCCACAAACAGAGCTTTCTTTTGGTGGTATTTGATCACCTCTGCGCTTTTTATTTTTTGCGATATTAATAAAAAAAGAGCGAAAATTTTGCAAAAAAATGACATTTTCAACTTTGTCTTTTAAAAAATATCCAATATACTCAATTTATGTATTTTTTTTTGGCCAAAATATATTTAGCTACATGTCTTTGACAAAAAAAAATTCAATGAGCGTATTTTTATTGGTTTGCGCAAAAGTTATAGCGTCTACAAACTATGGTGTAAATACAGAAATTTACGCAGCTTTAATTTTTGACTGCCTATCTCATTTCATGAAGTGCTAAAATGGCAGGGCAGTACAAAACCCCCCCAAACTACCACTTTTTGGAAAGTAGACATCCTAAGGAATGTTCTGAGAGGCATGTTGAGCTCATTGAATATTTCATTTTTTTGTCACAGGTGTTTGAAAAATGACTAAATTTTTTTTTTTTTTTTTTTTTACACAAAGTTGTCATTGAAATGATATATTGCTCACACATGCCATGGGTATATGTGTAATTACACCCCAAAATATATTCTGCTGCTTCTCCTGAGTACAGGGATACCACATATGTGGGACTTTTTGGGAGCCTAGCTGTGTACGGGACCACAAAAACAAATCCCCACCATCAGAATTTCAAAGGGCGTACATTTTTCATTGCATTTTCTCACTACCTCTAACGGTTTAGGAGGCCCTGAAATGTCAAGATACCACAAAACCCCCCCAAATGACCCCATTTTGGAAAGTAGACACCCCAAGCTGTTTGCTAAGAGGCATGGTGAGTCCATGGAATATTTTATATTTTACCACAAGTTTTGGGAATATTACTATTTTTTTTTTTTATTTTTTTTTTTTTACACAACGTTGTCACTAAAAGATAAAATTCTCACACATGACATGGGTATATGTGGAATTACACCCCAAAATACATTCTGCCACTTCTCCTGAGTATGGGGATGCCCCATGTGTGAGACTTTTTGGGAGCCTAGCTGTGTACAGGACCGCGAAAACCAATCAACACTCCCAGGTTTTCTAATGGCGTAAATTGTGCATGTCACCTCTGCACTACCTGTCACAGTTTCGGAGGCCCTAAAATTCCAAGATAGCACAAACCCCCCCCAAATGACCCCATTTTGGAAAGTAGACACCCCAAGCTATTTGCTGAGAGGCATGGTGAGTCCATGGAATATTTTATATTCTGCCACAAGTTCCGGGAAATACATATATATATATTTTTTTTTTTTTTTTTTTTCACAAAGTTGTCAGTAAATGAAATATTGCTCACACATGCCATGGGTATATGTGAAATGACACCCCAAAATACATTCTGCTGCTTCTCCTGAGTACAGGGATACCCCATGTGTGAGACTTTTTTGCAGTCTAGCCGAGTACAGGTCCCCGAAAACCAGTCCCCGCTTTCAGGCTTTCCAAGGGCGTAAATTGTTGATTTCACTCCTGACTACCTATCACAGTTTCGGAGGCCCTAAAATTCCAAGATAGCACAAAACCCCCCCAAATGACCCCATTTTGGAAAGTAGACACCCCAAGCTATTTGCTGAGAGGCATGGTGAGTCCATGGAATATTTTATATTTTGCCACAAGTTCCGGGAAATATATATATATATATATATATATTTTTTTTTTTTTTCACAAAGTTGTCAGTAAATGAAATATTGCTCACACATGCCATGGGTATATGTGAAATGACACCCCAAAATACATTCTGCTGCTTCTCCTGAGTACAGGGATACCCCATGTGTGAGACTTTTTTGCAGTCTAGCCGAGTACAGGTCCCCGAAAACCAGTCCCCACTTTCAGGCTTTCCAAGGGCGTAAATTGTTGATTTCACTCCTGACTACCTATCACAGTTTCGGAGGCCCTAAAATTCCAAGATAGCACAAAACCCCCCCAAATGACCCCATTTTGGAAAGTAGACACCCCAAGCTATTTGCTGAGAGGCATGGTGAGTCCATGGAATATTTTATATTTTGCCACAAGTTCCGGGAAATATATATATATATATATATTTTTTTTTTTTTTTTACACAAAGTTGTCAGTAAATGATATATTGCTCACACATGCCATGGGTATATGTGAACTGACACCCCAAAATACATTCTGCTGCTTCTCCTGAGTATAGGGATACCCCATGTGTGAGACTTTTTTGCAGTCTAGCCGAGTACAGGACCCCGAAAACCAATCATCGCCTTCAGGCTTTCCAAGGGCGTAAATTGTTGATTTCACTCCTGACTACCTATCACAGTTTTGGAGGCCATGAAATGCCAAGACAGCACAACCCCCCCCAAATGACCCCTTTTCGGAAAGTAGACACCCTGAGCTATTTGCAGAGAGGCATGTTGAGTGTTTTGCAGATCTCACTTTTTGTCACAAAGTTTTGGAAATTGAAAAAAGAGGAAAAAAAATGCATTTTCCTGTTTTTTCTTCATTTTCCAAAAAAAATTAGAGCTGCAAAATACTCACCATGCCTCTCAGCAAATAGATTGGAGTGTCTACTTTGCAAAATGGGGTCATTTGGGGGGGGTTTGTGCAATCTTGGCTTTTTATGGACTTCAAAACTGTGATAGGTAGTAAGGAGTGAGATCAACAATTTACGCCCTTAGAAAGCCTAAAGGTGCGCATTGGTTTTCCGGGTCCTGTACGCGGCTAGACTGGCAAAAAGTCTCACACATGGGGTATCCTTGTACTCAGGAGAAGCAGCAGAATGTATTTTGGGGTGTCATTTCACATATACCCATGGCCTGTGTGAGCAATATATCATTTACTGACAACTTTGTGTAAAAAAATAAAAAAAAATAAAAAAAATTTTTTTCCTCGAAACTTGTGGCAAAATATAAACTATTCCATGGACTCACCATACTTCTCAGCCAGTAGCTTGGAGTGTCTACTTTGCAAAATGGGGTCATTTGGGGGGGTTTTGTGCCATCTTGAAATTTCAGGGCCTCTGAAACTGTGACAGGTAGTCAGGGGTAAAATCAGCAATTTACGCCATTAGAAAACCTGAAGATGTGGATTGGTTTTCGGGGGCGCGTACACAGCTAGGCTCCCAAAAAGTCTCACACATGTGGTATCCCTGTACTCAGGAGAAGCAAAAGAATGTATTTTGGGGTGTCATTTCACATATTCCCATGGCATGCATGAGCAATATATCATTTAGTGACAACTTTCTGTAAAAAAACAACAAAAAAAAAAAAAATAATAATTTTCCCGAAACTTGTGGCAAAATATAAAATACTCCATGGACTCACCATGCCTCTCAGAAAAAAGCTTTGGGTGTCTACTTTTCAAAAAGGGGTCATTAGGGGGGTGTTTGAACAGTTCCGGCATTTTATACTCAATCTTATCCACACATCACCCACTCTTCTAACCACTTGAAAACCAAGCCTTTTCTGTGCCTTTTTGTTTACATGAAAAAATATTTTTTTTTTACTAGAAAATTACTTTGAACCCCCAAACATTATATATTTTTTTAAAGCAGAGGCCCTATAGAATAAAATGGTGGATGTTGCAAATTTTTTTGTCACACGGTATTTGCGCACAGATTTTCCAAACGCAATTTTTGCGAAAAAAATACATTTTTTTTTAATTTATTGCACAAATACACTATATAATTCCAATTTTTTTGGTAAAATTTAAAAGATGATCTTATGCCGAGTTCATAGACACCTAACATGACATGCTTTAAAAATTGCGCATGCCTGCGCAGCGACAAAAACGTATGTACATTTTTGAAAACCTTTAAAAGTCTCTACAGGTTACCACTTTAGACTTACAGAGGAGGTCTACTGCAAGAATTACTGCACTCGATCTGGCGATCGCGGCGATACCTCACATGCATGCTGCAATTGTGGTTTACATATGACACTAGACCACCGCTTGCGTGCGCCATTGCGCGCAAGCACCGGGGGTAAGGGGGGGGGCTCAATTTTTTTTTTTTTTTTTTTTTTTTTCTTTTGCTTTTTTATGTTATTTTGACACCTTTCCTTTAATTTTTTTTTTTTTTAAATCATTTTTATTGTTATCATAGTGAATTTAAATATCCCCTATGATAGCAATCTGTAGTGACAGGTACTCTTTTTAAAAAAAATTGGGGTCTTTTAGACTCTAGATCTCTCCTCTGACCTTAACGCATCTGACCACACCAAAATTGGTGTGATAAAATACTTTCCCAATTTCCCAATGGCCCTGTTTATTTCTGGCGAAACAGAAGTCATAAAATGCTCGTAGCCTCCGGCATCTTAGGCCATAGAGATGATTGGAGCCATTCTCATCTCCAATTAGCTCTATGGTTAGATAATTGAACCACCGGCTGCACTCTCGGGTTAACCGGTGGGACAGGAGAGCCAGAGAAAAACCATGGAAGGCTGCGGAAGGCGGCGGTGGGGGGGAGGCCCCTCCCACTGCATGTAAAAGCAGTCTAGCGGCCAATTACCTGCTAGAATTGCTTTTACATGTAAGCCGACCGCTGGCTGTAAAAAACGATACCAAGATGATGCCTAAATCTGCAGGCATCATCCTGGTATAACCACTCAAAGTCCAGCAACGTACCAGTACATTGCTGGTCCTTGTTTGGCATATAGGTTTTTTTTTTTTTTCATGCAGCCTGTGGGCTGAACGGAAAAAAAGAGAACCTATCAGAAATCAGCACAGGAATAATGCGTAGTATTACTCATCATTAACCGCCCAAACAACCACCCACTGAATTTAATGATGGGTATACACGACACTATCCACGTATACCAAAATAGGATTTTAACTGCAGTGCTGAAATCAGAAAATCACCACAGCTGCTATCAGCAAAGGTATCCATATATGCTGAGCGCAAACGCTGTTTGTGTCAGAATATATAAAATCAATGCGTGGTAGCCGACGAGGGACCTGCAAGAGAAACAGGTCACAAAAGAATGAAAAAACAAACAAAGGACATTGAAAAAAAGTATAGTAGGAAGGAGTAGAAGGACATATAAAATGACTGACAACAACAGTTTTTGGATTTTCATCATTAACCGCCCAAACAACCACCCACTGAATTTAATGATGGGTATACACGGCGCTATCCACGTATACCAAAATAGGATTTTAACTGCAGTGCTGAAATCAGAAAATCACCACAGCTGCTATCAGCAAAGGTATCCATATATGCTGAGCGCAAACGCTGTTTGTGTCAGAATATATAAAATCAATGCGTGGTAGCCGACGAGGGACCTGCAAGAGAAACAGGTCACAAAAGAATGAAAAAACAAACAAAGGACATTGAAAAAAAGTATAGTAGGAAGGAGTAGAAGGACATATAAAATGACTGACAACAACAGTTTTTGGATTTTCATCATTAACCGCCCAAACAACCACCCACTGAATTTAATGATGGGTATACACGGCGCTATCCACGTATACCAAAATAGGATTTTAACTGCAGTGCTGAAATCAGAAAATCACCACAGCTGCTATCAGCAAAGGTATCCATATATGCTGAGCGCAAACGCTGTTTGTGTCAGAATATATAAAATCAATGCGTGGTAGCCGACGAGGGACCTGCAAGAGAAACAGGTCACAAAAGAATGAAAAAACAAACAAAGGACATTGAAAAAAAGTATAGTAGGAAGGAGTAGAAGGACATATAAAATTACTGACACCACAACAGTTTTTGGATCCTTTTATTTTTCTTTCTAACTGTTCCTTTACTTCTTGATTTGGGAGGGACTGCGATCATCTGCGATCTTCTCTTCCAGCTTGGGTCTCTCAAAATGTCGATGGACATCCAACATCCTTCGAGACCCTGTGTTTATGTGCCCTACACTGTGTCGTGCTGTACCCTACGCTAATAATCCACTAGTGTATGGTAGCGCTCGAAACATTCCCCGATGCAGAGACCAGGTTGGTCAGGACATTTGGGACAATAATAACGGGTGTCACGCCTAAATCCGCGCTTGCTACAGACACGACATCTTCTTTGGGGCCATCTTTGGGTAGGGGTACTCGGGAGGACATGTGAAAAATGCCTCTCATGCAGCCGGCTCACTGCATCTGGAAGGGGAAGTTGGGCAGGCATGCCTCCTGGGTACAGGTAGGCAAGGATGATCTCTTCCTGGAATTCCCGGAAAGATCCAGTTCGTCCTGACGCCCTGTATAGGACAAAGGCGTTCAGCATAGCCAATTGGTATAGGTAAACAGACACTTTTTTGTACCAGCGTCTGGCTTTACGGGCAACTAAATACGGCGCCAAAAGCTGGTCGTTAAGGTCCACCCCTCCCATGTTAAGGTTATATTCGTGGACACAGAGGGGTTTCTCCACAACGCCAGTTGCCGTAGGAATTTGGATCGTCGTGTCTGGGTGAAGGGAGGACAGAACATAAACATCCCGTGTATCCTTCCACTTCACCGCAAGTAATTTGTCCGTTTTCAAGCAGGCTCTCGCCCCCCGACTAAGACGGGAATCTACAAGCCGTTGGGGGAAGCCCCGGCGATTAGGTCGCACGGTGCCACATGCGCCAATTTGTAAATCAAGAAGGTGACTAAATAGTGGCACGCTTGTATAAAAGTTGTCCACGTACAAATGGTACCCCTTTCCGGATAAGGGTGACACCAAGTCCCAAACGATCTTACCGCTGCTCCCTATGTAGTCTGGGCAGTTGGGGGGCTCCACACAGCTATCTTTTCCCTCATAGACCCGGAAACTAACTGTATAGCCTGTGGCCCTGTCACACAATTTATACAGTTTGACCCCGTACTTGGCACGCTTGCTGGGGAGGTACTGTTTCATAGCAAGGCGGCCAGTAAATTTAATCAGGGACTCGTCAACGCAGACAACTTGTTCGGGGGTAAACAAGGCTGCAAACCGCTGATTGAAGTGGTCTATGAGGGGCCGAATTTTGTGGAGCCGATCGTATGCAGGGTCTCCCCGAGGACGACAGAGTTCATTGTCGCTGAAATGCATAAATCGCAGAATTTGCTCGTATCTCGTCCTGGACATAGAGGCAGAGTACATGCGCATATGGTGAACTGGGCTAGTGGACCAATATAGCCGCAATTCACTCTGTTTAGTTATGCCCATGTGGAGGGAAAGGCCCAGAAAGATCTTAAATTCGGAAACCGTTATAGGTTTCCAGCCGAATTGTCTGGCAAGGTGTGAATTTGGGTTGGCGGCGATGAACTGTTGTGCATACAAATTTGATTGATCCACAATAGATCTGTAAAGATCTTCCGTGAAGAACAGCTCAAAAAAGTTCAGGGGCGTAAAACCAGCTGTCTCCACGTGGATTCCAGGTTGGGCGGTGAATGGGGGAAGTACTGGCGCTGTAGTATCGGTGGGTTGCCAATTAGGAAATGCCAGCGCATCAGGGAGGGCACTATGGGCTCTACGGGCCTGTCTTCGAATACGCGGTGGCTGCGGGCCACTACTTGTGCTAGCCACCGCACCAGCTTCAACTGCACTTAGGGGACTCGCCACGTCACCAGGTCTTACTGCAGTGCTGGTTGTACTAGGTCCAGGTTGTACTAGGCCGCTGGCGCTTGCCAGGTCGCCAGAAGGATGAGCGGCACTAGTACCCACACTCTGCTCAATACGAGCACCCTGCGATTCCTGCATCACAACAACTTCAGAATGGGGTCGGGTACGCCTGGGTCTAACAGGGACCCATCTGTCGTCGGAGCTATCTGTCAGGGAGCCGCTGCCGTCATCAGGTTCATATACTGACACTAATTCGGTCATTGTAGCTTCCCCTTCGCTATCAGATGACTCGGTCAGCATATAACTGAGAAGCTCTTCATCCCTGTACGAACGTTTGGTCATTTTGGCAACTAAATTTACTCGTACAGTGATGCGACTCACAGGTAATAAAAGCACCTGGTTGTCGAAGACTATTTCAAGCGCTACAAAAAAAACTGCTAATGCTAGCAGGGATCAGGCCTGACTCTGCTAACACAGCGGTTTTGTGTCTTGTGTTTTTTTGCAAGTGACAGTAATCTATTGATTACTACACTTGCCTGGGTGAAAGGGTTAAACGCAGGTGCTGGCCGGAATCAGTACTGATCGTGCAAACACCGCGTTTTGGGAACCCTAAACTATGGGGGCGCTAGTATAGTTCTGATCAGATCAGATATTGATCTGTTCAAACACTATACTAGAAATGGAAGTGTAGGTGCGTGCGTGCGTGCGTGCGTGCGTGCGTGTGTGGCAATCAAGGGGTTACTTCTAAACTATGCGCTGGGGATCTGGGGGGGGTGGCGGGGACCCTAAACCTCCTTTGGGAAAGAAACTAGCTAGCTAGCGCAACCTCAAGTCACAATGACACCAATACAAAATACAGTAAAAACAGTATATTATGTGTGTATTAGTGCTAATGTGACAGAGGGTGTAGGGGTTAACGGGATGTGATCAGGGGGGGATCAGGGGTTTAAATCTTTATTGGAAGGGACTGGCGGGTATCCTAAGGATAAAAGGAACGGTGGCAAGCGCTAAACCTGGTCACAAGTCACACTTATACGGGTATATAGAAAATGCTATATACTGTATACAGTGTGCGTTGTGGCAGGGGGTGTAGGGGTGATCAGGAGGGGATCAGGGGATTAAATCTTTATTGGGCGGGTGGGGGGGACCCTAAACCTGCTTGGGACACAAACTTAGTCGCCTGCGCTAATTCTGATCACAATGACACTAATACAAAAATACAAAAACACAGTATATTACGTTTGTATTAGTGCTGATGTGACAGAGGGTGTAGGGGTTAACTAGCGGTGATCAGGGGGGGATCAGGTGGGATCAGGGGCTTAAATCTTTATTAGGGGGGGGTGGCGGGTAATTCAAGTGGAAAAAGGGGGGTCGCAAGCGCTAGACCTGACCACAAATCACACTTATACGGGTATATAGCAAAATGCTATATACTGTATACGGTGTGTGTTATGGCAGGGGGTGTAGGGGTGATCAGGGGGGGGTCAGGGGCTTAAATCTTTATTGGGCGGGTGGCGGGGACCCTAAACCTTCTTGGGACAGAAACTTAGTCGCCTGCGCTAATTCTGATCACAATGACACTAATACAAAAATACAATAACACCGTATATTGCGTTTGTATTAGTGCTGATGTGACAGAGGGTGTAGGGGTTAACGGCGGTGATCAGGGGGGGTTCAGGGGGGATCAGTGGGTTAAATCTTTATTAGGGGGGGGTGGGGGGTAATTTGAGTGGAAAAGGGGGGGTCGCAAGGGCTACACCTGTTCACAAATCACACTTATACAGGTATATAGGTATATGCTATATGCTGTATATAGTGTGTGTTGTGTCAGGTGCTGTAGGGGTTAATTGGGGGGGCGATCGGGGGTGAAATGTGCCTATCTAACTGTGTGTGGGTGTGCTTGGTGCAGTACTCACAGTAAGATGTGCTCTCCTCTCACGCTGGATCCAAAAAGACCGTTGTGGGGGGAGGGCACATCTCCTCTAAGCCTGTGTTTACATTTCACAGGCTTAGAGGATGATCTGATTGGGCAGGACCGATCAACAGGTCCAGACCAAAAATGATTGGCCTGGACCTGATGACTGATCGGTTCTGAACCCAATCGAGTCATCATCGGCGGCGGGGACGCGCGGGAGCGCGCACAGGGCCGGCAAATTGTGCTGACGTAGGCCTACGTCAGTTTGCCTGGCCGGGGCTGAGTGCCGACGTAGATCGTCGTGCGCCGGTCGTAAAGTGGTTAAAAAAAGAATTGATGTGGTCTTGCGGACGACTTCCTGTTCTGAATCGAGGCTTGATCTAGATGGCGGCGCCATTTTGGATGATGCGGCAGCGGATGTTCCGGTTTCAAACCGAGGCTTGATCTGCACGCCGGCGCCATTTTGAATGATGCGGTGGCGGATTCATTACAGCTGGATGTGATCTAAGCTTATTACTACCCTCATATATATATGTAAAGATTTGCTGTGCACTTGGCAACCTCCTATGAATATATTAGTTATAACAAAATGCGTCAGTAACGTCACAAGTGCCATCCTGTACATTGACTGCTTTATTCCTGTGGAAGTTTGTAAGTGTACTCCTGTATTCTCAATAAATTGTCCATAACAGTTTTAAACTATGTCCGTGTTGTTTGGTTTATCCCTCTATATACATCTGTGAGCGTGATTTCCTGGCAACATCATTGGAGAACTTTGTGGATTCCTGCCATCGTTCATCCTGTGATCCAATCACGTTGGGGGGAATTTATGTCATTCAGCTTGTATGACCCATTTACTATACTGTAACTTGGGTTCATACGTTCTGGTGAGCGCATTCATTTTCTGTTGGTGTGGGGATCTTCTGAAGTCACTATCACCTCATGATGTCTATGGATGTTTCATTTACACCCGGGACTCTGTTTCATATGCACTAATGAGCAACTCACTGGACTCACGTTTTTCTTTTTATTGATTTAAATGTGTTTGCATTATATCTCCTAATTAATGATTGTGTCATTTTTGTTGTGTCACGTTTAGCGCTGCACTGTTTCTTTCTTTATGGGTGTATTATAGTCCTGTTCCCATATTGAGAACTATGACCTTTCTAAAGAAATGTGTTAATGAGAATGGTGCCAGCTAGCTTTGTGAAAGTAAGAATTATCTGCTGTTGGCTTCAGGTGCGTTTTTGAATTGATAGACACATTTAGGTCACGAGTTATGCCCCGTACACATGTGCAGATTATCTGAAGACTTTTGTCTGCAGACTTACCAAAACCATATAATATGAGGTCAAACCTAAACATTTTCAATTTGTATGCAATCCGGCAGGCCCTTGCACTACATAGAAAAGGTAAATCTGAAGACAAAAGTCTTCAGATAATCTGCACGTGTGTACGGGGCATAAGGCTCCTTTCACACACTCCGTCCGTCGGACGGAGTCCATTTTTCTCAGCAGGGGATCAATCCGCCGATCCCCCGCTGAGCAGGAGGATGACAGCTGTGTCTCCGCGCTGTGTACGGAGACACAGCTGTCAGTTCCCCATACATCTCTATGGGGAAATCGTATGGGAACCGACCGTCGGTCCGTTCCCATCCGATCCGATCCGCTGGACGGATGGAAAATAGGGTTTCCATCCATCAAGAGTAGATGGAATCGGATCGGGTGTCAGTGGACATGTCTCCGCTGACATCCGATGCCCCATAGAGATGCATGGGGGGACCATTCAGATCCGCCAAAAAAACTGACAGGCGGAACTGAACGGTCAGCCTGTGTGAAAGGGGACTAAATGTCAAGACGAGAAAGATTAAGCATTGTAGTTCAATAAGAGGTTTCAAAATTTCCTGACTGTAAATTGGATTCCAAGCAGATTTGTAATATAATACAGTAAACAATGAAATACTGTGTTCCTGTGACCTTGCCTGGTGATGATTGTATCGCTGATGTAACAGACATAGGTGTTTCACAAAAAGATTATTCATCCAAATAAAGAGATCATTACTTAAGTCATTTTGCAAAACTGAGGGTAAAACCTGCACCTATTGATGTACCAAGAATCTGCAAGTAGAACTTGTCTATTAACTGGAAGTAATTATGGTGAGGGATAAAACTAGCAACATCAGCTAGAAATCCTGTTTTGCTGCCATGCAGGAAATTTTTCTTAACAAATAAATATTTATAGCAAAGACGCCTGCTTGTTGAGATATTGAGGTGTACAACAATGTAACATTAAGAGACACCCATAGGTAGCCCTCATCCCATTTCTAGTTTCTCAAGATATCAAGCACTTGACCCAAATCCTTGATGTAGGCCAGCAGAGCTGTGACAACAGGCTGTAGAAATGATCTGATGGTGGTTGCAGCTGCTGGACTATGTTTCCTGGTATCACCAGGGCTGGAAAAAGCCCCTCTGCACGCCTATTATATTGCGCCTACCCTATCTGTCGGGGTTCTACATCCTATTTTACAGGCTCCAAAAATGAATCACTTGCCCATGTACTGAAAATCTAGTGTGGTGATCCAGGGGCTCTTTAATCTTTCTTATGTGCGTATCTGTCCATAAGCACCATATCATATGAGAAGCCATGTAGTAGACCAGTTCCGGACTACTTATGTCTGCCTTAGCTGCTGCTCTGTGTGTAAATTAATTTCACAAACATTTTCAAAACATTTCAGCCCCTCTGGTATAAAAGGAGGGAGCATGCCCTATTCTTTACTGTGGTTAGGAGAGAAGGCAGTGTAAGGAGAGGATGCTGACACTTGTAGACAAGTTGTGTTGGAGATAGAGCGGAGGCTGGAGCATCAGCAGTGGGCTATAGTAAACAGCATTGCAGGCCATTACGGTTGGCTTTTTTATTTTTATATATATACTACATACATATATATATATATATATATATATATATATATATATATATACACATACATATATACGTATATATACATACATATATATATATATATATATATATATATATATATACACACACACACACCAAATTTTCAACTGCCGCCTCCCTCCAGGGGGGATAATCGGATTGGTCGGAGGTGGGCCTGTCCGGTCCCTCTATAAATATTCATGAGGTCGGCATGTATCGTAGCAAAGTGCAGCGCTGGGAGTGCGGTGTGTGATCGGTGAGATCCCGGGGCTGTCAGTGTAGATTTAACCGCAGGTGTGTGGGAAGTTTGGTGGACTCCGGTGACTTGCTGGAACTTATGGTGGGGAGGTGATCGGAGGAGCCGGGACAGATCGGAGAGACTGCTCGCTAGGATGTACCTTCTGCTGCTGTTGTTGCTTCTTTCGCTGTGTGCATGCTGGCTCCCCCCGCGGCTCCGGAGAAAGAGGCCTGTCGGATGATGCCTCTGTCATGTCGGATAATGCCTTCGAGGCATCATCCGACAGGCCTCTTCCTCCGGAGCCACGCTCTTCTGAGGAGGAAGTGAAGTGGGCGGGGATCCGCTCCTGTCTAACATGCCTACCCAGCGCCGGCCGGCCGGCCGAAGTCTCTCTGCGTCCCAACGGCTGTTCGTGCGGCACATGCGCAGTATCGCATTTCCATGGACACAGGGACGGACGCAGAGACACTTCCATTTTATTAATATATATATATATATATATATATATATATATATATATGTGTGTGTGTGTGTGTGTGTGTGTGTGTGTGTATATATATATATATATATATATAATCTATATATACAGTAAAACCTTGGATTGCGAGCATAATTCGTTCCGGAAGCATGCTTGTAATCCAAAGCACTCTTATATCAAAGCAAGTTTCCCCATAAGAAATAATGGAAACTCAGATGATTCATTCCACAACCATTTATTCATAAATCCTTCAATTTATAGTCCATATAAAAAGATTATAGCAATGTGATAGGTTGTGTAACCATAAAATGTCCATCCACAAACAGCCGCTTCCACAAGGGGATTGGAAGCAAAATCCAGCAGGAGCTACAGAGTATCAAAAGAGAAGAGAGGCGCCTCTAAGTGTAGCAAAATGGTTCCATTTAATGAAGGTACAACATTTAGCAACTCACATGGTTGATGAATAAAACAGGCACATCTAAGGATGCAGGCATCCGGGGTAAAGCTGTCCACATAGACCATCTTCTGAACCACCGGCTGCTAGTCTGTAATCCTGACTGACCGGGAAGACCACCCTGGAGTAAAGCGATCTGATAGCGAGGGGCAGCATGGAAGGGATAACGTAGATGGTGGTGCGGAGGATGGTCTATGTGGACAGCTTTACCCCTGATGCCTGCATCCTTAGATGTGCCTGTTTTAATCATCAACCACGTGATTTGCTAAATGTTGTACCTTCATTAAATGTAACCATATTGCTACACTTAGAAGCGCCTCTCTTCTTCTTTTATACTCAGCTGTGACTTGAGGCTACTTGTATATCAAGACATTGCTTGTATATCAAGTCAAAATTTATTTGAAAATTTTGCTTGTCTTGCAAAGCGCTCTTAAACCAAGTTACTCTCAAACCAAGGTTTTACTGTATATACATATATATATATATTGTGAGGGATTAGCTCGGTGGTGGGTGTGGATGACCCCTTGGGGGGGTTCGTTACACAGGGAGATAGCCGAGAAGTGGTTGCAACCAACAGTTTGGTTTATTCATGCAATTTTCTTCACACAAGTGCAAGCGTCAAAAACATCAAAAATAAAATAAAACACAAAATAAATCCTTGCCACTGTGGGCGGCTACCTTCTCACACACAGGAACCTACCTAAGGAGTCTGTCCCCAACCTACTGTTGGGCAGACTTGGCTGATCCTACAGCAGACCATCAATAGTCCATTTATTTTCTCTTCACACAGCAAATGTCTCTTTTCTCTTCACATAGAAAACATACGTTGGTTTTTCTCTTCACATAGAAAACATTCCAAGACCTCACCTTGAGAAGTCTTCAGTCTTAATTCATTTTCTCCTCACATAGAAAATGTCCATTGGTTTCTCTTCACATAGAAACAATCCAAGACCTCACCTTGAGTAGTCTTCACTCTTTTTACCCTCCTCAGCGCACATCGCTTCAGGAGGCATTCCTCTCCCATGCTCACACAGCTTCAGGAGACACCCATCTGACTGTCCTCCTCTACTCACACAGCGTCAGGAGGCAGCAATCAATAGACTTCCTCTGGACAAATTATAGAGGCCTTAATTTCCTCATTCTGAATAGCTGAAGGTTTTTCAACTTCCTGCTGGCTACCTCTGCAGCCGACACCCTATAGTAATTGGTGAATTGTCTAAACCAAGCAGACATGTATCTCCTCTCTGTGATAACATTCACAGATTTACCTGACTTCCTGTCACAATATATATATTTTCTTTAATTAATTTCTTATTTTTTATTATTTACTTTTTATTATTTACTATACGTAGGAGCTGCTTTTAATGAATTTGGCCGCTGTCCTGTCGGATATTGCCTCCCCGCCTCTTCTCAGTCAGCTGTTCTTCCCGCCGAAAAATGCATCTGAGGGACTACGCACACGTAATAATGACGTCAACCCCAGCTAAGCGGAGGAGTCAGCTGGAGTGATGTCATTTACTGCGCATGCCCAGTCCGTCAGATGGATTTTTTTAAGGGAGGAATTATCAGACAGGAGCCGCGCGGTCTTCTCCATACCGGAGCCCCTGTCAGACGTGAGGTATTATCAGACAGGAGCCGCAAAGTCTTTTCCATACCGTAGCCCCTGTTAGATGGAATGTTCAACGTGAGGTATTATCCATCAGGAGCCGCGGTCTTCTTGATACAGGACACCCTGTCAGATGGATTCTTCCACGGGAGGCATTATGACACAGAAGCCGCGGCCTTCTCTGTACCAGAGCAGCGGTCTTCTCCGCCACCTACGTAGGTTTCCTTCCACAGCCAATACTGGGGGGTGTTGAAAGGTGGGCGGGGATCCGCTCATATACACGCCCACCCAGCGCCGGCCCGGTGTTCTCTGCATCCCTGTTCGTGCGGCACATGCACAGTAGCGCAGTTCCACGGACACAGGGACGGACGCAGGGACACTTGGCTCTTATTAATATAGATATATATATATATATATATATATATATATATATATATATATATATATATTTTTTTTTTTTTTTTAACAAAATGTTGTTGTTATTAATATTATTATTATTATTATTATTATCATACACTCCTGATTCAATTTACTGCATTAAATAAAGTGGAATGGAGAATCGTCTGTCTACTATATAAAACAACAAAAATGTTAGGAAGTAAAAGGAAGGGGCAAGGGAAAGGGCATCCATGGACAACCTGCAGTTGCAAGCTCCCATTGCAACCTCAGGTCAAGCCAAAGTGACAGGTTTATTTACCCATTGTAACAGATGGCTGATGCATAGCTCCCAACTGTCCTTGATTTTGAGGGACTGTCCCTGATTTGGAACAAAGTCCATCTGTCCCTCTTTCCTCTTCATTTGTTCCTCATTTTGGTCTGATCTATATAGTTGTTTATAAAATGCACTATTTATCTTTCAAAAAGTGTTTCCCAGTGCTTAACCTTTTTTCCAATTTCTAAATGTCTATATTGGTAAATTACAAAAGCCAATATGAAGGAAGAGTAGTGGGGGGAAAAAAGCACTTGTGGGTTTATCTCATGTTTTTTGTATAATTCTTCTTTAAGGGGGCGTGGCAGGGTGTGTGTCCTATGCCCTATAAACTATTACTAATAGGTGCCCCTCATTCAAATCTCAAAAAGTTGGGAGGTATGCTGATTAGGGATGATCGAACGGTTCGGGTCGACCATCGGTTCGACCCGAACATTGGGTGTTCGAAATTCAGCCGAATTCCGAACTTTTGCGGTAAAAGTTCGGAATTCGGGTCACCCGAACCCCCCAAAATGCAATGGGACAGGAAGTGGGCTTTAAAAGCCCATGATTGGCCCAGACATGTCAGTAAAAGCCAATGAGGGGGCAGGAGTCTGCTAGGAACGTGATTGGAGTGACTGCGGGGACCAGAGGACAATCAGGAGTGAATACGCCCCCCAGTATATAACATAGCCCCGCCTAACCTCTAGCACTGTAATACAGAGGCTTTGGAAGAGACTGGAAGCATTTGTGTTTCTCCTGCTGTGTTAAACAACGTTTGCTGCATAGCCGATGGCTTGTAAAGCTCCAGATCAGCAGAAGAGCAGTCAGCTTACAGAAAGATTGACAGTGTAGTAAGAAATACAGCGATTGTGCTGTTTGAGTTAGAAATTTTTTTTTTTTAAAAGGGACAGTTAGAAATTATCTTCTGCTGTATGGAGCTGTTCTTTTAGTGTGAGGAAAGGGATATGCAGTGTAGTTAGGGTACTATATACCACTATAGTTAGATTCAATAATCTAGTTTTTGTAGGGATAGTTTTAAGTGTCAGGGTTCCGTCTAGTGAGCATGTTGCACTGCTGATATATCTACAGCAGGTATACATGCTTGCTAGTCAGCTATTGTGCAAAATACATTTCAGTGATACACACATCTGCTGTATTTAGCGACAACTTTGGGTCGCATAGCAGTGTGCGTCTTGCAGGTGATTTTCACATCGCACAGTTGATAAAGCCTCAGTGACAACTATGTCAGGTAGACCAAGGAAAGGCATACGTGGCCCTGCTGCGGAAAGGGGCACAGCTTCTAGGGTGTCTAGAGGCAAGGGTGGACGTGGTGGTCAGTCCTCAGCCAGGCCAGCATTTAGATTTTTCTCCCGCAGTGGCCAAGCTATACGTCCACAGTACGTACAGGAGGTGGTGGACTTTATTACCAAACCCTCATCATCGTCATCATCAGCAACTACAGTGACCCAGGCAGAGAAAAGTGGTCAGTCTTCTGCAGTTGGCAGAGCAAATAAAGATGAGTCCATGTACACCTCAAGTCCTCCCTTAGACCCAACTTCAGACATGGCAGAGGAGTCAGCTGAGCTGTTTGACCACAGTGTCGGCCATCAACTCCTGCCTGATGCTCAGTCCTTTATGGAGTCTGATGTTGGGTCTGAGGTTCAGGAGGAGGCAGAGCAAGCAAGAGGGGAGAGCAGACGGCCCACTCAATCTAAGGCCACACCTGTTGTCTCCCGAGCCACTATACAAACCTCTTCTTGCTGGGCCTTTTTTGAGACATCTCATGCAGATCGAACAGTTGCAATCTGCAAGATTTGTCATAAGGGAATAAAACGTGGCAAAAAGGTCAACCACTTGGGTACAAGCTGCCTAACCAGGCATTTGACAACCCACCACTTGGCCCGTTGGCAGGAGCATTTGAAGAACCCGCAAAAGGGCCAAAGATCGGTCAGTCATCCTCCTAGTCCTCCTCGCGCTCCTCCTTGTGCTCCACCTGCACATCAGTCTGTCCCTGCTATAGTCACTCATCACCTTTTGGCAGCCTCTACTGACAGGGATGATGATATAGCACGCAGTGTCGCATCTACCTCCAGCACACCACCAGCTGTAACATCAAGACAGCAAATTTCGATTCCACACATGCTGGAACGAAAAAAAAGTATACTCCCCGCCACCAACATGCCCAGTGTCTAAACAGTAGTTTGGCAAAACTACTGGCTCTGCAACTCTTACCATTTAACCTGGTAGAGTCTGCTCCCTTCCGCGACTTTGCAAAATGTGCAGTTCCACAGTGGCAGATGCCAAGTTGGCATTACTTTGCCCGTAAGGCCCTGCCATCCCTATACCAACATGTGGAAGGCAATGTAGTGTCGTCCCTGGCCAAGTCAGTCAGCCGTAAGATACACCTGATGGCTGACACTTGGTCAAGCAAACATGGGCAGGGACGGTACATTTCTGTCACTGCTCATTGGGTGACACTGCTTGCCAGCGGAAGGGATTGTGGCCAGGGCTCGGTGCTGCAGCCAGTATTGCCCCCATGTCTGCAAACAGCTGGTGGTGTCGCTGATCCGGGTAGATCGATCACTTCTACCCCCTCCTGCTCCTCCTCCTCATCCTCCTCCATGCCCTCCTCTGCAGAATGGTCCTTTGAATATGATGAGGTACCACGTAAGCGTTCAAAGGGCTATTCTATGTCTCAGGCCAAAAGGTGTCACGCAGTGCTGCAGCTTGTGTGTCTAGGGGACAGGCAGCACACTGCCCCTGAGATTCTTGAAGCTCTGCAGGCACAGGCCCAGAGGTGGTTGACACCACGCCAGCTGCAGCCAGGAATGGTGGTTTCCGATAATGGGTCAAACCTCCTGGCCGCCCTTCGGCAGGGAAAGTTGACCCATTTGCCATGCCTGGCGCATGTCCTGAATCTCGTGGTACAGTGGTTTTTGAACTCATACCCGGGTATGCAGGATGTGCTAAGGATGGCAAGAAGGGTGTGCAGTCACTTCAGGCGGTCGTACAGTGCCACTGCACGTTTGGCCGAAGTGCAGCGCGAGTTTCACCTGCCGGTACACCGCCTGATCTGTGACATGCCCACCCACTGGATCTCCACCTTGGCTATGCTGCAGCGCCTGTACACGCAGCAGAGGGCCCTCAATGAATATCTCTGCGAGTACGGCACCAGCACTGGCTCAGCGCACCTGGGCTTTTTTTGCCACTGCAGTGGCTTTTGATTAAGGATGCATGCGCTGTCCTCTCGCCATTTGAGGAGGCCACAAGGATGGTCAGCCGGGACAGCGCATGCATCAGTGACACCCTACCAGTACTGTTTTTGTTGGAGCACACTCTGCGTGGCATTATGGACAGGGCACTGCAGGCAGAGCAGCAGGAGGAAGAGGAGGACTTCCTTGCCTCTCAAGGCCCCCTTTATCCTGACCCCATTATGCCTAGCTCCCAGAGGCCCGAGCAAGATCCAGGGGTGGAAGAGGAGGAGGACTATTCTTCTGGAACTTTTTCAGGCTTTAAGGAGGAGGAGGAAGACATGCGGCAATCTGCAAGGCCTAGTTTGACTCCCTTGGGACACTTTGGAGTAGTACGTGGCTGGGAGGAGGAGGAGCACGTTCAAGATCATGTCATTTTTAGTGAGAAGTCAGCTTCTCAGGCCTTTGCAAATTTGCGACGCATGGCAAACATTATGCTTCAGAGCCTGCGAAAGGACCCCAGAATCAAGGCCATTAAAGAGACTGACCACTATTGGTTGGCCAACCTACGTGACCACCGGTACAAGTCAAAAGTCTCTGAGCTTTTCCCATCCACCCAGAGAGTCCACAGGATCAAATCCCTTGAGGACAGTCTCAAGAGGATTCTGGTGAACACGTTCCCCGACTCCCGTAGGGTGCAGGGGCGGGGACAACCTACCATGGACTCTACTGCGGGTCACGAGAGGAGCGTTGGAGAAGGCGTGCGGTTGACGGATGCCTTTCGGTCTTTTTTTAGTCCTCACCGCCCAGGCCTCTCAGCTGCCACATCGCATTGACAGCGTCTGCATCACATGGTGGATGATTACGTCAGGGCACAAAGTGACACAGAGGGCTTTTCATGTGACGAATCCGATCCACTGGCATACTGGGTCTTAAGATTAGACCACTGGCCAGAACTGGCCCAGTATGCCATGGAGTTGTTGGCCTGCCCTGCTTCCAGTGTCCTATCGGAACGGCATTCAGCGCAGCAGGAGGATTCGTCACAGACCATCGAACGAGACTCTCCACAGACTCAGTCGACCGTTTGACATTCATTAAAATGGTCGTGGGTATCAAGTCTGTCGTTGCCATGTGGCAGCTGAGCCTCAGTTTAAGCCTGGACCAGGGTGCCACCCTCCAACCCTCCTCTCGTTCTGTTTAGGTTCACAGAACCACATTTTAGTTTCCACTAGAAAAGATTCATTTTTTTTTTTGGCCTTCTGCAACACCAGCTCTTTGGGCTTACGGTGGGGAGCCTCCGCCAACACCAAAAATACCATGTTTACGCACCTGTTCCACAGGTGCACACCTTCATAATTTTTACTCCTTCTTCAAAACCAGCTCTTTGGGCTTACAGTGGGGAGACTCCGCCAACACCCAAAACACAATGTTTGCTCACCTGATCCACAGGTACACATCTTAATTTTTTTGCCTACTTCAACACCAGCTCTTTAGGCTTAGAGTGGTATGGCTCCGCCAACACCCAGACAACAATTTTTGCGCACCTGTTTCACAGATGCAGATCATTGCAATTTTTTTCCTTACAAAGGCAATTATTGCCTTCATGACCAGCACTTTCATAGGGTTATAGTGTCAAAGCATCGTCGGCACCACCAAAGGCCCAATTTTTAAGCATCCTTCACTTCTATTCAAAGTCAAGAGACAACAGTATTCATCCAAAACATCTCTTATCTTGTTCACTGTGCACTACATTGTGGCCCCTATCCCTAACCCTCAATGTATCCATGCATATATGTCTATTTCTTGTGAGAATTCAAGTTAAAGTGCACCAAACACAATTTTACATGAAATAAAGTGCATCTACATACATCTTTTGACTTCTTGAAAAAATTTGGTGGTAATAGCCCCATTTTGAAAATACACCTGTTAATTATATCCACATTTAAAGAGACAGCACCTTTTTCCAAAAAAAAAACTCTAATCTTGTTCCCAGTGCACTGCATTATGTCCCCATCATACACATTGGCTGTGCAGTTGATTAGGATGAAAATGGAAAAAGGTGCGCTGATAGTAAAATTGTGCTGCTACCAAGATCCAATGTGTGGAAATAAATGTTTGTGAGAAATAATTGGTGCGCTACAATGTGATAGGAGTTCATATAAATATAAACATATAAACATAAACAAATGCAATGTGCATACACCACGTGATAACAATGATGAGTGAAGGTAGAAATTATGTTCAATCAACACTGTGACCCACAAAAATCCAAAAAGAATAGTCCAAAACTCAAATATATTGTCCACCAAGTGCAATGCCACATATACAATGAAAATAAAAATGTGCTGAGTCTACAGCCTGATGACACCGACTGTTCAATGTTTCTGCTGAACAAACTCAGTCTCCAACAAGTGGGGATGTGAAGACGAAAAATGAACTGGTGATGAAGTGATGTACCAAGTTGGTGACAGTTTCCCACCACCTTCTAGATGTGCTTCTTACCAGATAAAGATAATAAAGGGCATATATAAGTGATCGCTACCCAGAAACTTCTGATAACACCTCCAAACAGCTTAGGGTGAATCAATATCCCTTCACCAAAATTTCAGACAGCTCCTTACCAGATGTAAAGAGTTGAAGAGCATATCAAAATGACCCTTGTCTTCCTGAACTGGAATGATGGGAAGTTTCTCCTGGCACTTGTCATCGGTTTACCATCCACAGCATTTCCCCATGTGAAAGAAAAGCAAGGAAGGCCACATTATCCCCAGAATCAAATTTATTTAAAATGGAAATACACTTACAAAAATCTGTTGTTGATGATGCCTGTAACGATCAATACCGCAAATTGTCTGCAGCACAATACCGGCGGTGTGTAGAGTGGCGGCGCGACTCCTCCTACTTCTGACGCGGCGTTTCTCCTCAATAGGCTTCCACGGAGACAGGAGGGAAGTCGGCGCCGTCACTCATGCCCTTTTACATATGTATGCAAGTTTACTTCCGGTGTCATTCGCATTACAAACAGGAAGTGTACCATAGATTGTGGCCGCAATGAATTAGAATAATTCCTCATAGAGAATCTCTTCTATATATTTTGCGGACCTATATGTAAATCTTCATACTCTTCTTATTCTAAGCTGTTTTATTCACATCTCTCATACGACCTTTGCACCGGAAGTAAAATTACCTTATACATCTAAAACTTAACCCTGTCGTGGTTTTCCACAGGGTTTGAAATGTGACCAATATGCAGGGATAACCTTTAAAATAAGTGATCCCCATTTAAAATCTAAGGATTTAAATGACATATTAAAATCCAATACATTTACATTTTAAATATATTCAAATATTAAAATATATTAAATATATGCGTTTGTGCTACATTTATGGTTGCTTGACTTCCAGCATCCACCTGTAAAACATAGACATGTGTCAAAAAACACACCAATAATTCATTTGCGGTGTGTTTTGACACATTTTCTTTTAATTTTTAATTTCAATGGGGAGCTGTGTTTTTGGTGTGGTTTTGAGAAGTGTACCAAAGATGCATAAAGCAGGACATTTAAAAATGCAAATGAAATGCAGCTGACCAGTGTGTATTTTTCTTCTGCTTTATTTAACTGAAAAACTGATCAGTATAAAAGGGCTCTAAATGAAAAAGATACCATAGGGAGAGGACCTATTCAATGCAGCAACAAAGAATGCATTGAAAATACACAAATCATTTAAATTACACGCTTTGGGGCTTGCCTATATATTTTGTGGGGTTACAGAATAGCTAGACTTTCACAAACTACCTCAGCAACAGTATATTCTGGCAGTGCATATTTGGCTGAGGAATTGCTTTTTTTTTCTTTAACCACTTGCCGACCGCCCGCCGTAATATTACTGCGGCAAGCCTGTTTGGCTGCGCTCAGTCACGTAGTACTACGTTACTTCGTGCGCGTGGTTACGGCGGCGCACACGTGTGTTTAGACACAGCGGGAGGCGGGTCGCGGAAGGAGCAGTGGCGATTGCCGCTGCCCTCCCGCGATAGTCTGAGAAACCGAGAGAAGACCCGCCTGCTTATGTAAACAAAGCAGGCGGATCTTCTGTCAGACAGGCAGGGAGAGATCAGCAGTTTCAGCTAAGCTGAAACTGCGATCTCTCTGTGCCTGTCACAGAGCCATCCCCCCACACAGTGAGTAAGCACTTTAGGCATACATTTAACCCCTTTGATCACCCCCAGTATTATCCCCTTCCCTGCCAGTGTCATTTATACAGTAACAGTGCTTATTATTTAGCACTGATTACTGTATTAGTGTCACTGGTCCCCAAAAAGTGTCAAAAATGTCAGTTAGGGGTCTGATCCGTCCGCCGCAATGTCGCAGTCCCGCTAAAGATCGCTGTCTGCAACCATTACTAATAAATAATAAATAAATAAAAAGTCCAAAAATCTATCCCGTGGTTTGGAAACGCTATAACTTTTGCGCAAACCAATTAAAATACGCTTTTTGGGTTTTTTTTTCCAAAAATATGTAGCAGAATACCAATTGGCCTAAACTGATAAAAAAAATTAATTTTTAAAACATTTTTATTGGGAATGTTTCATAGCAGAAAGTAAAAACTATGGCCTTTTTTTTCAAAATTGTTTCTCTTTTTATTGTTTATAAAATCTAAAAACAGCAAATGTGATTAAATACCACCAAAAGAAAGCTCAATTTGTGGGGAAAAAAAAATCACACCAATTGTATTTGGGTACAGCGTCGCACGACCGTGCAATTTTTCGTTAAAGTAACGCAGTGCCGAATAGCAAAAAATGGCCTGGTTATTAAGGGGGTAAAACCTTCCGGGGCTGAAGTAGTTAACAGTAAGATTGGCTTACATATAACAGTAAAACCTCAATCTGATTAATTTCAGTTTGAACAAAAAAAGCTACAGAAAACAGACAGGTGTTTTATTGCAATAATTAAGAGACTGCATATGACAAAACAGTGTAAATTAACCAGAGCCAGGACAATTTTAATGAGCACTGTTTGACCCAAATCTACTAAACTGGCCAGCAGAAGTGTGCTTTTTTTAATCAAATATAGTTTATTTGAAGTTTCATACATTTTACATAACACAAAACTTTACCTTACCCCCCTCCCCCAATCAATTAGTTGGTACACAGCAGAAAAAAAATATGCACTACATATTTCTTGCAGGAAAATCACAACACAATTATACTGAAGCATTTAACATTCACATAAACTAAACTTAATCCTTCATCTTCAGACAGCATGAATAATCATAATGTGCACAAATAATCCTGCATTGGAAAATTATTTCCTTTCAGGCTTTTTAAGTGTTGCAATAACTGGTCTGATTTCAGTTGCAGCAGGGATAGCCCTGGACTTTCCAAACATTCTTGCCACAATTTCATATTTTCTTAATATCAGCTGTTATGACAGTTTATCTCTAATTGGGGTAGAGTTATATTTAGAGTCATTTAGTTAAAGAATATTGGGACAACCATTAAAGTGATATAAGTGCCGGGTCACACTTGTGCGATGTGGGAAGACTGCAAATTCACACTGCCAGATGCGATACGCAGGGGGTGTCAATGAAATGTTAACAACACCCCCAGTTTTGATCACATATCGCAGTGCGATTTGACAGTTCGCACAGGATCGGATCGCACAAGTGTGAACCACTGTGCGATCCGATCCTGATGTGGCTGGAAAAAAGGGTCATGTGCGTGTTTGGTGCGGATACAGTGCATCCGCACCTCCGATCGCATGTAATGAAGGAGCAGTGCGCTCCGAATTACATGCGATCAGCGCACTCGCTATAGTGTGAACCGGCACTTAAAGTCTTTTTTTTTTGTTTAAAAATAACAAACATGTTATTCTTACCTCCTTTGTGCAGTTGGTTTTGCACAGAGCAGCCTGGATCCACTTCTTCTCGGGTCCCTCTTTGGCTCTCCTGGACCCTCCCTTTGAGTGCCCCACAGCACGCAGCTTGCTATGAGGGCACCCCAGCCAAGGCACAGCTCACGACACGGAGCTGTGGTTCGGCCCCTTCCCTCTCTCCTCTCATTGGCTACCTGACTTTGACTGACAGCAGCAGCAGCCCCTGCTGCTGTGTCTTGGTCAATAAGGAGGGGAATCCTGGATGGCTGAGACAGTCACGGACATCGCTTGATCAAGAGGGGGCTCATGTAAGCATCAGGGAGGCTGAGGGGGCCTTCTAACTTTACATCCCCTTTAATATGCCACTTATTTACGTGCAATAAATAATAATCTTTGTAAGGTAACAATAGTCGCCGGTGCTCCATTCAACACTCCAAGTAAACATATTAAAGGATCTAGAGCATTATCAAACACATGGCTGGCAGGTCAAATCTGGGCCGCCACGCCATTTAATGTGGCCCTCACACCCAGAGCTTTTTTTTTTAGCAGTAGCATGGTTGAACTCTGCTCCACCATCTCTGGCTTTTGCCTTCCGCTCATCGCTCTTCACCGTCACCCCTGAAATCTGCACCAAATGCAATCCTGCCATTTATTGCCCCTTTAAGATCCTCCCACTGTGCAATTTAGCCTCACCCATCATTTGATGCCGTTCAGCGGGGGGGTTGAGTTCCCACACCTATTCTCTGAGAAAAAAAGCCCTGGATGAATAGAAAAAAATAGATAGAAATAGAAGATAAATAGAAAAAAAAAGAAAATATTTTAATTAATTTTAATCAGAGATAATATGCAAAAATTTAATTTTTACTATGGAAATGGAGGGGGGGGGGGGTTGCAGTAAATGTGACTGATATAATTGGTTTAGGTGCATACTGATCTTGCACATTTACGTATGTTTCTCTCAAACAATGCATGGGTGTGTTGAAGACAAAAAGCAACTACAAGAACACTTGGTCATTAACCACTTTAAGACCGGAAGGATTTGCCCCCTTCCTGACCAGGCCCTATTTTGCGAATTCGGCAATGCGTTATTTTAATGGACAATTGGGCGGTCGTGCGGCACTGTACCCAAATAAAATTGATGTCCTTTTTTTCCCACAAATAGAGCTTTCTTTTGGTGCTATTTGATCACCTGTGCGATTTTTATTTTTTGTGCTATAAACAAAAAAAGAGCAACAATTTGGAAAAAAAAACAATATTTTTCACATTCTGCTATATGACATTCTCAAAAAAAAATTTAAAATCAAAATTGTTTAACATTTTAGGCCAATTTGTTTTCTGCTACATATTTTTGGTAAAAAAAATTTGCAACAAGTGTATTTTGATTGGTTTGGGCAATAGTTATTGCGTCTACAAACTACAGGAACGATTTATGTCATTTTTATTTTTTTTTACTAGTAACGGCGGCGATCTGCGATTTTTTGCGGCACTGCAACATTGCGGCGGACAGATTGGACCCCTAACTGACATTTTCTAAACTTTTGGGGGTACCAGTGACGTTAATACAGTAATCAGTGCTAAAAATATGCACTGTTACTGTAATAATGCCATTGGCAGGGAAGGGGGTTAACCCTGTGGGTGATCAAGGGGTCAAATGTGAGCCTAGGGGAGTGATTCTAACTGTGGGGGGGTGTGGCTTGTGAAATTACCATAGAGACATGTGATCCTATATAGAAAGATCACATGGGCTCTATGATCATTTCAGGGAGAAGAACGGTCAGCTGTGTTTGTGTCAGGCAGCAATCGGAGCCACCTGACCTGTGCATCGGCTTCCACGCTTCCTGCGCGCGACCGATGTAGGTCTACATCAGTTTGCGCAGGAGGGCCACGATGTCGCAGTAAAAAGGCGGCGGGTGTTCGGGAAGTGGTTAAAAAGTAAACGCTGTACTCTGAGCACTTATAACCTTAAGGCGGCAAGTGGGTCCCTGCCTGGGGTCCGGTGCGTGTCTGTTCTGTTCACCGGTTTAGGTTCAATTCAGTTTCAAATTTTTGCCCAAATTAGCACCTGAACCGAACTCAAACGCACACAGGACCCTTTTGAAACCCGCATCCAATTTGCATATATAGTATCTCACAAAAGTGAATACACCCCTCACATTTTTGTAAATATTTTATTATATCTTTTCATGTGACAAAACTGAAGAAATTACACTTTGCTAACAATGTAAAGTAGTGAGTGTACAGCTTGTATAACAGTGTAAATTTACTGTCCCCTCAAAATAACTCAACACACAGCCATTAATGTCTAAACCACTGGCAATAAAAGTGAGTACACCCCTAAGGAAAAATGTCCAAATTGGACCTAAAGTGTCAATATTTTGTGTGGCCACAATTATTTTCCAGCACTGACTTAACCCTCTTGGGCATTGAGTTCACCAGAGCTCCACAGGTTGCCACTGGAGTCCTCTTCCACTCCTCCATGATGACATCACGGAGCTGGTGGATGTTAGAGACCTTGCACTCTTCCACCTTCCATTTGAGGATGCCCCACAGATGCTCAATGGGGTTTAGGTCTGGAGACATGCTTGGCCAGTCCTTCACCTTTACACTCAGCTTCTTTATCAAGGCAGTGTTCATCTTCATCGAGGTGTGTTTGGGGTCGTTATCATGTTGGAATACTGCCACGTGGCCCAGTCTCTGAAGGGAGGAGATCATGCTCTGCTTCAATTTCTCACAGTACATGTTGGCATTCCTGGTTTCCTCAATGAACTGTAGCTCCCCACAACTGAGACATTGGCAGATTGAGTATTTTTTTAGTTGCGGAGTACTAAAGTGTGAGCGGCTAATAGCACATGGGAAACAACCATTGAGAAGTTGGGGGGAATCTTTCTACATCTATATGGAGTATTGCTAGTTTGGGGTGGGGGGGCGTTATGACTCCTGTGAGTGATGAAATTAATTGAAATGCTTCCAAAAAACTGTGTATAAACCGGCGCTAATTCCAATAATTTTTGTGTAAAAACCAATCATAGACCATATCAAAAAGACATGACACACTTAAAATATTCATAAAATAATGATTGATATATAGAAGTCCATAAAAAAAAGTCCATGTGAGTGTGCAGAAAAATATAATTGGTAATGAAGCGAAAACAATATAGTGAGCCAAAATGTGATGTTAATAATCAACCAAACTGTGTTATAAAAATGCAAAAATTCTTGCACTAAAGATGTATACACATCCTTTTGAAAATCTAAATTCCAAATGTGTGCTAAAATATATATATATATATAAATGTGAGTCCGTATATATATATATATATATATATATATATATATATATATATATATATATGTGCCGCAACTTAAATAAAACAATAATGAAAATAGTGAAAGAAAACCATGACACTAGTTGCGCACAAAATAAATAAAATAAAAACAATCCTCAATAAATCAAATAATGGTGCATCAATAAACTGTGCCAAAAAAATAAGTCCACAATATGAATGTTGGATATGGAATCCAAAAAACTAAATATATTGTGAATAAATGTGAGTCCAAAAAATGAAGTCCAAAAAATAACTTCTATAAACGTGATAAACCAAATTATCTTGTGAGATTCCAGTGCTAATAAAAAGGTGACACCCAAATTAGATCCACCAACGATGTGCTCCACACCCGTCAAATTAGCAACTCACCCTCATTTGTTGCCTATCACTCTCGTGGATAAGGCAAATTTTGCTGTGTATATTACTGTTAGCTGTGGTGTTCCACCAAGGCAATGCAGACAGCGGTCCTCATATAAAGGATGGGGGATAATCCTTAGCTCCAAACCATGTGGAAAAAACATATAACAGAGGGACCCCACTGTATTTTTTGGGCACAGTTTATTGATGCACCATTATTTGATTTATTGAGGATTGCTTTTATTTTATTTATTTTGTGCGCAACTAGTGTCATGGTTTTCTTTCACTATTTTCACAACCAAACTGTGTTGCTGATGTGAAAATCCCAACACAGAATCCAACATTGAGTGCAGTGGCCGCTCACCTCAATGATGAATGAATAAGGCATTTATCATGGGTATAATACTCATCCATGAAGCTCCAATGGTGGTAATAGCTCAGCTGGTATGGAGTTGTGGATCGATAACCAAACGTATTGGAAGTATATATCCCCTTGGTGATTCACTCATAAAAAATAAATAAGAGCTCCATGGTGTAGTATATAAGGTAAATAGAATAAGTAACTTACATATAAGTTCAAACAGAGGAATAAGAGCATGGACCGCTTGGTCCCCACAGTAAGCGGTGTGTAAAATCCGAACTTCCGGTCACGGCCTTAGACCAGAAGTGACCAGTGGCGGCCCGTGCATAGGGGGCGCCAGGGCGCCGCCCCCCTACCCCTAAGAAAAAGGAAAAAAAAAGAAAAAAAAAAAAAAACAAAACGAACAAATAAAGTTGTACAAAAAAAATTGGGTTCGCCGGCCTCGCCTGAAGGAACTGGTGGCTAGGGGGGGGGGGGGGGGGTTACGTCCCAGAAGAGGCGCCAATTGGCTGCCTTCTGGGGGGTAGGGGGTAACCTGGGCGCAAGTCTTTGCGATTTGACACCCCCACTTTCTGATATCCTGGCTGTGATTGGTCCAGTCTACAGCCTGGACCAATCATCATCCAGGATATCGCTGATGTCGCAATGGGGGCGGTGCCGGTGCGTGCGTCAGTCACTCACCGTACACCGCCGCTCAGAGAAAAGGAGAGGCCGCCTGCCGGTTCCCGCCGCCGAGACGAGGGAGAAGGACCTGCCGCAGAAGAGGAGGAAGAAGCTGAGCCGCGCCGCCATCAGGTAAGTTTGAAGGGAGCACGCACGCTGGTCTCTGCATCGATTGGGGTACAATGCTGTGGGCACTCTGCAATAATTGGGGTACAATGCTGGCACTCTGCAATCATTGGGGTACAATGCTGGCACTCTGCAATCATTGGGGGACAATGCTGGCACTCTGCAATAATTGGGGGACAAAGCTGTGGCACTCTGCAATCATTGGGGGACAATGCTGGCACCCTGCAATCATTGGGGGACAATGCTGTGGCGCTCTGCAATCATTGGGGTACAATGCTGTGGCGCTCTGCAATCATTGGGGGACAATGCTGTGGCGCTCTGCAATCATTGGGGGACAATGCTGTGGCGCTCTGCAATAATTGGGGGACAGTGCTGTGGTGCTCTGCAATAATTTGGGGACAATGCTGTGGCACTCTGCAATAATTGGGGGACAATGCTGTGGCGCTCTGCAATCATTGGGGGACAATGCTGTGGTGCTCTGCAATCATTGGGGACAATGCTGTGGCGCTCTGCAATCATTGGGGACAATGCTGTGGCGCTCTGCAATAATTGGGGGACAATGCTGTGGCGCTCTGCAATCATTGGGGGACAATGCTGTGGCGCTCTGCAATCATTGGGGGACAATGCTGTGGTACTCTGCAGTAATTGGGGTACAATGCTGGCACTCTGCAATCATTGGGGGACAATGCTGTGGCGCTCTGCAATCATTGGGGGACAATGCTGTAGCGCTCTGCAATCATTGGGGGACAATGCTGTGGCGCTCTGCAATCATTGGGGGACAATGCTGGCACTCTGCAATAATTGGGGGACAATGCTGTGGCTCTCTGCAATCATTGGGGGACAATGCTGTGGCGCTCTGCAATCATTGGGGGACAATGCTGTGGCGCTCTGCAATAATTGGGGTACAATGCTGGCACTCTGCAATAATTGGGGGACAATGCTGTGGCGCTCTGCAATCATTGGGGGACAATGCTGTGGCACTCTGCAATCATTGGGGGACAATGCTGTGGCGCTCTGCAATCATTGGGGGACAATGCTGTGGCGTTCTGCAATCATTGGGTGACAATGCTGTGGCGCTCTGCAATAATTGGGGTACAATGCTGGCACTCTGCAATAATTGGGGGACAATGCTGTGGCGCTCTGCAATAATTGGGGGACAATGCTGTGGTGCTCTGAAATCATTGGGGGACAATGCTGTGGCGCTCTGCAATCATTGGGGGACAATGCTGTGGCGCTCTGCAATAATTGGGGGACAATGCTGTGGCGCTCTGCAATCATTGGGGGACAATGCTGTGGCGCTCTGCAATCATTGGGGGACAATGCTGTGGCGCTCTGCAATCATTGGGGGACAATGCTGTGGCGCTCTGCAATCATTGGGGGACAATGCTGTGGCGCTCTGCAACCATTGGGGTACAATGCTGTGGGCACTCTGCAATCATTGGGGGACAATGCTGTGGCGCTCTGCAATCATTGGGGGACAATGCTGTGGCGCTCTGCAATCATTGGGGGACAATGCTGTGGCGCTCTGCAATTATTGGGGGACAATGCTGTGGCGCTCTGCAATCATTGGGGGATAATGCTGTGGCGCTCTGCAATCATTGGGGGACAATGCTGTGGCGCTCTGCAATCATTGGGATACAATGCTGTGGCACTCTGCAGTGATTGGGGTACAATGCTGTGGTGCTCTGCAATCATTGGGGTACAATGCTGTGGCACTCTGCAATCATTGGGGTACAATGCTGTGGCGCACTCTGCAATCATTGGGGTACAATGCTGTGGCGCACTCTGCAATCATTGGGGACAATGCTGTGGCGCTCTGCAGTGATTGGGGACAATGCTGTGGCGCTCTGCAGTGATTGGGGACAATGCTGTGGCACTCTGCAGTGATTGGGGACAATGCTGTGGCGCTCTGCATTGAAAGGGGCTCGCACGCTGAACTCTGCATTGATGGGGGCATGGAACAGTTGCATTGAAGGGGGCACGCAAGCTGAACTCTGCACAGTGTTTATTGCATTGAAGGGGGCACAGCACAGTTGCATTGAAGGGGGCATGCACGCTGAACTCTGCATTGTGGGGGCACAGCACAGTGTTCATTGCATTGAAGGGGGCACAGCACAGTTGCATTGAAGGGGGCATGCACGCTGAACTCTGCATTGTTGGGGCACAGCACAGAGTTCATTGCATTGAAGGGGGCACAGCACAGTGTTTATTGCATTGAAGGGGGCACAGCACAGTGTTTATTGCATTGAAGGGGGCACAGCACAGTGTTCATTGCATTGTGGGGGCACAGCACAGTGTTCATTGCATTGAAGGGGGCACAGCACAGTGTTTATTGCATTGAAGGGGGCACAGCACAGTGTTTATTGCATTGAAGGGGGCACAGCACAGTGTTTATTGCATTGAAGGGGGCATAGCACAGTGTTCATTGCATTGAAGGGGGCACAGCACAGTGTTTATTGCATTGAAGGGGCACAGCACAGTGTTTATTGCATTGAAGGGGGCACAGCACAGTGTTTGTTGCATTGAAGGGGGCACAGCACAGTGTTTATTGCATTGAAGGGGGCATAGCACAGTGTTTGTTGCATTGAAGGGGGCACAGAACAGTGTTTATTGCATTGAAGGGGGCACAGCACAGTGTTCATTGCATTGAAGGGGGCACAGCACAGTGTTTATTGCATTGAAGGGGGCACATCACAGTGTTTATTGCATTGAAGGGGGCACAGCACAGTGTTTATTGCATTGAAGGGGGCACAGCACAGTGTTTATTGCATTGAAGGGGCACAGAACAGTGTTTATTGCATTGAAGGGGGCACAGCACAGTGTTCATTGCATTGAAGGGGGCACAGCACAGTGTTTATTGCATTGAAGGGGGCACAGCACAGTGTTTATTGCATTGAAGGGGGCACAGCACAGTGTTTATTGCATTGAAGGGGGCACAGCACAGTGTTTATTGCATTGAAGGGGGCATGCACGCTGAACTCTGCATTGTTGGGGCACAGCACAGTGTTCATTGCATTGAAGGGGGCATAGCACAGTGTTCATTGCATTGAAGGGGGCACAGAACAGTGTTTATTGCATTGAAGGGGGCACAGAACAGTGTTTATTGCATTGAAGGGGGCACAGCACATTGTTCATTGCATTGAAGGGGGCACAGCACAGTTGCATTGAAGGGGCATGCACGCTGAACTCTGCATTGTGGGGGCACAGCACAGTGTTTATTGCATTGAAGGGGGCATAGTACAGTGTTCATTACATTGAAGAGGGCGCAGCACAATGTTCATTGCATTGAAGGGGGCACGCACGCTGAACTCTGCATTGAAGGGGGCATGTACACTGGTCTCTGCATTGAAAGGGGGCATGTACACTGGTCACTGCATTGAAAGGGGGCATATACCATCTCCTGTACCATGACCTGTGCCATGCCTATACCATATCTGTGCCATGCCTATACCATATCTGTGCCATGCCTATACCATCACCTGTGCCATGCCTGTACCATCACCTATGCCATGCCTATACCATCACCTGTGCCATGCCTGTACCATGACTTCAAAGTCACGCAATTTTTTACTGCGTTTTTTGACGCGAAGCAATACCTATTACATTTTTCTTTTTGCGCCCCTCCAAAAATTTTGAGCACCAGCCGCCACTGGAAGTGACGTCACCCGGCTCCACCTGAACATTTTAAATAAGTGCATTATGTCTTTTTGATATGGTCTATGATTGTTTTTTACATAATAATTATTGGAATTAGCACCGGTTTATACACAGTTTTTCATTGGTATGTGGTGGCACTACAGAAATCAGCAGCTTTTTCATTGTTTTTTCATTGTTTTATCACCTATATACTTCACCTTTTAATTATCATTTACATTTACTTCACTGATAGCGCATTGGTCATTTGCTTTCATTTTATTGAAATGCTTGTTTCCAAAAGCTTGTTAAGCTTGGGCATTCCCAGAAGATATGTAAGAAATATCCTGTGTGGCCGCAATTCTGCAAGCAGAGAAATGAGGTAGCAAGAAAATACTTTGCCATCCTATAAGGAGTATATTGCAATCTGTTACCTATTCTGAGCATCGTTTCCCAGGGACTAACACAATGGGAGGCTTTGTGGATTTCCCGAAATGCAGTCTTCCACTGATCATTTGTGAAAGTTGTGCTCAGGTCTAATTACGATTTTTTTAGTGTATTTGACTTTTGAAAGATTTGCTTATCTTGAAAAAGGTTATAAAAGAGGGAGATACCCTTGGTGTTTAGTTTCTGGGGAAAAAAAATTGCCATATTTTTGGGGGTATATGTAGTTCTGGGATAGGGTGTGCACTTAAAAAATTTAAAATATAGGCACACGAAAAATGTATACTCCTTGGCAACCCATATTCATTATTTGCTGCTCAATACTCTTGGGCTTGGAATTGGTTAGGAAGTCTTGTAAGGTAGAGATACCATAGAATGGGAACTAATTTATAGAGCATGGGGATTTTGGACTCCAGTAAGCGTAAAAGGAATTCGTATTCCAATTTCAGAACACTAGTGTTGCTCTGGCTTAGGAGGAGTTTCCATGCTTGTAAGGGTACTTGTATGGAGGGGGAGAAAGCCCGAAAGTCCCATGGCTTCCAGAAGTCGCCCACGAGGAAAGCAGTTAAGTCTGTTATCGGGGGCTAAGGCTTTCTCCACATCCATCCACAGTGGAACGTCACCCTCACTAAACCAGTGCTTAAGTTGGTCCAATCTAACAGCCCAAAGATAATCACCGATGTCTACCGCCCTGGCTCCACCCGCAAGTTTTATGTGGGATTAAGCTGGATCGAGAGCATCTAGCTTTTTTACCTCCCCAGATGAACTTCCACATGAGACTCGACAAGGTTTTAAGGTAGTGGGAAGGTATAGGAATTGGTAGCGCACGGAATACATAAAGGATTTGGGGAAGGATCAACATCTTAAATGCCACTATTATGCCTAGCCAGGAGAGTTCCTTTCTCAAGAGCTCTCATGCTCTGTTTCCAGTTTGCCGATTACAGGTTTGAAGTTGGCGTTGGCTATGGATGAGGTTATGGTTGTCAAAGTGACACCTAGATATGGAGTGCCATGGTTACTCTACGTGTAGGGGAGAGTTTGTTAGAGCGCGCATCTGATGGATGCCCGTACTCCCAGATTCAAAATAGATGGTTTGGTAAAGTAGACATTATAGTACAAGGCGTTGCTGTGAGGGTGTTCACCGTCACTGGGAGTGAAACACAGGTAATTCATGGTTTGATTTGCTTCAGATGGGACAGTAATATTTGTCAGCAATATCTTCATAAAGAAATATGAAGATTTAATGCTACTTTACACTGGGAGACTTAGACTGTTATAGTTATACAGACTTCCCTATTGTTTGTGTATTGAAATGGAATGTGGATTGGGCCTGACCCATTGTTAAATGTTAATTAGGGATGATCGAATGGTTCGGGTCGACCATCGGTTCGACCCGAACATTGACTGTTCGAAATTCGGCCGAATTCCGAACTTTTTGTGGAAAAAGTTCGGAATTTGGCAACCAAAACCGACCAAAATGCAATGGGACAGGAACTGGGCTTTAAAAGCCTGTGATTGGACCAGAAACATCAGTAAAAGCCAATTGAGGGGGCAGGAGGATGCTAGGAATGTGTTTGGAGTAACTAGGGGGTCCAGAGGCCAATCAGTAGCGAATACGCCCCCCAGTATATAACATAGCCCCGCCAAATCTCTAGCACTGTAATACAGGGCTGTGGAAGAGAGTGGAAGCAGTTCTATTACTCCTGCTGCAAAAGTGTCATTTAGCAATTATTAGTGTGAGGAAAGGGATATCTAGTGTAGTTAGGGTACTATATACCACTATAGTTAGATTCAATAATCTAGTTTCTGTAGGGAAAGTGTTACGTGTCAGGGTGACCGTAGTGTAGTGTAGGGTGAGCTGACTCTGACTGCTATGCCAGGGTGACAGAACTCATCCATGTCAGGGTGACCGCCATAAGAAAAAGATAATTTTTCTTAGAATTTTTAGTAGAGCAGGGATGGGGCTCCACTCCTTGTATGCCAGGGTGACCCAATTCATCCATGTCTGGGTGACCGCCATAAGAAAAAGATTGTTTGTCTTAGAATTGCAGTAGAGCAGGGATGGGGCTCCGCTCCGGTCACACCTAGGCATTTTTGTTTCTGGTATTTATTGGGCTTTTTTGTGGACGTCTTTGGAGGCAGGCATGACATCTGAACTTCTGTATAGGGGTATATATACACACACACATATATGTATATATACACATACACACATATAGGTGTGAAAGTAGCGGAACCCCATCCATGCGCTAATGAAATTATTTGCAGGGATGTGGCTCCGCTCCTATCACACCTATATGTGTGTATGTGTATATTTACATATATGTGTGTGTGTATATATACCCCCATACAGAAGTTCAGATGTTATGCCTGCCTCCAAAGACGCCCAAAAAATGCCCAATAAACGCCTGCAACAAAAACTCCCAGGTGTGTTTTTGCAGGCGTTTATTGGGCATTTTTTGGGCGTCTTTGGAGGCAGGCATAACATCTGAACTTCTGTATAGGGGTATATATATACACACACACACATATATGTATATATACACATACACACATATAGGTGTGATAGGAGCGGAGCCACATCCCTGCAAATAATTTCATTAGCGCATGGATGGGGTTCTGCTACTTTCACACCTATATGTGTGTATGTGTATATATACATATATGTGTGTGTATATATATACCCCTATACAGAAGTTCAGATGTTATGCCTGCCTCCAAAGACGCCCAAAAAATGCCCAATAAATGCCTGCAACAAAAACGCCCAGGTGTGTTGTTGCAGGCATTTATTGGGCATTTTTTGGGCGTCTTTGGAGGCAGGCATAACATCTGAACTTCTGTGTAGGGGTATATATATACACACACACATATATGTATATATACTCATACACACATATAGGTGTGATAGGAGCGGAGCCACATCCCTGCGCTAATAAAAATTCTAAGAAAAATTATCTTTTTTTTCTGGTTCTGGACATGCTACAGAGCTGAAACTTCACAGCACAAGAGGCGTTTCCCAGCTCGAAACCAGCTGGATCTATCGATTGAAAACGTATGCCCCCCATGGGTTAAACATCGATTGGGACATCAATGCGTTCATCAATCATGCATAATTGATGTGTCCTCTCGATGTCCCATGGTCAGATCATTTATCATAGTCACCTACTTTGGAGTTTTAAAAATCGTGTATGAGCTTGGGGTATATTTTATTTTACTGTTTTAGTAAGAGATGCCTTTAAGATTTTTATAACTTTTTTGTTATTGTTTATGTATTTTGTATTGTATTTCTGTTTTTTGCTTTAATGATTGGCACTGTATTTGGTAGATTGCCTTTGGGGTCTGCTTTCGCAACCGGAGGATGGTGCTGCGCACCCTAGTGGATCCTTTGTGGTGGTGCTACCTTTGTGCATTATAGCACTACATGGTCACTAAGTATGGACATTATTGGTATTATGGAAGCCAAGAGTGAAATATATATCAATGTTGACCATGAATGGGGAATTTGTCATGTCACATAATGATGTGATCTTATGGCATCCCCATTGTATTATTGGATTGAGTACATATACCCATGTTAAGTCGTAATCCACATTCTATATATTCTGATTTGTGTTCGGTGTGCTGTTCTTTCATTAAACTGGCATCCGCTGCAGAATGTTGTGGATTGTATGACTTCCTGGTTCCGGCCGTTGAAGCGCATGTTTCCGTGGAGCTGGATTGCAAGCGACCGGCACCAGGATATAGAACTTTTGTACTCTGACCGGGAAGTTCCGGTCGTTGGAGCGCATATGCTCGACTTCCGACTTCGGGTTGATATACAAAGTTCCGCCTCTTCCGTCCCGTCCAGCGTATAAAAGAGATTGGTTTACCGCAGGCCACACTTCCTGACGACGTCACTTACTGATGAAACGCGTAGGATGAGCCTGCGGCACGCCACGCTGGGACACACGAGGGGACGTGGTGGCCATTTTCTTGGTTGGAAACCGGATCCTAAAGGCGATATCTGAGAGAGACATGCTGTATAATCTGCTACTAAATGTGAGTTGCCAATTTTTATGCTAGCGCATCAATAAACACACTTGTTACTATACTTCACTATGGGAGTTGTCCCTCTTTCTTCACATATGCACCCATACCTGTGCCTTTAATGATTGGAGCTGATGTGGACATCGCTATGAGCCGGGTACTGTCTACAAGGGTCGTATAGATGTATGAATTGAGCTGGATCTGATCTCTGTAGTGGGGATCCATATATTGCGGTAAGGGGCCATCTTTTCTCTTGGTGGTGGTCTCTCTGCACAGATCTGTTGGAGTGTGAAGTAATTGGCTACACCTTTGGGAGCACGTCTTTCTGAAACAGACTCGTTTTCCTTCCAATGATTGATATACTTGTATATGGACTGTGGAGTTCATTTTATTATATAAGCGCTACACCATTTACCCTTACATTTTTTCCATGATCTGTTTTTTCTAATTCATGATCGGATGTTGGCAGCTTTACTCAGAGAGTTTGAGCTTTTATTCACTGTGAAGTGTATAAGCATTATTTAATACTGTTTTAAAGTTTTGTTTTAGCGCAGCAATACCCCCATTTTATATCTTGTAACAATTAGTACACATGCTGCTGCTCGTGCTTTATTTGGCACAATTGGAATTTAACTGGTACAGTTCTGTGTGAATAGGACGTGGGTACTGTGTATTTGAAGGAGTCCAATTTCCACCATGGATGTATTTGAATACAGGAAAACTTATTCCATTAATTTGGATGGCATTTTTTCCACCTCGGAGGAGCATCTGGATGACATGAATGGTCTCTTTTTGAGGCTTAAAAATGTCATGACTACAGAGCTCCATACGGGGTGGGATGTGGCATTCTTTGAAAAATACTTAGCAGAGAGTATGGTGCCCAGGAGCCTGCAGTGGGAGGTATCACCGCAAAGTGATATCCTGGACACCGATGAATGGTACCAATACTTCAATAAAGCTGGGTTGGAGCTTCTACGGTTTATGGTATCTAAAAAACGGCTTAAATTAAAGAAATTGGATGAGGAGATTAATATTATTAAGAGTAAATTAGAGGAATTTAAGACTAAAGACTCTTATAAACAAAAATCTGACTCTTTGAAAAAACATTTGGAGAAGGAGGATATTGAGCAGAAAAATAAAAAGAGAAAGAAATTTCTCAGGGACAGTGGGGATTATAAGAATAAACTTGTCTTCAAATGGCAGATTAACAGAGGACCCACTGGTCCGGTTGGGATACAAAATGCTCAAGCCATCATTCCACCTAGTACTCCAATGGATACTACGTCACCATCAGAGCAGTCTAACCACCCCCAGCCAACTTCCAATGCCTGGATACAACCAAGGCGTGGACGGGGGCGAGGGAGAGGGAGGGGTAGAGGCAGGGGAAGTTCAGCCTCTCGGTCTAGAGGGGACTTTCCGGCCTCTGAAAACAGGTTTTTACCCCTACAAGATAACTTTGAGGGTGGGACCCCCAGTACATCACCTCACACCCACAGGGGAGGGATTTTATACCTCCCTTTCGGCCTGGGGGACCTTATTATCAGAGAGGGGATGAACAATGGGCCCACAATACAAAAAGCTATAACCCTCCCCAACCAACACACTCTAATCCACCCGGGGGATATGGACCCTACAGGCCATCCAATACCCCTTTTCAGGAGGGGACCCCAAGGAGCAAGAGGCAGAAAGAAGGAAGAGAGGGACTAGAGGGGGGGAGGAGGGTCCGCAATAAAAAGAAGGCGGCACTGAAGGACCAGGGTTTATTCAATCTAAGCACGGCTTCCCTCTCTAACGAGGAGAAGTATGTGCTTAATCATGGCCTGAAGTATGCCCCCCCCGACCTCTGAGTAAGTTTGACACGTTCATCGACTTACACAAGTATGTGCGGAAGATGAGCATAAAGAGGCATTTTATGGGGAATCCAGTTGCTCCCAGATCAGAATATGTTATGGGAGTGAAAGCCACACCGTTTGCAAATGCTTCACTTTTTAATCCTCCTGGTTCCCTGGCCCCTTCCCTGACGGTATTTCGGGATTTGGTTGCCAAGGACTTGGACAAACTTAGCCTCAAAAATGTGCATCAGACCAGCATGTTTAAACGAGGAATGCGCTCATTAAAAGAACGGGAGGATATAATTGTGAGGCCAGCAGACAAGGGGGGAGGGATAGTCATTTTAGACACCTCGGCCTACAATAAGGAAATGGATAGGCTGTTGTCTGATAGGGAAACCTATATCCCCCTCAGGGGTAATCCAACTGTGGCTTATAAAAAGGAGCTTATTGCACTAGTGGAGGAGGGGTTTGAAAAAAACTCCTAACTAAGAAAGAAAAATCCTTTTTGGTGCCATCTGCTCCAAGGGTACCCATTATGTACTACATGCCCAAGGTGCATAAGGATGCGGTGAACCCACCCGGGAGACCAATCATTAGTGGCATTGATTCGGTCACCTCCCGGGTGGGTAAATACATCGACTTCTTTTAGCAGCCATTGGTGATGAAAACACCCTCCTTCCTAAGAGACTCTATGCAGGTAATCAACATTCTCAAAGACATAGAGTGGAAGGATAGCTATATTCTGGCTACTGCCGATGTCTCGTCACTCTACACAGTGATTTCGCATCGGCATGGGAGAGAAGCTGTTGAGCACTTTGTGGGACAAAGTAGTATGTTGAACTTCCAATGTCAGTACATTCTGGCCCTGCTCGATTATGCCATGGCCCACAATTTCTTCTGGTTTGGGGGCACCTTCTACAGACAGAACAAGGGTGTGGCCATGGGCGCGAAATTTGCGCCAAGTATGGCCAACTTATTCATGGCTAAATGGGAGGAGGATGTCATCGGTGACGTTCCGAGACCGGAGGTTGTCCTCTGGCGGAGGTACATCGATGACATCCTCCTCCTATGGGATGGCGACTTTGAATCTTTGGATTCATTTATCTCGGAGCTTAATGCCAATGATAGGGGTATCAGACTTACCCATGAAAGTAGCAGTTCTGAGATCCATTTTTTGGATCTCAGGATTAAGGTTGCGGGTAATGTCCTAGAAACCTCCACTTTTTTCAAAGAGACTGACAGGAACGGATTTATTGACACATCTAGTTGCCACCACGTGTCGTGGCTTAAATCCGTTCCTGTCAGTCAGTTTCTCAGACTGAAGAGGAACTGCTCTAATAGGTCTGACTTTCTGCGGGAGGCAGATACCTTAAAATCCAAGTTTTTGGAGAAAGGGTACAAGGAAGAGGACCTCGAGAGGGCTCTTGTGCAGGCAGATAACTGTATCAGGGAGGATCTGTTGCAACCGAGAGTGCGAGATGCGAACGAGGATTTTCAATATGCCTTTTTTTCCTCCTATTCTATTCAGCACTTCTCGGTCAAAAAGATCATCCGTAGGCATTGGCATGTCCTGAAGAATGACAGTGTATTGGGATCTGTATTGCCGGTAGCCCCTAAGATCATCTTTAGGGGTGTTCCCCCTTTTCGGCTACAAGTGGCTCCCACCATCATAGATCTGCCTAACACTGTTTCATTCTTCCAGCACAGAGGGGGTTTTTACCCCTGCAGACGTTGTGCCGTTTGCAAAATCAATGCTTGTAGGACGAGGAGGGTAGAGTCGTTTTTCTCTAATTCCACCCAACTAGACATTAAAATTAAGCTGTTCATTACTTGTACCACGCGGCATGTGGTCTACCTGTTGCGCTGCCCATGTGGCCGTGAATATGTAGGCCGTATGATTCGCATGCTGCATGTGCACCTGCAGGAGCATGTGGCAAATATTATTAAGAAATTCCCAAAGCACAGTGTCTCACGGCATTATGATCTTTGCCATGGGGGAGACCCTAAAGGCACTGTGTTTTTGTGTATTGATAAATTTTCTGGCAGTTGGAGGGGTGCTAATCGCACAAGAGGCGTTTCCCAGCTGGAAACCAGCTGGATCTATCGATTGAAAACGTATGCCCCCCATGGGTTGAACATCGATTGGGACATCAATGCGTTCATCAATAATGCATAATTGATGTGTCCTCTCGATGTCCCATGGTCAGATCATTTATCATAGTCACCTACTTTGGAGTTTTAAAAATCGTGTATGAGCTTGGGGTATATTTTATTCTATTGTTTTAGTAAGAGATGCCTTTAAGATTTTTATAACTTTTTTGTTATTGTTTATGTATTTTGTATTGTATTTCTGGTTTTTGCTTTTATGATTGGCACTGTATTTGGTAGATTGCCTTTGGGGTCTGCTTTCGCGACCGGAGGATGGCACTGCGCACCCTAGTGGATCCTTTGTGGTGGTGCTACCTTTGTGCATTATAGCACTACATGGTCACTAAGTATGGACATTATTGGTATTATGGAAGCCAAGAGTGAAATATATATTTCCATTAATATCAATGTTGACCATGAATGGGGAATTTGTCATGTCACATAATGATGTGATCTTATGGCATCCCCATTGTATTATTGGATTGAGTACATATACCCATGTTAAGTCGTAATCCACATTCTATATATTCTGATTTGTGTTCGGTGTGCTGTTCTTTCATTAAACTGGCATCCGCTGCAGAATGTTGTGGATTGTATGACTTCCTGGTTCCGGCCGTTGAAGCGCATGTTTCCGGGGAGCTGGATTGCAAGCGACGGGCACCAGGATATAGAACTTTTGTACTCTGACCGGGAAGTTCCGGTCGTTGGAGCGCATATGCTCGACTTCCTGCTTCGGGTTGATATACAAAGTTCCGCCTCTTCCGTCCCGTCCAGCGTATAAAAGAGATTGGTTTACCGCAGGCCACACCCCCTGACGATGTCACTTACTGACAACGCGTAGGAGGAGCCTGCGGCACGCCACGCTGGGACACACGAGGGGATGCGGCGGCCATTTTCTTGGTTGGAAACCGGATCCTAAAGGCGATATCTGAGAGAGACATGCTGTATAATCTGCTACTAAATGTGAGTTGCCAATTTTTATGCTAGCGCATCAATAAACACACTTGTTACTGTACTTCACTATGGGAGTTGTCCCTCTTTCTTCACATATGCACCCATACCTGTGCCTTTAATGATTGGAGCTGATGTGGACATCGCTATGAGCCGGGTACTGTCTACAAGGGTCGTATAGATGTATGAATTGAGCTGGATCTGATCTCTGTAGTGGGGATCCATATATTGCGGTAAGGGGCCATCTTTTCTCTTGGTGGTGGTCTCTCTACAAAGATCTGTTGGAGTGTGAAGTAATTGGCTACACCTTTGGGAGCACGTCTTTCTGAAACAGACTCGTTTTCCTTCCAATGATTGATATACTTGTATATGGACTGTGGAGTTCATTTTATTATATAAGCGCTACACCATTTACCCTTAAACTTTTTAGACCCCCCCCCCCCCCCAGACACTAAATCCAAAGAAATCTCTTTTTTTTTTCAATAATTTTTTCAATAATTAGCTCTCTATCAAAAACCACAATTTTTAAGAACTTTTTTTTTCCTGATTCATAGTCCCTATGTCATGACCCAGAACCCTAGGCACTTTTTAGGGTCTTTTATTGGCTTTTAGGGCTTCAAAATGGTGTTTTTTGATTACCGAATTGACTTCAATTGGGTTCTGGAATCTGGACCCGAACTTTAGGGAAGTTCGGGTGTTCTGGTCGAACCGAACTTTTCAAAAGTTCGATCATCCCTAATGTTAATGACCTCACATTGTTCTGTTCAGATGGCTAGATAATTAGTTTAGGTAAATTCTGTTCCTGTATACACTTTAATCTGCATATGATACTGTAATCAGCCAGAGGGGAGGGATTGTGTACACTGTATGGGAGTGTAAAACTCTGTTTCTATTGGATTGTGAATGTCATGTCATGTTCTCCACAAGGTCCACCTGGGCGGTAACCTTGTGGGGGAAAACTGTATAGAAGGATGTTCCTTGTTCAATAAAGAGTTATAATTCACCCTCAATCTAGAGTGCTGTCTCTCATTGGGGGAAGCTGCTACATGGGATTGCTATGCTCTTCGTACTCCCTTGGATAATCACTAAGCTCTTGCAATAGCTCATACCTGTTCCTGCTTCACTCTCTGGGGAAAGAGAGGTCACCCACGGGAACCTGGAGTCTTGTCATAGGTCCAGGGTGGGTAGGAGACGATGAGACCCCAACCAAGCTGTGGCTGCTTGTGGGGTCTGAGGTGGTTATGGTGTCTGGTGGAGTGCTTGGAGCCCTCGGGAAGCACTAGGAGCATCCGTCAACGGAGGTACCCGGTCGGGGTGCGGTTGATCCGCTACAGTTGCCAAAGTTTGTTAAAATCTTGTGGGCTTGTGGGAGAGACAAGGGGTGTGCGCGAATTGCCTCTACAATAAGTTCTATCTTTAAGTTGAAGATGGTCAGGTATAGGCGCAACCCTGGCGAGTCCCATTGGATATGTATAAGGGCGTAGATAGAAGGCCCGATGTATATACCTGTGCTGTAGGGCAAGAATAGAGAGCTAGAACTGTGGAAAAAATATTTCCCTGAAACCCTAACTTAGAGAGTACCAGTGACATATATTTCCAGTGAACCCTATCGAACGCCTTCTCTGCATCTATGGGGAGTAGCATAGAAGGTGTTTGGGTTTTTTTTCAGCATGGTGAATGATATTCATTATCCTTTTAGTGATGTCAGAGGTCTGCCTCCCCTTTACAAATCCTATCCGTTGAACAAGAGAGGGGGTAATACCTGTCAGTCGTCTGGCCAATAGCTTAGCGTAAACTTTGATATCAAAATTTAGAAGTGACATTGGTCTAAAGTTGGCCGGTGTATTGGGATCTTTCCCAGGTTTAGGTCAGGTGACTATGTATGCTTTCAGCATCTCTGGGGGAAAGGATGAGGTTTAGAAACGAGCAATTCATTTAGTCCTGAATGTAAATTCAGACTAATATATTTGGTTATTCGGAGATTCGGATGTATCGGAATCTCTGAATGAAATAATAAAGTATAGTAATGAATTTTGTTGAAATCTGTTGAAGTTAGTTTCATTTATTAGTTTTCTAACGAAATTCCAACTTTTCAGATTGATTAGAATTAGAATCGGTTGGAAAACGATCGACCGATTTGAATTCTGTGTGAATAAATAGCTGGTTGTTAAGCAGCGGGTCGGGAAGCAGGTCGCCCCTGTCCTTAACAACCATGAGCCATCATCTGTCAGTGGGATTTCCCACTGATGGATGAATGTAAAGAAAATAATGCTGGCAATCGCCCGGCCATAGAGAAGTCTTAAGAAAATGACATGGCCACATGCCCTCAACATTGGGGGGGGGTGCTTTGGGGCAGAAGGGGCCCACTCCAAAGCACATTGTCCCTGTGTTGATGGGGACAAGGGCCTCTTCCCAACAACCCTGGGCTGTGGTTGTCAGGGTCTGCAGGATGGGGCTTATCGGAATCTTGAAGTCCCCTTTAACAAGGTGGCCCCCAGATCCCACTCCCCCCATGTATTCACATACCCATTCGGGTATCGGGTACATCATACCCCTACCCATTCACCAAAAAAGTGTCAAAAAGTAAGAACCTTATGAAACAGTTTTTGACAAGTCCTTTATTAAAAAAAACAAAAAAAATAGTGTCCCTCGATGTAAATCCATCGTCAACCCGCCGGACCCGAAAAATAAGAAAACTCTTGCTGTCTGCCTCCTCTCCACTTTGACCATTCTTTTTATAGCACCGCCCCTTCTGACGTCACATGGGCCCCCGTGTTAAAGGGGTCTTCTAGATTGCAATAAGCCCCGCCCGCAGACCCTGAAAACAGCCCAGGCTTTTTGGGAAGAGGCCCTTGTCCCCATTAACATAAAGGTGCTTTGAGGTTGGCAGAGCCCCCCTGCCACAAAGCACCCACCCCCCCATGTTGCGGGCATGTGGTCTGGTATGGTTTAGGAGGGGGGCACTCGCTCCCCCCCTTTTAGTGACTTGCCAGGCTGCATGCTCAGATAAGAGTCTGGTATGGATAATGGGGGGGGCCCACATAGTTACATAGTTAGTGAGGTTGGAAAAAGACACCAGTCCATCCAGTTCAACCTATGATGTGTGTGTGTGTGTGTGTTTGCTGCTTACCATACATTGTATACCCCTGTATGTTGTGGTCTTTAAGGTGCCCATCTAATAGTTTTTTGAAACTATCAATCCTCCCTGCTGATACCACTGTTTGTGGAAGAGAATTCCACATCCTTACTGCTCTGACAGTGAAGAACCCCCTGCGTATTTTAAGGTTAAACCGCCTTTCCTCTAGTTTTATTGAGTGGCCACGTGTCTTATTGTATTTCCTTTCTCTGAATAGGTTTTTCCATATGCTAGGGTTGCTAGTACAATATTTGTACATTGATATCATATCCCCCCTCAATCGTCTCTTCTCCAGAGAGAATAAGTTTAGTGCTTGTAGTCTTTCCTCATAGCTGATGTCCTCCATTCCCCTAATTATTTTTGTTGCCCTTCTCTGGACTTTCTCCAGTTCCAGCACATCCTTCCTGAGGACCGGTGCCCAGAACTGGACAGCATACTCCAGATGTGGCCGGACCAGAGTCTTGTAGAGTGGGAGAATAATCTCTTTATTTCTGGAGTGAATCCCCTTTTCTTTTTTTTTCCAAAACGATTTATTGATACAAAGAGTATGGTAATAAATCATACAAACAGTTGAACAATCCGATCAACATTCTCGGTGTTCAAGGTGTAAGTGAAGAAAAACAGGAATGCATATAACAGAATTTCACTTCCAAATAACAGAAATTTAGAACATTTTTGTATGAGTATGCATAACATAACAGAAGGTGCGGGTGAGGAAGTATTTTTTGTTTCATCAAGGTACTAAGTGAAAAGCAGAATAGAGTTGCAAATTCAGAGATAAATTCAGTTACTTGAATGATATAATTGAATTATGCAGAAGTTAGCTGTAGGTGATAGAGGAGAAAGGTTGGTTCCCAGCACCAACCTCTCCCATGGAATGAGAAGGATAGAGGTAGAGAAGGGGTAGAGGTGAGGAATGGGGGGAGGGGGATTGGAATAATGGGAGTAGTGACTCAATATAAGAAGGCAAGGAGTTGTTGTCAAGTTTGAGTATATAGATTAAAGGGTTACATGTTGCTGTATTTTAGGTGGAAAAGGGGTCTTCATTTCATAATTGAGATATACGTGTTTGATTCTCGGAATTTGTTCCAAGGATTCCAGATGGAGGCATATTTGAATAGTGAGTCATGGGAGATGGCAATGAGCTCTTCCATCTCTGCCAGTTTGTTAATTTGCATGATCCAGTCTTTAAGGGAGGGGACCTGAGGGGAGCCCCAGTGTCTTGGTATACATAGCTTAGCTGCATTGACTAGGAACATACTTAAGGATTTGCAGTATTTTCTATTGGCGTGAGGTTGTAAATGGAATAGGTATGAGAGAGGTGAGTATGGTAGTGAAGTGAGCGTTATTTCCTGAATAATGTTATGTGCTTGTTTCCAAAATGCTTGGATAACGGGGCAGTTCCACCAAATGTGAAGCAAACTCCCTTCATTTTAATGACAACGCCAACATTTGCTATCAATGTCCTTGTTCCAACGGTGGAGGAGAGAGGGTGTACGATACCATCGTGATAGAAGCTTAAAGTTATTCTCTTGGGTGGAGACATTGACGGACCCCCTGTGGACAGCATAAAAAATCCTCGTCCACTGGGCATCTGATACAGTGGTTTGTAGATCGGTTGACCATGCTTCACAAAAAAGGCTATCTCCTGGGATTGTGTTTTCCCAGAGGATAGAGTATAATTTCGATATTAGATGAGGTTTATGGTTCGGATCAAAACATAATTCTTCAAAAGATGATAATTTAATGGGTTTAATGATGTTTTTTAGGCTATGAAGCACAAAGTTTCTGATTTGGACATAATTCCAGAATGGGATCCCTGAAAAATGTGGGAGGGAAGTCAACTCCTCGTATGAGCGAATCTTCCCTTGGTTAAGAAAATGTATAATCCTTGTGTGGTCATTGAAAGAGTTGTGGGCGAAGCGCAAGTTTGTATGACCTGGGGGGAAATGTGGGTTGTGTAAAATGGGTGAAAGGGGACCCGGGACGGAGGTTATATTCTGAGTTCTGTAGATGTTATGGAAACATTTTAAGGTAGGACCTATCAGGGGGTGTTTAAGCGTGTTTGAGGGTATAGATTCAAAAGGACACCAAGGAAGGGTCGCCAAGGGAGAGTGCGAGAAGAAGTTTTCTAATGGCACCCAATCTTTCTCTCTGTCTCGGGTGCTCCATTCCACAATACGCTGTAAATGGCAAGCATATGCATATTTTTGCAAATCAGGGATACCCAAGCCTCCTTTTAGTTTAGGTTTCGTGAGTTGTGTGAAATTGATTCTGGGAGGCTTGCGGTCCCATATAAAGGTTCTGCATTGGGAGCGTATTTGTTTAAAGAATTGTATCGGTATATGTATTGGGAGGGTTTGGAAAAGATAAAGAAATCTAGGAAGAATATTCATCTTGAAAATTGCAGCTCTCCCAAACCATGAAAAATGTGCTTTTTGCCAGGAGGATAGGTCTTGTTTAATATTTTTCATAAGGGTGACATAGTTTCGTTCAAATAATGTTGAGAGTCGTTTGGGAAGCTGTATTCCAAGATATGTGATGCAGTCAGAAGTCCATTTAAAAAGAAAGTTTCTTTCACATTTCTTGACTAGGCTATTGGAGAGAGTAATGTTAAGGGCTTGGGATTTTGAATAATTTATTTTAAGGTTCGAAAGGTCACGGTATGTTTTGAGGGATTGTAGTAAGTGTGGGATAGAAATGTGAGGGTTGGAAAGGAAGAGAAGGATGTCATCAGCGAAAGCTGCAACTTTATAATGTTTGCCCTCTATCTCGATTCCTCTTATATTATCATTAGTACGAATGGAATTCAATAAAGGTTCTAATGTTAGAATAAATAGCAAGGGTGAAAGAGGGCAGCCCTGTCTCGTTCCATTTGTGATGGGGAAGGCGTCTGACAGGAGGCCGTTTACTCTTACTCTGGCAGAGGGATTATGGTAAAGAGCTAGTATAAAGTTTAGAAGTCTGGGACCCAATCCCAGATTATTCAGTACCGCTTCTAGGTAGTCCCAGCCTGTCAAACGCCTTCTCCGCATCTAAGGACATGAAAAAGCCCGTTTTTTTATGCGAGGTCAGATAGTGGTGAATATTTATCGCTTTTATAGTGTTATCCCTTGCTTCTCTTCCCGGGATAAAGCCAACTTGGTCGGGAGAACATCGGGAAGGGATGAAGGGAAGTAGTCTATTTGCTAACATCTTCACGTAAATTTTTAGGTCTACGTTAAGTAGAGAAATGGGTCTAAAGTTAGATGGTTGGGAGTTATCTTTTCCTGGTTTGGGGATCACTGTGACGTGTGCTTCTAAAAGTGATGGGTTATCATATTTAGATGAGGCAAGGGAATTGAAGGCTCGGAGAAAAGGGTCTACCAAAGTGTTTGCGAAGGTTTTGTAGTACACTAAGGGTAGTCCATCAGGTCCTGGACTTTTACCCAGCTTCATCTGTTTGATTACAGTGTTGAATTCATCAGGCGTAAGAGGTCCGTCAATGTCTCCAGCTTGCTCCGGGGAGAGAGCAAGTAAGCCGTTTTTACACAGGAAATCCTTAAACAATTGTGTTTTGTCTGGGGGATGTGAGTTGCGAGTGGAAGGATCATTCAGGTTATACAACTTGGTGTAGTACTTTGCGAATTCTTTAGCTATATCTTCGTTTGTATTGAGCTTCCCACCTTGTGTTGAAGTTAGGGAATGGACTATATGTGAGCTTTTTTTGGAGGCCAAGGCTCTGGCTAGGTATTTGCTACTTTTGTTACCGAATTCATAGAATAATTTTTGGGATAGGGTGAATCTTTTTCTGAATTTTTTGTTAAATTTGTTTTTCAGTAATTGTCTTATTTCTTCTAGTTCAGAAAGAGTGGATTGGGCTTTTGATTTCTTGTGTGATGATTCTAGAGAGCTTATTTTTTGTAGTAAAGAGTTGATATAGTTTTGATGGGTTCTCTTACGTTGTGCTGAAAGCTTGAGGAATAGTCCTCTGAGATTTCATTTATGAGCTTGCCATTGTGATAAAGGAGAGGAGTTAGGGGTATCATTGAGATGGAAGAATTCTAAGATTTGGGTAGAAATTTTATCTGTATTTTTGGAATCGGCTAGTAATGTGTGGTCTAGTCTCCAAGTTTTGGTGAATTGGTTAGTGTTTGGAAGAGTTATTTTCAGTGTAATTGGGTGATGGTCTGATATAAACATGGGTTCGATGGAGGTGCTGTCAATAAAAGGGATATCTTTTTGGGAGATGAAGAAATAATCTATTCTGGAGTATCTATTGTGAGGGGCTGAAAAAAATGTAAAATCTTTGGTGTTGGGGTGTGTGATTCGCAATGTGTCATGTAAAGTGAGTTCCTGCAATTGCAGCTTGATTCTACGCAAAGCCGCAAATGGCAAAGAAGCTGTTCCCGTAGAGGTGTCCTCAAGCGGGTTCAGGGCCACATTGAAGTCACCTCCCAAGATCACCACTCCCTCTTGGAAGGCTGCAAGGGAAGCAGACGTATCCCTAAAAAAGGAAACTTGCGCTTTATTTGGGCTGTAAATGTTAGCGATTGTTATTGGGGTTTGCCAGACATGTCCTTTAATAAAAAGGTATCTGCCCTCTGGATCAATTAAAGTGTCGGAGATTTTAAGGGGCAATGATTTAGACACGAGGATAGACACCCCCTTGGTTTTGGCCAAGGGATTTGTTGCATGTATCATGGTTGGAAAATCTGTTGAATGAATTTTGGGGTTCTTGTCAGATCGGAAGTGCGTTTCCTGTAGTAGGATCACATCCGCTTTAAGTTTTTTCATGTACAGCAAGAGTTGGGATCTTTTCTCAGGAATGTTGAGACCCTTGGTATTGAGTGAGACACATTTCAGGGTGGCGGGTCTGGATATTGTGTCTCCTTGTGAGTAAGATTTACATGTAGGAGCCATCTGTTTAGATTAATTTATATCTATTTATTGGGAAATTTATGAGTCACTACTCTCAATTATTTGGTGAGCATGAGATTTAGACGTTCGGGGAGGAGAGGAGGATCAGAGAGGGGGGAGGGAGGCGGGAAATATAGGAATTAGGAGAAGTAGTCTGACAGTGTTTGTAGACCAGCTACAGCACTAATAAAGGTCAGTTAGTGTAGTTCAAGAATGTCTTGAACTGGTTAGGTGCGTGGAAGGATTAGGAAGGTGACACTGTAGTTTTGATGTCAATAAGGCCTAAGAGAGTTTAAGGCAGTGCACGCCCTGCAACTCCCGAAATTATAGCCAATATTATTATGCAGTTTGACTGCCAGGTTTGAATAAATCATTGTGTATGAGTTAGAGTGAGGATAACTGGACCGAATACAAAGGATCACCGAGAGGAATGTGTAAGGGTGGTATACAACTACATTGCAAAAACGTGAGGATGTGTATTTGTAAGTGTAGGGTGGTAGGACTAGTATGAGTATAGCTTTAAATGCAAACTGGAAGGAGAATAACAAAGTATATGTCAATATCTGTTCTCCAAAGCCGCAATGTTAGGCTCACGGCCTGTAGAACAGGCATGTGTAACATGAAAAGTAGAAACATACCTTCAAGTAGAATAAACTGGACAAAGTGTAACAGTCAAGCATATATGAAAGTGTGTTATTCGTAATTCAACATCGCCATCTAGTGGATAAATTCCAGAGCAGTTCCTAGAAAATATTGTTAGTCCAACCATACATATTATAATTAGAAAGAGCATGAATGAAACAGACAATACAATGACCAGGTAACTATAAACCTTACAGGAACAAAAACTTGTATTCAATCTACACCTTTGGGTAAAAACAATTAAATTGCGGGATAGTCTGTATCGGTACGTGTGAGATACACCTTTCCAATTTTTGGGGCGCATCTCATACTGCCGAGGATTTGAGGGTGCTTCAGTGTGCCTCCTGCCTGTTCCGAACTCCTCCTACTCCTCATCCTGCCTTTGGGGGTACAAAAAATAGTAATTTGGGCCTAGTCTGGGTCTCTACGTGTGAGATACATACACCTTTTGATATCATATTTTCTATTCTGCTATTCAATCTACACCTTTAGGTAAAAACAATTAAATTGCGGGATAGTCTGTATCGGTACGTGTGAGATACACCTTTCCAATTTTTGGGGCGCATCTCATACTGCCGAGGATTTGAGGGTGCTTCAGTGTGCCTCCTGCCTGTTCCAAACTCCCCCTACTCCTCATCCTGCCTTTGGGGGTACAAAAAATAGTAATTTGGGCCTAGTCTGGGTCTCTACGTGTGAGATACATACACCGTTTGATATCATATTTTCTATTCCGCTATTCAATCTAAACCTTTGGAGTAAAAACAATTAAATTGCGGGATAGTCTGTGTCGGTACGTGTGAGATACACCTTTCCAATTTTTGGGGTGCATCTCATACTTCCGAGGATTTGAGGGTGCTTCAGTGTGCCTCCTGCCTGTTTCAAACTCCTCCTACTCCTCATCCTGCCTTTGGGGGTACAAAAAATAGTAATCGGGGCCTAGTCTGGTTCTGTACGTATGAGATACATACTCCTTTTGATAATATTTTCTATTCCGCTATTTAATCTACACCTTTGGGGTAAAAACAATTAAATTGCGGGATAGTCTGTGTCGGTACGTGTGAGATACATACACCTTTTGATATCATATTTTCTATTCCGCTATTCAATCTACACCTTTGGAGTAAAAACAATTAAATTGCGGGATAGTCTGTGTTGGTACGTGTGAGATACACCTTTCCAATTTTTGGGGCGCATCTCATACCGCCGAGGATTGCAGGGTGCTTCAGTCTGCCTCCTGCCTGTTCCGAACTCCTCCTACTCCTCATCCTGCCTTTGGGGCTACAAAAAATAGTAATCGGGGCCTAGTCTGGGTTTGTACGGGTGAGATACACCACCGTTTTGTAAAATTTTTCCTATTCCGCTATTCAATATACACCCTGTTTGAGTGTAAAAAATTAAATTACGGCATAGTCTGTATCGGTACATGTGAGATACACCTTTTTAAATTTGTTTGGCGCATCTCCTTCCACCGCCGAGGATTGCAGGGCGCTTCAGTTTGCCTCCTGTTCCCAACTCCTCCTACTCCTCTTCCTCATCCTGCCTTTAGGGTACAAAAAATAGTAATCGGGGCCTAGTCTGTGTTTGTACATGTGAGATACACCGTTTTATAAAAATTTTCCTATTCCGCTATTCAATATACACCCTTTTGGAGTGTAAAAAATTAAATTACGGCATAGTCTGTATCGGCACGTGTGAGATACACCTTTTAAATTTGTTTGGCGCATCTCCTTCCACCGCCAAGGATTGCAGGGCGCTTCAGTTTGCCTCCTGTTCCGAACTCCTCCTACTCCTCTTCCTCATCCTCCCTTTAGGGTACAAAAAATTTTAATCGGGGCCTAGTCTGTGTTTGTACGTGTGAGATACACCGTTTTTTATCATTTTTTCTATTCAATATACACCCTTTTGGGGTATAAAAAATGAAATTGCGGCATAGTTTGCATATTTGACTGTGAGATACACCCGTGCGATACTGTTGTTGTTTTGTTCCGCTATTCAATAAACACCTTTCTAGGGCAAGATCATAAATTACAGAAATATGAGGAGACCGTCAAATAGGGGCCGTGGCCTGGGTCGTGGTGCTGCTGGTAGAGCTCCTGTTGCAAGCAAGGAGAGGACGTGGTCGATCTGTGCCAGCTACACGCACAAGTGAAACACCTTCCTCAACTGTGAGTAGGCGACAGAACCTGCAGCAGTATTTGGTAGGGCATAATGCGCCTCTAGAAGTGATGAGGCCAGAAGAAGTACAGGCGATAGTAGATTGGGTTGCTGACAGTGCCTCCAGTTCCTTCACATTGTCTCCCACCCAGTCTACTGCAGAAAGGTCAGAGTTGGCACCTGCAGCCAATGTCCAACTGTCTTTCACCTCACCCCCTTGCAAATCAGGCAAGCAGTCTGAGCCCCAAGTCATACAGCAGTCTCTTCTTCTTTTTGAGGACTCTGTCAGCAGGGTTTCCCAGGGCCATCCACCTAGCCCTGCCCCAGAAGTGGAAGAGATTGAGTGAAGCGATGCCCAACCACTTATTTCTCAAGATGAGTACATGGAAGGACCATCGCAGCACGTCTCCGATGATGACGAAACGCAGGTGCCAACTGCTGCGGCATTCAGAATTGTGGAGACCGACAGGAGGGCAGGGGTGAAGACTGGGTGGAAGATGATGTGGAGGACGATGAGGTCCTCGACCCCACATGGAATGAAGGTCATGCAGGTGACCTGAGTAGTTTGGAGTAGGAGGCGGTGAGCGCACAGAGCCACCAGCACAGCAGAAGAGGGAGCAGGGTGCAGAAGCGGAGCGGCCGTGCCCTAGACACTACGCCTGCTACTGCCCAATGCAGCAAGGGAACGAGCGCACCAAAGCCAGCTCAAAGGAGTTCTCTAGCGTGGAAGTTCTTCAGAAAATGTGCTGATGACAGGACACGAGTGGTTTGCACCCTGTGCAATCAGAGCCTGAAGCGAGGCATAAACCTTCTCAACCTGAGCACAACCTGCATGATCAGGCATCTAAGTGCAAAGCACGAGCTGCAGTGGAGTAGACACCTTCAAAACCAAGAAAGGTCTCTGGCTCCTCCTGCTTCCTCTTCTGCTGCAGTCTTGGCCTCTCCATCCACATCTGTAGTGATACCGGCACCTGCCACCCCGCAAACAGAGGATCTGTCGGCAACACCACCACCTGGGTCACCAACCATCTCCACAATGTCCTGTGGAAGCGTTCAGCTTTCCATCTCCCAAACACTTGAGAGGAAGTACTCCTCTACCCACCCGCGATCCCTGGCCCTGAATGCCAGCATTTCAAAATTCTTGGCCTTTGAAATGCTGTCATTCCGTCTGGTGGAGACGCACAGTTTTAAAAGCCTTATGTCGGTGGCTGTCCTACAGTACGTCGTGCCCAGCAGCCACTACTTTTCCAGGCAAGCCATCCCTTCCCTGCACAACCAAGTGGGGGAAAAAATCAGGTGTGCACTGCACAACGCCATCTGTACCAAGGTCCACCTAACTACCGATACGTGGACCAGTAAGCACGGTCAGGGGCGTTATATCTCCCTAATGGCACACTGGGTAAATGCAGTGGCGGATGGGCCTGAGGCGGATAGCAATTTGGCGCATGTCCTTCCACCACCGAGGATTGCAGGGCGCTTCAGTTTGCCTCCTATTCCTAACTCCTCCTACTCCGCTTCCTCATCCTCTACCGCCTCCTCATCCGGTCAGCGTAACACCTTCACCACCAACTTCAGCACGGACAGCGGTAAACGACAGCAGGCAGTTTTAAAACTTGCCTGTTTGGGGGAAAAACCACACACCGCGCAGGAGTTGTGGAGGAGCATGGAACAGCAGACAAATGAGTGGTTGCTGCCAGCGAGCCTCAAGCCCGGCCTGGTGGTGTGCGATAACGGGCGAAATCTCATAGCAGCTCTGGGCCTAGTCGGTTTGACGCACATCCCTTGCCTGGCGCATGTGCTGAATTTGGTGGTGCAGAGGTTCCTTAAAAACTACCCCGATATGTCAGAGCTGCTGCAGAAAGTGCGGGCCGTCTGTGCGCACTTTCGGCGTTCTCACCCTGCTGCTGCTCGCCTGTCAGTGCTGCAGCGTAACTTCGGCCTTCCCGCTCACCGCCTCATATGTGATGTGCCCACAAGGTGGAACTCCACCTTGCACATGCTGGAAAGACTGTGCGAGCAGCAGCAGGCCATAGTGAAGTTTCAGCTGCAGCACGCACGCGTGAGTCGCTCTGCCGAACAGCACCACTTCACCACCAATAACTGGGCCTCCATGCGAGACCTGTGTGCCTTGTTGCGCTGTTTGGAGTACTCCACCAACATGGCCAGTGCCGATGACGCCATTGTCAGCTTAACTATCCCACTTCTATGCCTCCTTCAAAAAACAATTCGGGCGATGATGGAAGAGGATGTGGCACAGGATGAGGAGGAGGAGGATGAAGAGGTAACATTTCCAAGGCTTTCAGGGCAGTCATTCGCAAGGGGCTCAGAGGGTGGGTTCCTGCACACACAAACACCAGGGACACAATTGTCCAGCAGTGGCACAGTTCTGGAGGATGAGGAGGAGGAGCTGGAGGAGGAGATGGAACCATGTTCACAGCAAGGTGGCACCCAGGCCAGCTAATGGCCATCACTGGTGCATGGCTGGGGGGATACAGAGGACGCAGACGATACACCTCCCACAGAGGACTGCCTTTCGTTGCCTCTGGGCAGCCTGGCACACATGAGCGATTACATGCTGCAGTGTCTCCACAACGACCGCCGAGTTGCCCACATTCTAACTTGTGCTGATTACTGGGTGGCCACGCTGCTGGATCCCTGTTACAAGGACAACGTACCGTCCTTAATTCACTCACTGGAGCGCGATCGCAAGATGCGCGAGTACAAGCGCACGCTGGTAGACGTGATGCTGCTGGCATTCCCACCTGACAGCGGGGCCACAGTGGAAGCACAAGGCCAAGGCAGAGGAGGAGGAGGAAGAGGTCGCCAATGCAACCAGGGCACCGCCAGCACCTCAGAAGGCAGGGCTAGCATGGCCGAAATGTGGAAAAGCTTTGTCAGCACGCCACAACAAACAGCAGCACCAGCAACTCATATGGAACGTCTTAGCAGGAGGCAGCATTTCACCAACATGGTGGAGCAGTATGTGTGCACACGCCTAGACGTACTGAATGACGGGTCTGCCCCCTTCAACTTCTGGGTCTCCAAGTTGGGCACATGGCCTGAGCTTGCCCTTTACGCCTTGGAGGTGCTGGCGTGCCCTGCAGCCAGTGTATTATCTGAACGTGTATTTAGCACGGCTGGGGGCATTATCACAGACAAGCGCAGCCGCCTGTCCAGAGACAATGTGGGCAAGCTCACGTTCATTAAAATGAACCAGGCATGGATCCCACGGGACTTTTCCGTACCTTGTGCAGAATAGAGATGGGATACCGACATTACCCAGCCATTGTTCTATTTTTGCTCTTTCTCACTCTTTTGGGGTGTACCCTCATTTAAAATGACTGAAAAAAAGCAGTGTTGGCTACCTCGTCCTCCTCCACCGCCGCTTTCACCTACACCGCCCATAGGTGTGCGCAGCCTATTGCATTAGGGTGTGCACCCCAAAGTTTAAATACACATGCATGTGTTTGCCTACATGTATATGGCCCCGGTACATTACTCTCCCTGCTGGCAAAGTGAAATAGAAGTGTGTAGCACTTCTCTTATGGCAGAACAGGTCCGAGGGAGATCTTCCCCATCTCCTCACTGGCAAACAGAGCGATAATGCTAATGTGCCCTAGGTGATTAGGGTGTGCCCAGGCACACCCGGCACACCCTGTGCGCACGCCTATGACACCTCCACATCCACCACCACCTCAACCTCCCTCCTACTCCATATGGGCCTCGTCCTTCACAGATGAAAAACATTGTTTTATTTTTCTGTTTTTTTTTTTTGCCATTTGCAGCACTCTAGCCCTTTCCATTGGTGTTTTAGAGCCATTTTAGTGCCTGAAAGTTCGGGTCCCCATTGACTTCAATGGGGTTCGGTGTCCGGGTAAAGTTCGGAAAAAGTCCGGGACACGGACCCGGACTTTTTTTTCAAGTTCGGCCGAACCCGCCGAACACGGACATCCAGGTGTCCGCTCAACTCTAATTAGGACCAACAGTCGACCACTCTCTTTAGGCCTCTATTCCACCGCTCCATCCCAATTCATATTTTTTTTTGAAGAAAATGGTCGAGGTACTCGCCAGCTCTCGATGTGACAGAATTAATACTGTTCACTATCGGCCTGGTGGGGGGTTATTTACATCCTTATGAATTTTTGGTAGTGTATAGATAGTTGGTATCCGACTGTAGCTTGGAACCAAGTATCTTTTCTCTTTTTTGGTCAATATTCTGTTATCATAACCATAAGTTACCAACTCGTTAAGTTCATTGCGGGACAACTTTGTTGGGTCTCCATCAAGCAGTTGATACCTGTTGGTGTCTGCCAACATCTCCATTAACTGGTTATGGTAATATTCTCTCTCCATAATAACTACGCCCCCTCCCTTATCCGCAGGGTGGATAATTACGTTTTGGCGTTTTTCTAAGGCCTCTAGCCCTTCTTGAACATGCCTTGGATTGACATTCTTGTTGGGCCCAATTTTTTCTAAATCCCTAAGAATCAACCTCTTAAATACGTCCACACAGTGATTCGATGGTTGTGGAGGATTGAAAAGGGACTTGTTTTTTAACCCACTATCAACACCTATGGTATATGTAAGTTTATTGGCTAGCTTAGGTCTACTATCATTCAGATAATACCTTTTGAGGTTAATCTTTCGGATGAATTTGTGTACATTCATATACACCCCAAACTTCCCAATAGGTCTTTTTGCCGCGCATTTTAGACCCGCATTTAGGATATTGATTTCCTTGTCATTCAGAGTGATGCCGGCAAGGTTGTAGATCCCATTTAATCTACTATCCTCCTTCTTTTTGTGGGTCCTCCTCCCTGCACGGCATCCTCTATACTTGGCCCTATCCAGAACTCTTGTTGATCCTGTGGTCCTCTCCATTGAGGGCCTTGGTTTCCCGTGTGGGGACGTGGGAGGTATGGGGGTGGGGGGCCGGCAAAACCGCCCCTCCCAACCCTCCCCCCTCTCCGACGCCCTGGCCCCTGCCGCCCCTCCATACAAAAGGACGTGGAGGCATGGGAGTCCATGGTCCGTTCTGGTAAGCCAATGGTTCATATTTATTCTGCGTTGGTACTGTATATTCGTTATTATAATATTGTGTACCTGCATTTGGTCTGTGCTCAGTTGTTTTATTTCTTTTATTAGGATGTTGGTACACCTGCTGAGCACCTGATCTAGGTGCTCCTCCCGGTTGGTTACATGACCTGTTGTTTTCATGTTTTTTTGCACTAGGATTAACCCTTTTAGGGGTTCTAGTTTTTAGAGTTTGCACCTGCATGTTCTTTCCCGGTGTTCCCCTAACTGATTAGGTGCAGATATTGGCACCATCGTATTTGGGAATTGCCAGGAATATATCTGACCACTCTTAAAATCCTTCGCATCCCTGTGGAATTTTTTAACTTTCTTTTTTTGGGTGTCCCTGTCCAGCTTCTCAAGCTTTTTCTTAACATCCACATTAAATTTCTCCAATAACGGATTATCTTTACACGCCTCCAAGGCTGATTGGATCTCCGCTATTTTTATTTCCAGAATGGGCATTTTTTTCTTTTTCCTCTTTAATACCAACTCTTGGAGTTTTAGTCCAACAGAGTTAAAAAATTCAAGCCATTCTACTTTTGAGCCCTCATCATCTAGACCATGGGTATCCAACCTTTTGGCTTCTCTGGGCCACATTGAGTGTAGAAAACTTTTCTTGGGCCGCATATAAAATATATACTATAGTTAATAAGTAATAAAACAGCGCCATGTCCTTCTCGCGCCCCCCCCCCCCCCCGCACTAATTTAACACAACTAGAAGATGGTCAAATGAAATGGAATCAGTATACAGAGGTTTACTTCTTCTGAGACATGTTAAAGAAACACTCTAACCTCTAACCACCATGACCACTTCAGTGATTGGAAGTGGTCATGGTGGTAGGAGTCAGAAACACTGCACATGCTGGGATATTTACAGTTATGTGCTGGGGGCTAGTTGCAACCCTAGCACATATGATTTAGGCAGCCAGAAAATGTAATGTCCTTATTCATACATGTATGAACAAGGACATGACATATTATTACAAAACACAACTGGTTATTAAAAAACATATTGCAACAATTTACACACGCTAATGCACATAGCTTTTCTACTTATTTTGCATACTGCTGCCGGCAACTGCTAGCGGGTACTTCTGGTGCGGTTACTGCTGGTGGGTAATGCTGGTCATGCGGGTACTGCTGGTCATGACATTGGGTACTGCTGGAGGAAGCAGCAGCTGCAATAGAGAGCAGAGCCGCTGCTTCCTGTATGGCTCCTGTCACAGACGGAATGCATTTCATATCACTCCGCCTGTGACAGAGCTGGAACTATACAGGAAACAGAGGCTCTGTCACTGACTGCAGACATCCTAAGTCTCCTGCGGCAGCTGGGGGGATCGCACGGCACTTGCAGCCTAGTGCGTGCCCATCCAATGCAGCCCAAACAGTGCCATCCAATGCTGCTTCACCACTGCGTGCCCATCCAATGCAGCCTGATCAGTGCCCATCCAATGCAGCCTCACAAGTGCATGCCTATCCAATGCAGCCTGATCAGTGTCCATGTAATGCAGCCTGATCAGTGCCCATCCAATGCAGCCTCACAAGTGCATGCCCATCCAATGCAGCCTGATCAGTGTCCATCCAATGTAGCCTACCAGTGCGTGCCCATCCAATCCAGTCTGCAATGAAGAGAGAGGAGAGCCACTGGATTACACAGAGCGGGGATCTCCCGCTTACCAGGCGACCGCTGTCATACGAAGTCCTGCCTCCTAGACAGGCTCCTATGATAGTAGTCACCAATGTGCTCTCTATCATAGGAGCCCATTCAGGAAGTGGGGCTTCCTATGACAGCGGCCGCTGGGTAAGCAGGAGATCCCCGCTCTGCTTTTAATCCGTCAACGCTCCCCCTCCCCTCCGAGGAAGCCGCTGTGGCTGTGCCCCGACTCAAATTCCTTGCTCCCCAGCAAAAAAAAAAAAACTGTCAGGGGGCAGTGGGCCGCATTGCCTGCGCTTCCGGGCCGCATGCGGCCCTCGGGCCGTAGGTTGGACATGCCTGATCTAGACCATCCTGGGGTACTACGTCCCAACGCAAACTCTTTATGATGATCTTTTCTTTGATATAACGCTCAAAGGTGCAAATATCCCACCATGCACGGATTTGTTTGTCTAAAAGATGATTTAAGACAGACAACTGTCCGCTAATATCTGATGAGACTTGCAGGACATCATTACTGGCAATAAATACATTATCTAAAATAATAGGCCTATTCTTTATAAAAGCAATGGCCTCCATAGCAGCTAGGTAGTATAAAATATATCAATAAAAGGACTGAGCACCAAGACAAACTTAAAGCGCAATCACCCAGCGCTCTGCAATCATACAAATGGTGTGCGTTAACACACCAGCAATGTAACTCAAAGAAAGCTGCCGCCTAAAAGTGAATAAAACAATAAATGAGGTGCGTATTAATCACAAATATTAAATTATAAATCAATATGCACAAGCAGCGCTGTGACTAAAGTCCTTAGTCTGAATAATGACTCTAAGATATTATGTCTCTCATAAAACCATAGATCTCTCATACATGAATATATAGATAAAACAAGTCCATTACCAACAGGGCTTCATGCGGGGTCGCAGTGGGAGATATGTTTCCAGTGTGGAACACAGATGTTCAATATGTCCCTCCACCTCACCACGTGTGAAACACCCAAATATACACGCTTACCAGATATCTCTGTTATTAAAGCCTGTAAGGTTATGCAATGACATCCGGACCATCCAAATGTATGTTTATTATTTTTGTACATGTAAATTGAAATAATAAAGCTGTTCAATTGTTTTTTTATTAATTTTTTTACGTTGATACTTTACTTTGGCACAACCCTTTAAAAGTCCCATGGGCATCTGTTCTTTATGTTGAAATCGAATAAATTAGGGACTGGGTCTTGCCGTTATCTAGGTACTTCAGATTTGATTATTTGTGATTTCTATCAGTGTCTGGCTGAGCACTGGTTAAAACTTTTAGGTTAGTATGCATACTGCTGATTAGCCCTGTGCTGAGATCACATGCACCCCCCCCCCCCCACCCAAAAAAAAAGAAAAAAAATCTCTCTAGCAATACACACCAAATTGAGCATAAACCGAGTGCCCCCACGTCTCTGTACTATTAGGAGATGCGTTGGGGACTGTGAAAGAAGCGGAGGATCAGAGAACGCAGGATCAACTCCTTAGGTTCCACAGTGAGTAAAACAAGCATGCTTAACTGCATGTACAGACTGATTTTACTGTTGTGGGTTTAGTAACATTTTAAAGTGGTATTAAATCCAAAACCAAACATATATTATAAATACAAGATAAAAATAAAAAATGAGAATTTAATAAAGTGACCATATGCTGTGTTACTGAATTGAATTTTAAAGAGACAGCATACGTTCAACTTTATAGCATTTCAATAGTTAATCTTTGTTCTTGTATTTATTTTCTCATTTTTTTTATAGATATCACATACTTATTATTAGGCAGCACCACTTATACATCTCTCTCTATTCATTTTTTGAAGTAAGCAGCCATATTATAGGCCCATAACGCGGAATTTCTTTTCTTTGGCTTTTTCCCTCTGTTTTCACTGGTAGTCTGGCCAGTAACACACTTCATGTATTAGTAAGACACAACTCTGGATGATTGAGAACATGAGGCACAGCAGACAGCAGCATTCTCATTCTAGAGGGGAGAGTAGTGTTAAAGTATAAGCACACAAACAGAACACAGGCTGAGCTCAACTGGCATGCAGGCAGCAATTAGCTAGATGAAATGAATGGCAATGAATAGCAAGGTGGTATGTGCAGTTGTGATGTGGATTCACTAGGTATAACTAGCTAGCACTCTCCGGCAGTTGGGAATACCTCAAGGACATGCAACATGAACAAAACTGTGCCAGATCAGCAGAAGTAAAAGGTAGCTGGATTTATTTAGGTCACTTACATTTAAAACTTCTAGAGTCCAGTGTGCAGGGTGGTTGTGGAGGGCAAGGCAGACATACAGCAGCCTGGATGGACTGGGGAAACCGCAAACCACAGAGCCAGGACCCGAAGTAGAAGATGGAAGCCGGCGGCATCTCCGATGCACACACACGCACCTCTGACTGGAACCAGGAACAGACAAGGGGGCGGACCGCCGGCTTCCATCTTCTACTGTGGGTCCTGGCTCTGTGGTTTGAAACTTCCCCAGTCCATCAAGGCTGCTGTCTGCTCGCCTTGTCCTCCACACCCACCATGCACAATGGAACTCTAGAAGCTTTACATGTAAGTGACTTTGGAATAAATCCAGCTACCTTTTACTCCTGCTGATCTGGTGCCCTTTCTTTCATGTTTAAAGTATTAACAAATTTAGATTCACTTATAAATTGGAGCCAAACTCCAGCTCACATTTTATAATAAGAAAAAATTGTGTGGTGATAATACTAACTAACCCACGGAAAAGGATGTGATAAATAAACAAATTAAAATAAATAAATATGTGGATAATGTGGATATGTAGGAATAATCCTAATTTTAGAAGCTGCAATCAGCACGTGAAAACGTGGAATATAGAAAAATAATTAAATATTGCTAGATATAAGATTGCGCTCAACTAAACACTAGTGCAAACATAAACCTTATGTGCAAAGCAAAAGTATAAATATATAAATATATATGTGCAAGATAAAAATATATTTGGTGTATAAATAAATATGGTGAAACAGATTTGGTCATTAGTCCATCAATCATAAATTAAAAGTCCATAGTGATGGCAATGAATATCCGAAAAGGAGATGGTACCAATATTAGTGACACTTGATAGTTGTTTACACCTCCACCAAAAAACAGGAACACCCGGTGTGTATTCAGGCTTACTGGATGGAGTGGACCCCTTAAGTTATAGGGGGTCAGCTTAAGCGTATAAAGGACATCAAAATCACAGACACCCGATACCAGGATATGCACCAACTCCATTATATCCAAAGATCTCCAAACGACTTCTCCTTTAATATCACTAAACCTGGGTATGGACTCCCACACAGCGTACCAAGAAAGGAAAAGGGGACTCAAATGGTGAAGTAGGTATGGATAAGTATAATTTATTAGAAATGGATGCACTTACATGGTAAAGGCAATAGCAGGGCATAACAAGGTTACAATGGCGGTCCTCGGGTTAGGAATGCCTTCCGCGTTCCATCTGCGTTCCACAGGGAGCCGGAAATGACATGGTAGCGCAGTCACAGTCCTACGTACGCGTTTCGTCAGCTCATAATCTGACATCATCAGGGTCATGTGACTGTGACCGCGTCAACGTTATTTATGCTACCAAGCCTCGGTCTCACAGCCTATCCAACTCCGCCACATCAAACCACCTCCCACCCGGAAATGGGACGATGCGGGAGCCATGATGCCAAAGGGAAAAATTAATACTGGCAAATGATTTTAAATCCCAATATTCGGGCAGAGAAGGGGACAAAGAATAAATTTAAAACCCCATAGGAGCAAATGGTCGGAGGGATAAGTGTGTGCGAGGAAAAGGACAAACTAATTAGAAATTACAATACAACTTATACCTATCAGATCGGCAATATTTGTAAGATTCTGGTACCTTTGGTACCCTTATTGCCCATTTTCCTTTTCATATTGCGTCCCACCTTTTTAGTTAGGTGGAACGCATATACCTTTAAGCCGGATGACATCATCGCTGAGCGCCGCTCCGAGCGGCTATTTCAATCGCCGGCTTTCTCTCTCACATTGTTCGTTCAATGTTACCGCATGCTCACAAGCCTTGTCTTATGCTGCCGGAGCCTCCAGCTATTCTTTTTACCTGGAACAGACCGGAACCTCGCTACTGATCCCGTATCTCGCTACCGGATCACTCCCTCACTACCGGACCCCTCTACTTACTAACCTTACTAGTGATAAGTACCCCACAGGGGATTCCTCCATAACTAACTTACACTATCTATCTTCTGCACATTAAGGACTGTTACTATCTATGCATACTAATTCTATCATCTGCACTGTTACATAGATTGCTAGCTCTTGAGTCTACTACCATCTATCCTTGCACTGGGTTAGTCTATCCTGTATATGTCATCTACTGTCCTCACCACCTGTTACCATACATGATTACTAACCTATCTGCATTCTACCTATTACCATCTACTACTCTCCTGAACATTACTATCAAGTGCTTATCATTGCTGTCAATGCTCACACCTGTCCCTTCAGCACATCACCTCCATACTGTCATATACATCTCATCATTCCAGGAACATCTTATTGAGTGTGTGTATATCTGTATGCTGAAGCAGACAGGCCCACAGTGATGAGTCTGGAGAGTTGGATCTGGTATTTCAACACATCTCTACATGACTACTGAGTGGAGATTCTGCAGCTGCAAATCCAGCTTACTATAAAAACGCAGGAACGTTACAGATTGAACAAACCTAAAAAATGGATTCAGCAGAATTACCCACTCAAGTGACACAATTAACACAACAAGTAAATGCATTAATACTTGCTCTTACTGAAGTAAAAGATGAAAATCAGACTCTGAGACAGCAGGTAACCCGTCTTTCACAGCTTACTGCTGCTCAGCCCCCTGAACCTAAAATAAACCCTCCTCTAGTGTTTACAGGTGATCGGAAAAAATTTTGTGAATTCAAAAACGCATGTCAATTGCTTTTTTTGCTAAAACCTCGTACTTACCCTACTGATCAAATTAAAGTTTGTACTGTTATTTCATACTTAACGGGTGATCCACAGGCCTGGGCAGACTCTCTCTTTGAGAAAGATGATCATCTTCTCAACTCCTATCCTTTATTCATAGCGGAACTCGCTAGCTTATATGAAGACCCCAATAGGCAGAGTACAGCTGATATCCAATTGAGGGCTTTAAAACAAGGAAGGAGATCTGTTGAAAACTTTGTAGCAGAGTTCAAAAGATGGACCCTTGATTCAGGGTGGAATGATACATCTCTGCGAACTCAGTTCAGACTCGGGTTGTCAGAAGCCGTTAAAGATGAGCTCGCCCGAGCGGATTTACCTGGCACTTTGGATGCCTTAATACAACTCAGTATCAACATTGACAGGCGACTGCGAGAAAGAAAGGCTGAGAAAATGGGAATGCCATTATCTAGTCCTTCTCGGATTTCGGCCGTTGACCCTACTCCTATGGAGGTAGGAACCATACGCCCACCTTTATCAACTACTGAACGAGCCAGGAGAAGATCCAGAAACCTCTGCATGTACTGCGCATCCCCGGATCATTTGATAAGCGTCTGTCCCCTTGTCCGCAAAAAAAGAGGGTGAGTGTTCACATGTCTTGCTAGGGGGATTAACAACTTCCTTTTCTAATCCCTATCTCTTTGTTCATTTAACATTACAGTGGGACCAGACTAGGATTACCACCAAGGCTATGATCGACACAGGATCTTGTTGGAACTATATCGATACACGTTTTGTTACTTTAAATAAAATACCTATTATTTCAAAACCTAAACCTGTCTCTGTTAGTTTCATTAACGGTATTCCGTTATCTTCTGGTCCAATCACCAATCAGACACAAGCACTCCTTGTCACTGCTAACGAGTCTCATATGGAGACCACCACTTTTGATGTACTATCTTCACCCCATTTTCCCATTATTTTGGGACTTCCCTGGTTACACACACATCAACCAACCATAGATTGGAAAACACGGACTCTAACTTTCCCTTCTCACTATTGCAAGATTACGTGTAACCTCCCATCTTATGGAAAGATCCTGTCTGTGGTGTCAGATGAGATTGCACCACTATGCTATCAGGATCTGTCCGAAGTCTTCCTTGAGAAAAATGCTCAAGTGTTGCCTCCCCATAGGGATTATGATTGCACTATCGATCTACTCCCTAACAGCAAATTGCCTTTCGGTCATGTTTATCCTCTTTCACAGGATGAACTCTCTCATCTCAAGGAATACTTGGATGAGAATTTGACAAAAGGGTTCATCAGACCCTCTACTTCTTCCACAGCTGCAGGACTTTTCTTTGTCTGCAATAAGGATTCAAGTCTTAGGCCTATTATCGATTATAGGCAATTAAATACCATTACGATAAAGGATCGCTATCCTTTACCGCTCATCCCTGAACTTATTGAACAAGTGCGTGGGGCTACTTACTCTAAATTGGACCTAAAAGGGGCATACAACCTATTCCGAATCCGTGACGGAGATGAGTGGAAGACAGCATTCAGAACCAGATACGGATTATTCGAATATCTTGTGATGCCATTCGGGTTGTGTAATGCTCCCGCAGCTTTTCAACGGTTCATAAACGACATCTTTAGAGACTTACTTGATGTCTGTGTTGTGGTATATCTGGACGATATACTTATCTATTCTCGATCTTTGTCTGAACATATAAAACATGTAAGACTTGTGTTATCCAGATTACTCGCACACAATCTATACGTGAAATTAAAAAAATGCCTATTTCATAAAGAAGAAATATTATTCCTAGGATACATCATATCCAAAACCAGAATCAAGATGGATATGAGCAAGATATCCTGTATTCTGGATTGGCCTATACCAACAACTCGTAAGGCATTACAGCGATTCCTTGGATTTTCAAACTTCTATAGGAAGTTCATCAAGAACTTCTCTGCTATTGTGAGACCTCTCACACAACTTACAAGTATAAAGAAACCATTCAAATGGTCAGAAGAAGCAAATGGAGCTTTCCGCTTGTTAAAATCAAGCTTTACTTCTGCTCCCATACTACGCCATCCAGACCCATCCCTCCAATATATTCTGGAGGTAGATGCGTCAAACATGGCAGTAGGAGCAGTTCTCTCCCAACGACCAACAAATACTTCACCACTCCACCCAGTTGCTTTCTTCTCTAAATCACTAAGCAGCCCAGAGGTGAATTACCCAGTGGGTGAAAAGGAGTTGCTTGCCATAAAACTGGTACTGGAGAATTGGCGACATCTACTTGAAGGTACCCGATTACCAATACTCATATATACAGATCATAAAAACCTTCAATACCTCCAGACTAACAAAACTCTTTCCCACCGGCAGGTACGATGGTCATTATTCTTCCTAAGATTCAACTTCCTAGTGACCTACACGCCTGCAGACAAAAATAAAAAAGCGGATGCGCTATCACGATTAACCGAAGATAACTGCGCCGAAATCCCTTCTATTCCTATAATACCCTATGAACGTATTATTGGTGTTGTTCGCTCCCTGAAGGAAGAGATTTTGCACAGTATAGGATTGGATTCACCTCCACCACAACTAAGTACTGATGCAGAAGGCTTCCTCTATTACAACGACAAACTCTACATACCCCCTACTATGCGCACCAAGATCTTGGAATTATCACATGATGTGCCTATGGCAGGACATATGGGTATGACGAAAACCCTTAATTTGCTTACCAGGCAGTTTTGGTGGCCTGATATGAAGACGTCTGTACAAAAATTTGTTTCTTCATGTGACATCTGTGCAAGGTCCAAAATTGACACTACAAAACCATCTGGTCTACTCTGCAGTCTACCAATACCCCAGGTTCCATGGGAAGTTGTGTCCTTAGACTTTATAGTAGAACTACCACCTTCCAAAGGATTTAATACCATTCTAGTGTCAGTGGACCATCTGACAAAGATGGCACATTTCATTGCTATTCGCAGACTACCTTCATCTAAACAAACAGCGGAACTACTAATGAAACATGTGTTCAAGTTACATGCAATTCCAAAGACTCTTTTATCCGACCGTGGTTCACAGTTTATCTCCAAGTTTTGGCAAGCTCTATGTCAAATACTACGGATTGAGCGAAAGCTCACTTCTCCTTACCACCCTCAGACCAACGGACAGACTGAAAGAGTCAACCAGTGTATAGAACAATATCTGCGTTGCTACACATCATACCTACAGGATGATTGGGTGGACCTCCTCCCTCTGGCGGAATTTGCTTATAACAACGCAACCCACAGTACTACTAAGCAAAGTCCGTTCTACTTGAACTATGGGTTTCATCCCACACTTCTCCCACCACGCATCCTACCATCAAGTAACCCAGTAGCCTCGGATTATCTTACCCAAATAAAAGACTCTCTGGGTTTACTTAATACCACCATCTCACACGCTCATAGTCAACAAAAAAGGTACTACGACCTTCGTAGAAGACCTTCTCCGCAATATGCTATTGGGGACCTCGTTTGGCTATCAACAAAAAATTTAAGGTTAAAGATCCCTAGCAAAAAGCTTGGACCTTTATTTCTGGGACCCTTCCCAATTAAGAAACTCATTGGAAAAGCTGCAGTGCAACTCACCTTACCGGCAGATCTCAGAATACATCCCATCTTTCATGTATCGCTACTGAAACCACATGTTCCTAACCAAGGAATAAGGCCTACCATCTTGCCTCCACCTCCAGTACAAGTTGAAGGCGGAGAAGAATATGAGATTAAGGAGATTTTGGATTCTCGTATCCACAGAGGAAGACTCCAATATCTCATAAGATGGAAGAACTATGGACCCCAAGACGACACCTGGTTGGATACTTCTGATGTTCACGCACCTAGGCTTATACGAAGATTTCACTCTAAATACCCGGAGAAACCAGTGCTATAGGCCTTCCGGAACCGGCCTTAAGGGGGGAGTACTGTAAGATTCTGGTACCTTTGGTACCCTTATTGCCCATTTTCCTTTTCATATTGCGTCCCACCTTTTTAGTTAGGTGGAACGCATATACCTTTAAGCCGGATGACATCATCGCTGAGCGCCGCTCCGAGCGGCTATTTCAATCGCCGGCTTTCTCTCTCACATTGTTCGTTCAATGTTACCGCATGCTCACAAGCCTTGTCTTATGCTGCCGGAGCCTCCAGCTATTCTCTTTACCTGGAACAGACCGGAACCTCGCTACTGATCCCGTATCTCGCTACCGGATCACTCCCTCACTACCGGACCCCTCTACTTACTAACCTTACTAGTGATAAGTACCCCACAGGGGATTCCTCCATAACTAACTTACACTATCTATCTTCTGCACATTAAAGACTGTTACTATCTATGCATACTAATTCTATCATCTGCACTGTTACATAGATTGCTAGCTCTTGAGTCTACTACCATCTATCCTTGCACTGGGTTAGTCTATCCTGTATATGTCATCTACTGTCCTCACCACCTGTTACCATACATGATTACTAACCTATCTGCATTCTACCTATTACCATCTACTACTCTCCTGAACATTACTATCAAGTGCTTATCATTGCTGTCACTGCTCACACCTGTCCCTTCAGCACATCACCTCCATACTGTCATATACATCCCATCACTCCAGGAACATCTTATTGAGTGTGTGTATATCTGTATGCTGAAGCAGACAGGCCCACAGTGATGAGTCTGGAGAGTTGGATCTGGTATTTCAACACATCTCTACGTGACTACTGAGTGGAGATTCTGCAGCTGCAAATCCAGCTTACTATAAAAACGCAGGAGCGTTACAATATTACATAAATAACCCAATAGTTAAAAATAATTTATTCAAATAAACTAAAATCAATAGACATAATCTAAAATATTAATTCAAATATATAATGCTGAAACTTTATTGTAAACAGCAATAATAAAATAAACTAAGCAATAATAATTAATAAAATATTAAATATTAAGTATGCAGTAAAAATGAGTATGTATAAAAATATATATATATAAATAATATTATATATATAAAAAACTTTGTATATCTAAAAAACTTTGTGTATCTAAAAAATGCTGAGCATATATTTAAGAAATAATGATACATATATTAATAGTTAGATATAAAACAATTTAGGTCTATATCAATATTTAACCCTGAGGGATGTAAAGTTTACAACTGGTAAGTCCCACTCAAGTCTCATTCATGGATATTTTCTGGGTTAAATTACCCCCTCTCCAGTGGGGTTCCACTTTGTCAATGCCACATACGGATAGACCCCTAGGATCTTTATTATGGCATAGTCGAAAATGGTTGGAAAGGCTATGCTTGGGGTATCCTTTGGTAATGTTATTAATATGTTCATTGATTCTAGTACTCAATTTACGTGTTGTCCTCCCAGTATATTGAAGACCGCAAGGGCAGGACAGAAGGTAAGTAACATGGGTGGAATGATACTATAAGAGAGACCGGTGCTTTTAGACTTAAAATAAGTGATTTTCTTATAATTCTTCATGGTAACGCATGTTTTACACCTTTTACACGGAAAGAAACCTGTCTGGTCCAGAAAGGTCACCATCTTTTTTGGGGGATCTGGAATGTTAGGGGCCAGATTATGTCTTAGATTAAGGGCCCTCCTATAGATGAAACAAGGCCTATCAGGAAGAATAGAACTCAAAGTCTTATCTTTCTTCAAGATAGGCCAATGTTTGCGCAAGATAGCCTCAACTTATTTACAATTTTTAAAACCAGGGGCACCCCCTCCTATTGGGGGTGCCCCTGGTTTTGACCTGGACGAATCACAATTTGATTCTTCTAGGCCTATTAATAACCAGAGGACCCCTTCCCACATTAGACATAATTCTGAAATGTACTATGACATTCCTACGCACAACAGATATTCGCCCCTGGCACCTTCTCCATATGAATATTCTCAACATGAGGTGTAACGGAACCTCAGACCCACACTGTACTTGTGGTCTTCCGTCAGTATACGGCTTCCTCGCAGTCATGAACATAGATATCAAATCCCAGCCGCTGTCATACAAAACTAGCCTGAAAACTTAGCTTGTATACTGGAAACAAGTAACTCCTTTACTAAAACAAGCAGCAGACTTTTATACACTTGAGAAGCATGACAGTCACTACATTAACAATGACCTGAATATTTACATAAAGCATCACACAATGTTGAGATAACGAGGTACAGCTGACTCATGGCTAATCCCATCTAGACAAGGTTATCATTCACATGCTAATTAGCTCAGCGTACTTAAGTCAGCCTGGATGCCCAGACTGCCGGCACCAAAGGTAAAACAAGATATAATATACATTATTATAGTGTAAATACTGAGAACCCACAGTAAACAATAGGTGAGCAAATCAGCATAATTTACAATGCGTGGAAGACAGGTGTTTGAGCTGATGGCATGCATCTGTTACAAGTCTGACCAACTGAAGCAGTCCAAACTATCAATTTATCTGTCACATAGTTTTTTCACTGTCAGTGACGGTGCGAACCGTCACATATCTTCCCCCAAAAGGTAGACAAACCAGGCACAGACCTCCTATCGGTCTGTGCCTGAGTTAGTCGGATAACAAGTCCCAAAGAGTCAATCCATCACGGCAGCTTCCTTGACAAAGTTCCACATAGTTTGTAAGTTTGTCCCGGCAGGGCGCATGGAGCTCTCATAGCCAATCAGTGTGTGGAAGTCTGGTTTGGGCAGGCCAGACTGGGCTTTTTGGTCACCCTGTGTCCCCAAAAGACACAGGGTGACTTACACATAAGAAGTGCCTAGGGGGTTAAGAGAAGTATTTCCCAACCTCTCTAAGGTAAGCTGTGTTCCACGGCCTCCCCAAAGGTAGACTAATCCAGGTACCAGACCTCCAATTGGTCTGTGCCTGAGTTAGTCGGGTACCAAGTCCCAAAGAGTCAATCCATCACGGCAGCTTCCTTGACAAAGTTCCACATAGTTTGTAGGTTTGTCCCGGCAGGGCGCATGGAGCTCTCATAGCCAATCAGTGTGTGGAAGTCTGGTTTGGGCAGGCCAGACTGGGCTTTTTGGTCACCCTGTGTCCCCAAAAGACACAGGGTGACTTACACATAAGAAGTGCCTAGGGGGTTAAGAGAGGTATTTCCCAACCTCTCTAAGGTAAGCTGTGTTCCACGGGCCCCCCAACCAAAGTGACTCCCGTCACATCTCTCCCCTTCCAGAAGGAGACTAACACAGGAGGGGACCCCAAATGGGTTGACTTTGAAGGTAATCTGTAGTTCCAGCCCCCCAATGTCTATACCCACACAGTACCCCAAGCAAATTGTCCCAAAGGGACAGATGTGCAAAGCACACTATTTTTGTGCCACATTGCCGACTCTTCAGTCAGGATTTCTGGACTGTCAGCTGGTACTTCTGGATATTCCCAGGCAAGGGGAGCCCAGGCCTGGCACTGAGCAGAGTCTAGCAGCCGTCTGTAGGCGATCTCCAGCTCCCTTTCCTGATTGGCTAGAAATTCCAAATCTTCCAGTGCCCAGTGCACGTCCAAGACATTCAGCATCTGTTCTCTGTATTCTAAGATTTCCTCCAAACGCCACTCCAAATCGCTCCCAAAGTCGGGGTCCTCAGACAGCCTCTCTAATAACAGCCCCAGGCCGCTGTAGCAAAAGCCTTCCGTTGGACTGTCGTCTGCTGTCCATGGACACACTTGGGTTACATACCAGCGGAGGGCTCTATAGCTCTCATCCAACCGCATCTCCACCTGGACCAGCCTTCTTAACTCTGCTTTCCATTCATTATGCGGTTGTCTCCCCAAAAACACCATTCGCACTTTGTACTGCGACCAGTACCTTTCCTGGAAGGAGGGGAGGATTTTTCCCTGCTGTCGCTGCTCACAGGCTAGCGCTTCCTCCCAGAGTTCCAATCGGATTGAATTGTGCCATCCCAGCAGGACCTTCTCTGACACTGGTCCCCTGTGCTGTATCCGCATCTCTCGCAAACTCCTTCCAAATTCCTCTTCCATGGCGGCTGATATCTGTACCTCTCCTTTTCTGCTCCCCGGACCTTGGATCCCGGTGGAGGTTTGGATGTTCCAGACTGCAGGAAGCATCCCACCAATGTAACGGAACCTCAGACCCACACTGTACTTGTGGTCTTCCATCAGTATACGGCTTCCTCGCAGTCATGAACATAGATATCAAATCCCAGCCGCTGTCATACAAAACTAGCCTGAAAACTTAGCTTGTATACTGGAAACAACTAACTCCTTTATGAAAACAAGCAGCAGACTTTTATACACTTGAGAAGCATGACAGTCACTACAAGAACAATGACCTGAATATTTACATAAAGCATCACACAATGTTGAGATAACGAGGTACAGCTGACTCATGGCTAATCCCATCTAGACAAGGTTATCATTCACATGCTAATTAGCTCAGCGTACTTAAGTCAGCCTGGAAGCCCAGACTGCCGGAACCAAAGGTAAGACAAGATATAATATACATTATTATAGTGTAAATACTGAGAACCCACAGTAAACAATAGGTGAGCAAATCAGCATAATTTACAATGCGTGGAAGACAGGTGTTTGAGCTGATGGCATGCATCTGTTACAAGTCTGACCAACTGAAGCAGTCCAAACTATCAATTTATCTGTCACATAGTTTTTTGACTGTCAGTGACGGTGCGAACCGTCACATGAGGGTTTTCACAGGAGGGGGAGGGGTGGTCCCCCTGTTCCAAGAGGGAGGGGCTGTGGCCATCCTTACAGAGCCCAGAATGGACACAGAGGAGGGAGAAGAGGCTGACAAAATCATCGAGGCCGAGGCTCCCAAAACTGGTGGAGACCCACCTACTATCCCCAAGACTCCCAACAACAACAATGGGAAGGAAATACTTACACCCACCCACCCACTTGGGATATACCTCAGATGAATGGATCACCCCCAGGACACTCAGGAAATCGAGAAGAGGTTGCAGGGGTGGAAGAAAGATCAAAAAGAGAACATTAGGGTGTGGTATTTTTAATTTAAGTAATGCAGTTTTTACATCTCACAAGCTGAAAGTTTTAGAACTAGGTCTTAAATTTGCTCCCGATAAAGGTGTGAATAAGTTTCACACCTTTATCGATATTGAAAAATATATTAGGAAATTGAAAATAAAAAAATTATTTGTGGAAAAACCCTCTACGGGAAATCATTCAGATCAAATGTATGAGGATAGTGGTTTAAGAAATGATTCCACTTTTACCCCCCTGTCTCCTCTAACCATTTCCTGGAAGTGTTTAGAAACATGGTAGAGGATGACATTCGGAAAATCAAACCCAAGTATCAATACTCACAGAGAGATTTCAATAAGGGTATGGAAGAGTTGGCCAAAAGAAAGGACATCGTAATAAGACCAGCTGACAAAGGGGGGTATCGTTATTTTAAATAAAACTGACTATCTGAAAGAGCTTGATAGATTAGTAGGAGATTGTGTCACTTACAAAAAGCTGAAATCTAACCCTACATCTAAGCTAAAAATGAAACTGGAAAAATTAGTTAAGAAAGCGAAAGATAATGGTATTTTGTCAAAGAAGGAAGCCCGCTATTTAGTACCAGATGCTCCACGGCTCCCAACTATCTATCAACTACCTAAAATCCATAAGAACAGTCACCCTGGTAGGCCTATCATTAGCGGGATTGGCTCTATTTTTCTAGGATAGAAGAGTACGTGGACTTCTTTCTACAGCCCTTGGTACCTACTTATCCTTCACATCTAAAAGACAGCAAGCACCTTATTAATTTATTGGAGGATGTATCTGTAAAAAAAAGATACGTTTATGGTTACCATCGACGTAGAATCTCTATACACTAGCCTAAAACAATCTGATGTGCTTTCCACTACTACCTCTGCATTAAATTCCAAGACAAATATTAAAAATGCCCAAAAGAAATTCATATGCAATGCATTAGATTTAGCAATGGGAAACAATTACTTTTGGCTTCAGGGTAAATGCTATAACCAAATGAAAGGGGTAGTGATGGGCGCAAAATATGCGCCCAGAGTGGCAAATATTTTGTCGGGAGAATGGGAGAAGGAGGCCATCTTATCTAGGCCTGACCCATCTCTCAAATTATACAAAAGGTATATAGATGACCTCTTGGTTCTTTGGAGTGGATCGGAAGATTCACTCAAAGACTTTATAGACAAAATTAATCACAAACCCTTTGGTTTTACCTTTGCTGCCACATGGAGTAAGCAACAAGTACATTTTTTAGATCTCACCTTGGAAAAGCATAATAATGTCATCTATACTAAAACCTTTTTCAAGGAGACTGATAAAAATATCTACATTCCGACAAATAGCTGCCACCATCCTAAGTGGTTGGGAGCTATCCCCAAGGGGCAGTTTATACGTATTTGTCGAAATTGTAGAAAAAATGATGATTATGATATACAGTCCAATTTACTTTTAGAGAGATTCGTTGAGAAAGGTTATGATAGGCATGAAATTATAAAGACAAGAGATAAAGTAAGATTGATACCAAGGAAAGATTTGTTGGCTGATAAAAATAAAAATAATGATAATAAAGGTGATATGGCATTCCTCTCAAACTTCAACCGCGATTATAAAAAAGTTGAGGCTATCTTGCGCAAACATTGGCCTATCGTGAAGAAAGATAAGACTTTGAGTTCTATTCTTCCTGATAGGCCTCGTTTCATCTATAGAAGGGCCCCTAAACTAAGACATAATCTGGCCCCCTAACATTCCAGATCCCCCAAAAAAGATGGTGACCTTTCTGGACCAGAAAGGTTTCATTCCGTGTAAAAGGTACAAAACATGTGTTACCATGAAGAATTATAAGAAAATAACTTCTTTTAAGTCTAAAAGCACCGCTCTCTCTTATAGTATTAAGAAATTAATTTCTTGTCATTCCACCCATGTTACTTACCTTCTGTCCTGCCCTTGCGGTCTTCAATATACTGGGAGGACAACACGTAAATTGAGTACTAGAATCAATGAACATATTAATAACATTACCAAAGGATACCCCAAGCATAGCCTTTCCAACCATTTTCGACTATGCCATAATAAAGATCCTAGGGGTCTATCCGTATGTGGCATTGACAAAGTGGAACCCCACTGGAGAGGGGGTAATTTAACCCAGAAAATATCCATGAATGAGACAGAGTGGATTTACCAGTTGCAAACTTTACATCCCTCAGGGTTAAATATTGATATAGACTATAGATATTGTTTTATATGTATCATTATTTCTTAAATATATGGTTTCCATTTTGGCTAACATTTATATGGGTGGTATTATATACCCTCCTCTCTCAGCTCAATTTTTTAAATACACAAAGTTTTTTAGATATACAAAGTTTTTTATATATATAATATTATTTATATATATATATTTTTATACATACTAATTTTTACTGCATACTTAATATTTAATATTTAATTATTATTACTTAGTTTATTTTATTATTGCTGTTTACAATAAAGTATCGGCATTATATATTTGAATTAATATTTTAGATTATGCCTATTGATTTTAGTTTATTTGAATAAATTAATTTTAACAATTGGGTTATATATGTAATCTTGCCAATCTGAAAGGTATAAGTTGTATTGTAATTTCTAATTAGTTTTTCCTTTTCCTCGCACACTTATCCCTCTGACCATTTGCTCCTTTGGGGTTATAAATGTATTCTTTGTCCTCTTCTCTGCCCGAATATTGGGATTTAAAATCATTTGCCAGTATTCATTTTTCCCTTTGGCATCATGGCTCCCGCATCATCCCATGTCCTTTATACGCTTAAGCTGACCCTCTATAACTTAATCCGGTAAGCCTGAATACACACCGGGTGTTCTTGTTTTTTGGTGGAGGTGTAAACAACTATCAAGTGTCACTAATATTGGTACCATCTATATTCATTGCCATCACTATAGACTTTTAATTTATGATTGATGGATTAATGACCAAATCTGTTTCACCATATTTATTTATACACCAAATATATTTTTATCTTGCACATATATATTTATATATTTGTACTTTTGCTTTGCACATAAGGTTTATGTTTGCACTAGTGTTTAGTTGAGCGCAATCTTATATCTAGCTATATTTATTTATTTTCCCCCACTTTATAATAGCAAACCATTTTATTTTCCTTTTTTAGATAAGACCCCGTTCACACTGGGGCGACGCTACTTGCCGGGGCGACCTCACAGGTGACCTCGGAGCGGCCGGCACGGACTTCATATCATTGAAGTCAATGCAGGTCGCTCCGGGTCGCCCGAAAGAAGCTCCGGACCCTTTTTCTAAGTCGGGGCGACTTGTGTCGCTCCTATTAGAACGGGTCCACAGCTTCTCTATGGCAGGTGACCTACGGTGACCTGTCAGGCGACCAGGTCGCCTGACAGGTCGCCCCAGTGTGAACGGGGTCTTAAGGTTTTGCATGGATAAATAAAAGCTGATCATTTTAATCACCCGCTGCAAGTGTTAAGTGGTTTGTCTCATCCATGTAAACTGATACATTCTACTGGAGAGCTTGTGTTTTTGAAAAACAACCGACATGCTAACTGGATCACCAGATGAATATAGAAGAAAGTGAGCCTAAAAATGAAACAAACACAGCCATCACATCTAAGAACTTTATAGGCTGAAATATAACAAATGTTTGCTTTTGGGTTTAAGCCCCATACACACAGGCCAAATTCTGGCCGGCACCAGCCGGTTCAAAAATCTTCTTTTGATAAGATTGTGAAAAAGCTAGTGTTCAGTATCTTATTAAAAGCTCAAACTAGGCCCGTACACACTTGACGGAAATCGGACAAAATATCCTCTGATTTTTCTCTCTCAGCGTTCATTACCGTTTTTAGTTGACAGTGCATAAATGTTCATGAAATTTCTCGTCCGATTTTTTTTTTGTGGGACATTTGTTCCTAGACTTCTGGGTAGTCAGCAACTTCAGATCATGCGTGGTCTTTCGTATTCGATTTTTCGCGGACGTATGCATACACATTAAACGAAAATTGGTCCCTCTTTTTTTTTTTTGGTTGAAAATGTCGCCATCGGCTGCTGAAAGTTGTGTACACACTACTTGAAAATCGTACGATTTTACCTCAGACGGGAATTTTCAGGCAGAGTTTCTACTAGTGTGTACCCCACTTAAAAGACAGCAATCACTGGGAGACAACTCCAGGAATTCCTAATGATGGTTCAGCTCAGAAATGAACCAGGTGCCCCATATCCCAGGGATTTGGAGCACCTGGTTTATTTCTGAGCTGGGCCATCATTAGAAGTTCCCAGAATCGCCTCTCAGCCCCATTCACGTTGGCGCACTTTGACATGCTTTTTGACAGGTCAAATTGCAGCCTATTGCTGGCAGTGGGAGTGTCCCAATCGCTGCAATGCCAACTTTGCGGTATTGCACCGATTTACAAAAGTAGTTACTGCACTACTTTTGACAACTTCATTAGACATCTGTGCATGAACCCACACCAATATCTTTCAAGTCGCCCCTGAAGTCAGACTGAAATGCAGCTTTGAAATTGGGGGAGTTCAAATGAAGCCGCACAGTTTCAAAGCAGTGTTCAGTGTGAATGAGGGCTCCCGTGATTATCTGGTTTCATCTGTGGCTGCGAGTAAATCGCCTTGTTCTTATTGTCTGTTGTGGTCTCAGAAGCACTAAATGGGAGTGTGTACCGCTGTTGGGTATGCTCAGTGATCCTGGGCTGGAGCCAAGCTCCATTATATTTATCCATCCATCCAACTGAGGGTTTTCTCCCTAAAGTCGGCCAGACCTTTCAAAGAGGTCCTAATGTCTGGTGGGAGGCGATATTTTTCCTCTTGGTGGTTGGTTGATCACCTGAAGCAAATGATTTTTTTGAAGCGCATGGGTGGAGCTTTTAATATCAACTTTTTTTCCATCACCTTTATTGGGACTGATATTTTTACTATTTTATGGATTTAATGAACTATGGGAAAAGTTATTCATATTATGTATTTTACAATAATGTTGCATTTTTATGTTATTAATTCACTTGTTAATCATGTATTTAATTTGTTTAAGAATTATATGAGATATTGTTCGTGCACTTTATGAGATAGGGCAACGCTTCCCTTCTTTTTAACATTTTTAAAAACAGACAACAACATTGTTTGATCAATGGGATCCAAAAGATCAAATAAAAAAATGTAAACCTAAAGTCATTTTTAGCTGGAGTTTGGCTTTCTAACAATCAATAAAATGGGCAGCATAATTTTTAACACAGGGAGATTAACGCCATCTGAATTACAATCACATTTGAGTATTCAATTGAAAAAAAAAAAAAAAAAAACAACAACATTTCTGTGCCTCTGACCCCTGCTGGTTGCCTGGCACTTATGCTGACTGGATGACAATGATGACCAATGTGTTTTTCTCAGTACAGTGCACCTGTATGGTGCTTCCAGCAGGTGAATTTATAAAATAAGGTCTGCAGGTATCGACCGCAGGGTTTGCTCTTGGATATGGAACTGGCTAAAAGGGCATGTCCAAAGGGTGGTAATAAACAGCGCATACTCAGACTGGTCTGAGGTGGTAAGCGGGATCCCCCAAGGCTCAGTCCTGGGACCAACCTTGTTCAATTTATTCATAAACAGCATTGAGGACTGGATCAGTAGTTCGATATCAGTTTTTGCAGATGACACAAAATTGGGCAGGGCATTAACTGCACAGCATGAAGCAGATATCCTACAGAATGACCTGGACAAAATAAAAGAGTGGGCAACGACATGGCAAATGAGGTTTAATGTGGAGAAGTGTAAGGGTTTGTACTTGGGGACTAAAAACATAAAAGCACAATACACGTTAGGGGGGGATCCCTTGGGGGAATCAAAAATGGAGAAAGATCTGGGAGTCTTGGTAGATGATAGACTAGGCAATAGCATGCAATGTCAAGCGGCAGCTGCCAAAGCCAGCAGAATGTTAGCATGCATAAAGAAAGGGATGTATTCCAGAGATAAGACTATAATCCTTCCACTTTATAAAACTCTGGTCTGACCACATCTGGAGTATTCTGTCCAGTTCTGGTCGCCAGTCCTTAGGAGGGATGTGTTGGAGCTGGAGAGAGTTCAGAGAAGGGCAACTGAACTAATTAGTGGATTGGAGGACCTTAATTATGAAGAGCATCTGCAATCGCTTGATTTATTCTCCCTGGAGAAGAGACGCCTGAGAGGGGACATGATAGCAATTTATAAATATCTCAATGGTGATCTAGGCATAGAAAAACAGCTATTCAGTCTAAGGGATTGCATGAGGACTCGAGGGCATACAATGCGATTAGAGGAGAAGCGTTTTAACCTCAGGCAACGTGGGGGGTTCTTTACTGTTAGGGCTACAAGATTGTGGAATTCTCTACCACAAGAGGTGGTTTCTGCGGGAAGTATGGTGGCTTTCAAAAGACTCTTAGACGTACACCTCAAGGATCAGAACTTTCAGGGGTATGTGAGATGATTATGGCCACACACACCTACACAGTTTGAACTGGATGGACTATTGTCTTTATTCAACCTCACCTACTATGTAACTATGTAACTATGAATGGTAAACACTATTATCACGTTTATGTGTGTTTTTTTTTTGTGCACCAAATGTGTATTTATGGACGTAACAGGTGCTGCTTCAAGGCTTGTGTGAGGTACATTTTAGGTTCCTTGAGAAAATTTGTATATAGGAAGACCTTTATGGGGTGTAAACTAGGTGCCAAAATGTGGAAAGAGAAGCCTAGGTATTTTTCTTTGTAAAAAGTAGTTGGCAAATGAAAATGTGTTCTTGTTGTGCCTTGCAGATCATTGTTGCCACTGCTACAACAGTATTTCATATTTTCTTGCATGCAAATTTTAGATTAATCAAAGAAGGGTTATTGCAATGGTTATTTTACTACAGAATCCTAAAGATGTTTATTAATTCTGGTATAGCTAGTAGTAGTTAGTCACATTCAACTGGACTTGAATATCTTGAATATGTTTTGCAGCTTATCCAATCTGCTTTCTCAGTTCCAATCAGTTAGAGGAAGATATCCCTGCATGTTCAAACCTTAAAATACCTTAATACAGTCACCCTGGAATGTATATGTGTTGATAGTCTAAGAACATTATGGGGTTGTTAAATGTGTGGAAGTAACCTATTCTAGATCCATAATCACATTTTGGGTGTAAGGAAGCCTTCATAGAGTTACATGGCCAGATATATGAATTGTTATCAAATTGCTAGAGTAGAGAAGTTGAACTGGCATTGCATGTGAAAGACTAATGAATAAAGGTGTGGATTTAAATGCAGGGGTATCTTCCTGACATTCCTTAGACCCGAATAAGAGGCTTAGATAAACTACAAAAAAATCTTCAACATTACAAAGCAAGTCCAGTTAAATATGACTAACTACTACAAGCTCATTTATGACGTGGTAAATTGGACCTTCACAAACATTAACTTTGGTATATTTATCTGCAGAATAATGTATGTTGATATTATTAAAAATGCAAATAACGTATATTGATGATGCAGTATAGTTGAAAATGAGTGTTATCGTTTGTGCTCATATTAATAAAGCTAATTGTGTGTATATATATATATATAATAAAAAATATACTTCCTAAAAGCATGTTTTTAAATAATACTAATATGTCTAATTAAAAGTTTGCTATTGAGTGGACATGAATATTTTTTTTTCTGAGAGAAAGCAAAATGTCCCTACCAAACACTACCTTTGATGATTTGGCCACAATAAAACTGCACCTGATTTTTTTTCCCCTATTTCGTTAGCTTTTTTGTTACATTGTGATTACGTGCTGTAGAGTTCTGAAATAACCAAATGTCAGAATTTAATCTTACACATGTAGTTACTGCTTAAATAATACATAAAATGTATCATAACTATAGCTGTTACATTTTTGCATACAACAGTTGGCTTCATTGGCCTTACGTTGTATATTTTCTATGTGTGTTTCCATCCTATTGTATATATATGAATATATATAAAGAAAAAGCATTTGGCTCTATTTTTATTTTACTTTTTCATTTCTTTTTTTCCTGCTCAGTTTACTATATTTTTATATCTTTCTGTAATTTGTTTATTTTCTGGCTTTGTCTTTCCCCATCTCCCCTCTTCCAAATGCTTTTTCTTTCTTCAATGAAACCAAAACTAAACTACCATATCTCTCTGTTTTGTTTTTTTTTTTCGTTTTTTTCCTTCAAATTATTATTCATACTTTTGGCATCTCCCCCTCTTCTTCCCTGTAGCCCTTTCTATATTTTTCCCTTTACTCTTCTCCATATTTCCAAAAAAAATGGGGTGAGATGCCTGTCACAAATTAAAAAAAAGAGAATTATCTCATAAAACCTAAACTTTTAAATTGTGGCATTTTTAGAAAAAAGTTTTTTTTATTTTTTTTTATATTTTTAATTTCCTTTTTGTGACGTTTCTCTAAACTTGTCGTTTATTCGTTTTTTTCTTTCTTTCTTCCTCTGTCCCCTTCCCCACTACCACTCTGTTCTGATTTTATTCCCATTCCCAAAATCCGAAGTTCCAGCACATCTGACGTTAAGCAACCAAGGTACGGATTTAATCCACATTTTCTTTTTCCTTTTTTTTTTTCTTACCCTATTCCTAATTTTTCAACCTTTCTCCTTTACCAATTTTCATTATGCCTTATCTGTGTTTCATAACCTCTGTCTTTGTTCCATATGTGTTTCATGCATCACTGGTTTCAACAAGTTCATCCATTTGGAAAAATAGACACTTAAAATAACTTCTTTCTTTACCTTTTTCTTTTCATCTTTTTTTGTTTTCAAATTTATTTTGTTTCCCTTATTCTTTTTTTTTCTATTGCTATTGCTTTCATCTCCCTTTTTTCTTGCTTTGTTTCGCTCCTCCTTCCTGTTTTCTCTTTTTTCTTTTCCTTTCCCTCTCCCTCACGCCGTTTTGCTTTGACTCTCTCTTTTTCTCTATTTCTTTTCCTTTCTCTATCTATTTGTTTTCCTCTCTATATCTATATGTTTTCCTTTCTGTTTTTGTTTCACCTTATCTTTTTTCCTCCATTGGTCTTTTTTCCTTCCCTCTCTTTTATTTAATTTTCTCTCTCTTGGTCTCTTCCTCTCTTTCACTTATTCTCTTCTATGTAAAAAGGAAAGAAATCCATTACACTCAAATGTTTCAATGACATCTGGAAAAAATAAATGGTTTTTAATAATACATTTAGAAATATCTACCTGTATATAGAATAATTTGTGTGATAACATGGTACAAAAGGCAGCAATGTGCAATTATACATACCAACCAGATATGTGTATTACATATATCTTCACACTAGTTGCACTAAACTTTTAAATCCCAGTGTGCGGGTGGTTGTTATACTGTAGGTTTTAGTAGGTATAGTTTTAGTATTCCAGCTCAATTATGTTTCATTTGCACACTGTACATCTAAACTAGTAGTCATGACCATTTTAACATATTTTTTCTGTATTAATATCTGAATGTGTTTTTACAGTTTAACCAGAGAGGTGCTTTCTCCATGCACATTCTATAATATGCCAAGTAGCAGCACACAGACTTAAAGTGGTTGTAAATGATTGCCTTGTATAACAACCCATTCAGTTTTAAATAGAAAAGAAAGGCAAAACATTTGTGTATAGATTTAAAAAAAAAAATTTAAATACATTCACTCTGTTCTCAACTGCATAAGAGCTTGGGGGAGGAGAAGATGTAGGACACTGAGCTTCCCAGTGAAGGGCCGTGCAGGTGGGGGGAGGGCGTGTCAGGACAAGTCTGATCATTGAAGGAGAGGACCACAGTGTGTTCTCCTGCTTAGTGGGGTCAGTTTTTAATAGGAAAGCACAAAACATTAATATCATAAAACCATGGACTGTAAAATTATAATATACTGTAGTTATTGAGACATTAAATACAAAGAAAAAACAATAGAATATGAACAATAGAATATGTATGTAATAAAGAACAGAATGTCAAAAAGTGAACATAAATCTACTGAAGAGCCCAAGGGTTGATAAACATGAATAAATAAAAATAAAACTTTGTGTTAATTTGTTGCAGTATCAGGATTCAAAGTATGAATTCGCTTTTCAGATTCTGCAAATAAAAAGAGAGAGCATTTTTATAAAAAAAAATAAAATAAAAAATTGTTGGATATAATGCAATGAACCAATGGTAGCATTTAAAGTGATACTAAAGTCTCATTTTTTGTGTTTCAAAAATAACAAACATGGTATACCTACCTGTTCTGTGCAGTAGTTTTGCACAGAGCAGCCCAGATCCTCTACTCTTGGCCCCTCCCTCCTGTTGAGTGCCTCCCACAGCAAGCAGCTTGCTATGGGGGCAACCGAGCCGAGCCTCAGCTTTTTGTGTCTATTCAGACAGGAAGACATGTCTTGGCTCCGCCTCCTCTCCTTATTGGCTTCATGACTTTATTTGACAACAGCACGAGCCAATGGCGCTTCGCTGCTGTCTCAGTCAATGAGGAGGGAGAGTCCTGGGCAGACAAGACTCTCCTGCAAAATTGCTGGATAGAATAGGGCCTAGGTAAGAATTAGGGGGGCTTCTTTACACAGAAGGCTTCTTTTTTTTTTTTTTTTCCTACATTTTTTTTTATTGGAAGTAGAAGGAGGTAAGTAAGTAAATTACATTGGTTACAGAAACATATAACATTGAGTAATAAATCAAGAATTAAGACTGAGAGTAAAGAATCCATAAAATCTGTAACATTGGGATTGTATAATAACATCTTATGTAATAGTACATCAGATAGACATATTGCAGTAGAGGGGGGAGGGGGTTGGTATTGTTTTTCATGTTGTTCATTTCACATTTAAAAATGTTTTACTTCTTTGGTAAATAGTGAATGATTTCTTATGATGAAGAACAATTGCTGGTGTTAAGGATTAGACTTTGTTTTCTTTAAGTTTTTTATTTTTTTATTTATTTGTTTATCTCTTTTTATGGAGATGTATTACTTGATCATAGTGTTTCTTGTGTGCATCGTATGATATTGGTTTATGTTTGAGGGCCGGTTCACATTTGTGCGGCTGCGGTGATCGCATGTAATTCGGAGCTCACTGCTCCTTCATTACATGCGATCGGATGTGGGGATGCAAATTCAGCCATACACTTTGTATGGCTGAAATTCGCACTGCACCCGCAGCAAAGACGTACAGGACCCTTTTTTCCAGCCGTATCAGGATCGGATCGCACAGTGGTTCACACTTGTGCGATCCAATCCTGTGCGAACTGTCAGATCGCACTGCGATATGCGATCAAACTGGGGGTGTCGTTAACATTTAGTTGACACCCCCTGCGGCGTATCGCATATGGCAGTGTGAACTGCCAGATGTGCGTTTGCGATGCAGGAACAGGCTGAAAATTCGCAGCCTTCCCGCATCGCACAAGTGTGAACCGGGACTGAGTGTTTGTAAAGTATGGTTCTGTAAACCCTGTTATGTGGTTTGGGTTTGGATAAGGTTGTGTATGTGGTGGTAATGGGTTGAGAGTTAGGTGTCAGAAATAGGAGGGAATGAGGGGGGGGGGGAGAAATGGGTAAAGCAAAAAGTTGGTGGTGGGTGGGTGCAAGGCTAGTCAGATGGAGGGGGTGGTTGTCCATCTCTCTCTCCCTCTGCTGGCACTTAGATGTAGAATTGCAGTGGGTTGACTCGGGTTTTGATTTTTTAGGGTAAGTGGAGGAGTAGTGACGTGGATAACAGGTGTGGAAGGATTATGTCTTGTTGGGTGACATATCTTGGAATTCTGTCATTGTTTGAAAAATAAGTCCCACAGAAGGCTTTTATCTTAATGCATAGAGATAAAAAAAAAAAAACTTCTGACTTTACAACCACTTTAAGAGAAGATGGAAAACTCTCTCATACATATTCAAGTTATAAAAGAAGAATCATCAATATTGAGAAGACAACAGAGTTGATTTACTGAAGGAGCTGAACTTGTTCACTTTTAAATTTAATTTTCACTTAGCATAGTGAATGAGGTGAAGCTATGTGATCATTTATTTTTCAAAGAATATCCAAATGTGCATGAAAAAAACAAGCAAACCTTTTTTAGCTTACATATTTGATAGCTCATCCACGTCAAGAGGCAGGTATGAGATGATTTACCACCCTTCAGTTGCTAACCCCTCCCCAATAGTGAATTCGTCCTCTTCCAGCTGGGAGATGCAAGAACACAGAGTACCTAAACAAAGTGTAGTCACATCTGGTTTTATTGCAAGTTTAGCTCATATTTAAGGCATGTTTTTTGAGCGGAAAAGACTGCTCCAAACTGGTTTCCAATTCATCAGTCAAATTACATATCAGACAGAACAATACATGAAAGGGCCTTTGCTTTCGCCATGCATCTGTGTCAATATAAGGTGTTCCCGAATCTGAATTTGTGTCCTGTGACAGAGTCGCCCCGTCTGCATTTAATTGTCATGTGTTAATGTAAGCAATTGTCAATTGTTTATGGTGGTGTCAGTAATCTCTTATGCAAAGTGTCTTGTAATCTAAATGCTAAATATCCAACTGTCAAGTGTTCAAATGAATGAATGGAGGGGTGGTTTAACATGTCGTCTAAATGTAAAATACAGCTGGCTAGTCTGGCTTGTTAAATCTGTAATTGCAGGGGGCCACAGTCTATCGTAGAATGAGCCCTAACAAAATGTAATATGAAATATAATTTTTGTAAGGCATGTTGATACTCTTTCAACCCAACCTTTGACCCCCAACCTTATACATAAGGGTGGGGTCACCTAGAGTCTGTAAATAGCACTATGTGCCCCCCCGGGTATGTTGGCTGTGTTCTTGCTGTAAGTATACATGTCCTACACATAGATATGATATTAGGGATGCATTGAGCACAACAGCACAACATAATGATACCCACAGTCACCCCCACTAAGGTCATTAGTATCCCTTGGAAAAATGCAGTTCCAGGCAACCACCCAAAAAACCAGTCCCACCAATTGCTACTGATATCTTCCTTAATTTCCTTTGCTAATTCACTTAATGTTTTGATATGACTTTGTATGGATTTTGAATGGTCACTCAAATTGAAACAACACATACCCTTGAAAGAATCACATCCCATGTTGTGCTTCAGCAACAGATAATCAATGGTCAGCCTATTTTGTAATATTGCCTGTCTAGTGCCCTGGAGATCCATTAATAATTCAGTCAGAGCACTAGATGTGTGGTTGAGCCCTTTTGCAAGAGCACAGGCGACCTTACTCAGTTGTCTGTGATTTTCTGTAGCAAGGCCTGGGACTCCAACTAGGGATATGGCCAAAGAAATATATTCAGCTTCAGAGAGCAAATGTACTGCTGAGTCACAGTTGCTTGGGAGAATGTACCCCAAAGATCTAGGGGACCGTGAGTGGGCAATTGATTGTTTTGGGGGTAGAATTACTGAGAGCCGTGAAAGAGTGCATGGACCCCCTGTTATATTTCCTGGGATATATGTCCAACTATGAGTCCCACATGATAGTAGCCATCCCTTAGGGAGCTGGACATTCTTGACATAACTGGGTTGCATTATTGTATGAGTGCATGTCATATTATTGGCAACTGACTTGCACAGACGAGATTCTAAACAGGTGACGTTATATTCTAGGGGGTATGTAGACTGGCGACTTGGTTGTGTGCACATAGGGATATAGCTTCTATTTCAGGTCATGTTGTAACATACCTCAGCGGAGGTTACATATCCTGTATCTAACTCTACCATTGTTTCTGTGAGTGAATATGAGGATCTGTCACTACGATAAGCATATAGATTTGGATGAGTGTATACATCAGTGTCTTCTATACTTGAGTCAGCCCACACCCCACTATAATAGACTTTTAAAACATTAACTGGGGTAGGAACAGCTAGCAGGTGTAATGTTCTGGTACCTCTGGTACCCCTATTCCACTTTCCACTTCAGTGTATGCGTCCCACCATTCTCTTCTGGTAGGTGCGCATACACCTTTAAGACCGATGCTGTCATCACTGAGCGCCGCAGAGCGGCTATTTCAACCGCCGGTGTTCTCACTCACATGTTCGTTCAATGTGCCTTGTTGCTGACCTGCCTTGAAGCTCATATGCTTGCAAGCGTACCTCGCTGTCGGAACCTCGCTACTGATCCCTGTATCCCGCTACCGGATCACTCGCTCATACCGAACCTCTCTACTACTGCTTGCTATTAGTGATAAGTACCCCGCAGGGGAATCCTCCATAACCTTCCTTCTAAGCTTACACTATCTAGCTCTGCATATTAAGGACTGTTACTATCATCTGCACTAATTAGATTGCTAGCTCTTGAGCCTACTAACATCTATCCTTGCACTGGGTTAGTCTCTCCTGTATGTCATCTGCTATCTTACCACCTACTACCATACATGATTGCTAACCTATCTGCATCCTACCTGTTACCATCTATGCTCTCATGAACATTTCTCTCAACTGCTGCTCACCTATTGTCACTGTTCATACCTGTCTCTTCAGCTCATCACCACTATACTGCTATATACATCTATCACTCCAGGAACATCTTATTGAGTGTGTATATTTGTATGCTGAATCAGACAGACCACAGTGATGAGTCTTGGGAGTTGGAATTGGTATTTCAACGTATCTCTACATGACTGCTGAGTGGAGTTTTTCTGCAGCTGCAAATCCATCTTGTTTCAGAAAACGCAGGAGCGTTACAGATTGAACGAACCAAAAATGGATTCAGCAGATTTACCCACTCAAGTGACACAATTAAAACAACAAGTGACTGCGTTAATACACACTCTTACTGAATTAAAAGAAGACAATCAGGCTCTGAAGCAGCAGGTAACCCGTCTATCACAACTTGCCACTGCTCAGCCCCCTGAACCCAAAATAAATCCTCCTCTAGTGTTTACAGGTGATCGCAAAAAAATTAGTGAATTCAAAAACGCCTGTCAGTTACTTTTCTTGCTAAAACCTCGTACCTACCTTACTGATCATATCAAAGTCTGTACTATTATTTCATACCTAACGGGTGATCCACGGGCCTGGGCAGACTCTCTCTTTGAGAAAAATGATCAGCTTCTCAACTCCTATGCTTTATTCCTAGCGGAACTCGCTAGTCTATATGATGACCCCAATAGGCAGAGTACTGCCGATATTCAATTGAGGTCCTTGAAACAAGGTAGGAGACCTGTAGAAGACTTTGTAGCAGAGTTCAAAAGATGGACCCTTGATTCAGGGTGGAATGATACATCTCTGAGAACTCAATTTAGACTCGGCCTATCAGAAGCCGTTAAAGACGAGCTCGCCCGAGCGGATTTACCAGACACCCTGGATGCTTTGATACAACTCAGTATCAACATAGACAGGAGGCTGCGAGAAAGAAAGGCTGAAAAAATGGGAATGCCATTGTCCAGTCCTTTTCGGATTTCGGCTGTTGACCCTACTCCTATGGAGGTAGGAACCATACGCCCACCTTTATCAACTACTGAAAGAGCCAGGAGACGATCCAGTAATCTTTGCTTGTACTGCGCATCCCCGGATCACGTCTGTCCCCTTTTCCGCAAAAAAGAGGGTGAGTGTTCACATGTCCTCCTAGGGGGATTGACAACTTCATTTACTAACCCTTATCTTTTTGTTCGTTTGACATTGCAGTGGGACCAGACTAGGATTACCACTAAAGCCATGATCGACACAGGATCTTGCGGAAATTATATCGATATACGTTTTGCTACTTTAAATAAAGTACCTATTATTTCAAAACCTAAGCCTGTCTCTGTGAGTCTTATTAACGGTATTCCGTTATCTTCTGGCCCAATCACTAATCAGACACAAGCACTCCTAGTCACCACTAACGAGTCTCATACGGAGACCACTACCTTCGACCTATTATCTTCGCCCCATTTTCCCATTGTTTTGGGACTTCCCTGGTTACACACACATCAACCAACCATAGATTGGAAGAAACGGACCCTAACCTTCCTCTCTTACTATTGCGAGAGTACGTGTAACCTCCCGTCTTATGGCAAGATCCTGTCTGTGGTGTCAGATGAGATTGCACCACTATGCTATCAGGATCTGTCCGAAGTTTTTCTTGAGAAAAATGCTCAAGTACTGCCTCCCCATAGGGATTATGATTGCACTATTGATCTACTCCCAAATAGTAAATTGCATTTTGGTCATGTTTATCCTCTTTCACAGGATAAACTTTCCCATCTCAAGGAATACTTGGATGAGAATTTGACAAAAGGTTTTATTAGACCTTCCACTTCTTCCACAGCTGAAGGACTTTCTTTTGTCCGCAATAAAGACTCAAGTCTCAGGCCTATTATCGACTATAGGCAATTGAACGCCATTACAGTAAAAGATCGCTATCCTTTGCCGCTTATCCCTGAACTCATTGAACAAGTGCGTGGAGCTACCTACTTTTCAAAATTGGACCTGAAAGGGGCATACAATCTAATCCGAATCCGTGATGGAGATGAGTGGAAGACAGCATTCAGAACCAGATACGGATTGTTCGAATATCTTGTAATGCCATTTGGGCTATGTAACGCTCCCGCAGCCTTCCAACGATTCATAAACGATATCTTTAGAGACTTACTTGATGTCTGTGTTGTTGTATATCTGGACGATATACTTATTTATTCACGATCCTTGTCTGAACATATAAAACATGTAAGACTTGTGTTATCCAGATCACTCACACACAATCTATACGTGAAACTAAAAAAATGCTTATTTCATAAAGAAGAAGTATTATTCCTAGGATACATCATATCCAAAACAGGAATCAAGATGGATATGAGTAAGATATCCTGTATTCAGGATTGGCCTATCAACCACCCGCAAAGCACTACAGCGATTCCTTGGATTTTCAAACTTCTATAGAAAGTTCATCAAGAACTTCTCTGCCATTGTGAGACCTCTCACACAACTCACAAGTATTAAGAAACCATTCAAATGGTCAGATGAAGCAAATGAAGCTTTTCGCTTGTTAAAAACAAGCTTTACCTCTGCTCCCATACTACGCCATCCAGACCCATCCCTCCAATACATTCTGGAAGTAGATGCGTCAAATATGGCAGTAGGAGCAGTACTCTCCCAACGACCAACGAATACTTCACCACTCCATCCAGTCGCCTTCTTCTCTAAATCTCTAAGCAGCCCAGAGGTGAATTACCCAGTGGGTGAAAAGGAACTGCTTGCTATAAAACTGGCTCTGGAGAATTGGCGACATCTACTTGAAGGCACCCGATTACCAATACTCATATATACAGATCATAAAAATCTTCAATATCTTCAGACTAACAAAACCCTCTCCCACCGGCAGGTACGATGGTCACTATTCTTCCTAAGATTTAACTTCCTAGTGACCTACACACCTGCAGACAAGAATAAAAAAGCGGATGCGCTATCACGATTAACTGAAGATAATTGCTCCGAAATCCCTTCCGTTCCTATAATACCCTACAAGCGTATTATTGGGGTTGTCCGTTCCTTGAAGGAAGAGATTCTACACAGTATAGGTTTGGATTCACCTCCACCACAACTAAGTGCTGATGCAGAAGGCTTCCTCTACTACAACGACAAACTCTACATACCCCCTACTATGCGCACCAAGATCTTGGAATTGTCACATGATGTGCCTATGGCAGGACATATGGGTATGACAAAGACCCTTAATTTGCTTACCAGGCAGTTTTGGTGGCCTGATATGAAGACATCTATACAAAAATTTGTCTCTTCATGCAACCTCTGTGCCAGGTCCAAAATTGACACTACAAAACCATCCGGTCTACTATGCAGTCTACCAATACCCCAGACTCCATGGGAAGTTGTGTCCTTGGACTTTATAGTACAACTACCACCTTCCAAAGGATTTAATACCATTTTAGTGTCAGTGGACCATCTGACAAAGATGGCACATTTCGTTGCTATTCGCAGACTACCTTCGTCCAAACAAACAGCGGAACTACTGATGAAACATGTCTTTAAGTTACATGGAATTCCAAAAACTCTTTTGTCTGACTGTGGATCACAATTCATCTCCAAGTTTTGGCAAGAACTATGTCACATACTACGAATTGAGCGAAAGCTCACTTCTCCCTACCATCCTCAGACCAACGGACAGACTGAAAGAGTCAACCAGTGCATCGAGCAATATTTACGTTGCTACACATCATACCTACAGGATGATTGGGTGGATCTCCTCCCTCTGGCAGAATTTGCCTACAACAACGCAACCCACAGTACGACCAAACAGAGTCCGTTCTATTTGAACTATGGGTTTCATCCCACTATTCTTCCACCACGCATCCTTCCATCAAGTAACCCAGTAGCCTCAGACTATCTTACCCAAATAAAAGACTCTCTGGGTTTACTTAATGCTACCATCTCACACGCTCATAGTCAACAAAAAAAGTACTATGACCTTCGTAGAAGACCTTCTCCTCAGTATGCTATTGGGGACCTCGTTTGGCTATCAACAAAAAACTTAAGATTAAAGATCCCTAGCAAAAAGCTTAGGCCTCTGTTCTTGGGACCCTTCCCAATCAGGAAACTTATTGGAAAGGCTGCAGTACAGCTCACATTACCAACAGACCTCAAGATACATCCCATCTTCCATGTGTCGCTACTGAAGCCCCATGTTCCTGACCAAGGAATAAGGCCTACCATCCCACCTCCACCTCCTGTATAAGTTGAAGGCGGAGAAGAATATGAGATAAAGGAGATTCTGGATTCTCGTATCCACAGAAGAAGACTCCAATATCTAGTACGATGGAAGAACTATGGGCCCCAAGACGACACCTGGCTGGATACCTCTGATATACATGCCCCTAGGCTGATTCACAATTTTCACGCAAAATACCCGGAAAAAACAGTTCTAGAGGCCTTCCGGAGCCGGCCTTAAGGGGGGGGGGGGTACTGTAATGTTCTGGTACCTCTGGTACCCTTATTCCACTTTCCACTTCAGTGTATGTGTCCCACCATTCTCTTCTGGTAGGTGCGCATACACCTTTAAGACCGATGCTGTCATCACTGAGCGCCGCAGAGCGGCTATTTCAACCGCCGGCGTTCTCACTCACATGTTCGTTCAATGTGCCTTGTTGCTGACCTGCCTTGAAGCTCATATGCTTGCAAGCGTACCTCGCTGTCGGAACCTCGCTACTGATCCCTGTATCCCACTACCGGATCACTCGCTCATACCAAACCTCTCTACTACTGCTTGCTATTAGTGATAAGTACCCCACAGGGGAATCCTCCATAACCTTCCTACTAAGCTTACACTATCTAGCTCTGCATATTAAGGACTGTTACTATCATCTGCACTAATTAGATTGCTAGCTCTTGAGCCTACTAACATCTATCCTTGCACTGGGTTAGTCTCTCCTGTATGTCATCTGCTATCCTACCACCTACTACCATACATGATTGCTAACCTATCTGCATCCTACCTGTTACCATCTATGCTCTCATGAACATTTCTCTCAACTGCTGCTCACCTATTGTCACTGTTCATACCTGTCTCTTCAGCTCATCACCACTATACTGCTATATACATCTATCACTCCAAGAACATCTTATTGAGTGTGTATATTTGTATGCTGAATCAGACAGACCACAGTGATGAGTCTTGGGAGTTGGAATTGGTATTTCAACGTATCTCTACAAGACTGCTGAGTGGAGTTTTTCTGCAGCTGCAAATCCATCTTGTTTCAGAAAACGCAGGAGCGTTACAGCAGGCAGGTAGAGAACAAATCATTAGAATTGTAGTGATCAGAAAGGCAAAAGTCAGAAGAGTTCAGTATGTTGGTAGCAATAAACATCCATATGTTGTCCTTTGTGTCCAATAAACTTGACTTTAACTGTAAAGTGGAGACATAAATGTCTCGTGTCTCTCTCCTTTCCTGGGGTGAGGAAGGGCAAAATGAGGAGAGGTTCTCAGGGTGGTGAGCACATGTTGCCAGTAACCAGACAGTGGCTACTAGTGTTGAGCTTGCTGTAAACAGTACCACTGCTGCAAAAATGGGAAGTTTTACAGGAGTAGGGGTGTCCGTTGGCATTGTACCAATGTGTCTGTCTGGATCCAACTGGAATTCGTCTGGTGCGCGTCACAATCTCCGGTCCGTCGTCGTGGGGTCCAGGGGTGGGGCTTCCATCTGTCTGGATCCAACTGGAATTCGTCTGGTGCGCGTCACAATCTCCAGTCCGTCGTCGTGGGGTCCAGGGGTGGGGCTTCCTTCAGTCGCGATGCGTGGATCCAAACCGGGGAGTCGTCTGTCAATACCGCTGTTCTGGTCACTGCTTGAACTGTCGCAGGAGGTCCGTAGGGCGGGTCTAATGACTTCAGCTTATGGAGGGCCTTCACTAGGACTCTGTCTCCAGGCTTGAATGGGTGGGTCGGTGCACCTGTTGGCAAAGGAAACGAGAGCGAAATATCACCATAATCACTGTTTAATTTTTCAATTAATTTTGCCACATATTCCTCTTGTATCTGCTGCAAATCTCCAGGAATGAGAATTAACGGATTCTTTGTCCATGGAGTTGGGAAGGGTCTCCCCATCAAAATTTCAAAGGGAGATAGCTTAGTTCTTGGGTCTGGAGTCATTCTGACTTCAGCAAGAATTGCAGGTAAGTACTGGTCCCACTTATGGTAGGTACCTTCAGTTGCCTTCCTCAGTTTGTCCTTCAGTGTGCGATTCATTCTTTCAACAACACCTGCACTCTGGGGGTGGTACGGTATGTGGAACTTCCAATCTATAGCTAGTTGCTCTGCTATGGACTGTGTTACCTTTGCTGTGAATGGGGTCCCATTGTCAGAACTGATCCTGACTGGGCATCCCCATCTGGGAATGATTTCTTTACACAAAATCTTAGCTACAGTTTTTGCATCCTCTTTCCTAACCACAAACGCCTCAGGCCATCTGCTGAATCTATCCACGATTACCAACATGGTTTTACACCCATTTGTTGCCTTCGGCATATGTGTAAAATCAATTTGCAATTCCTGAAATGGCCCTTGTGGGGGTAGCAAGTGTTCATGGTGGCCTACTTTTTTCCCTTGAACATTGTTCCGAGCACACGTGAGGCATCTTGAAATCATACTTTCTACAATTTGCATTAGATTTTCTGCACAAAACCTTTTACTGACTTCCTGCATTGTTTGCTTAAGACCTTTGTGACCTATACCATGTATTTGCAGTATAAGAATGGGGGCTGCTATTTTGGGAATTCCTACCACTCCTCCCTTTGACCACAGACCATTAGCGTCTTTGGTCAATCCTTGGGACTCCCAATAATTAATGTCTGCTGGTGTTGCAAATATTTGGAGTTGGGACAGCATGATGTTATTTTCAGGCGTGAGCGGTACCAGTGGGTCATTTAGTAAAACTTCAGTTGCATTGTTTTGTGTGACTCGAGAAGCTGCTTTTGCATGCTTGTCTGCCAACCTGTTTCCCTGGGCAACTAGTGACATAGAAGTTGTGTGCGCTTGGCACTTAATTACTGCAATGGCCTCTGGGAGTTGAATTGCTGCAAGGAGGTTTGCAATGAGTTGTGCATGTGCAACTGGCTTACCAGTTGCTGTCGTGAATCCTCTATGCTGCCATATTACCCCAAAATCATGACATACTGAAAATGCAAATCTAGAGTGTGTGTACAAGTTTACTCGCTTGTTAGCCATGATTTCGCAAGCTCTGGTGAGTGCGATTAACTTGGCAGCTTGTGCTGATGAGGCAGCGGCTGGCATGGCTTCAAGGACTTTATCGGGCAATTGTACCACTGCATAACCAGCATGAAATGTGTGATCATCTGGTCGGGTGCAGGAGCCATCTACAAACACATCCTCTGCATCAGGAAAGGGAACACTTTGCAGGGTGGGGCGGGGGCTGGTAGCTATGTGAATACGTTCTGCACATTCATGTTGTTCTGATATCTCATCTTGTGGCCCCTTGAATCCTAGGAGAGAGTTTAAGAACAACATTGGTGCAGTAGTTGGCGCACAGTAGTGAACCTGGAGCCCTGGGGTGGTGGTCAGAATAACATCATATCCTGCCACATGTCCTCTCACACTCCTTGATACTAAATTGTTTTTTTCCTATGCTGAGATCACCATTGAGGTATTTGTAAATCGCTATAATGTCCCCTCTCAGGCATCTCTTCTCCAGGGAGAATAAATCAAGCGCTTGCAAACGCTCCTCATTATTAAGTCGCTCCAATCCCCTAATCTGTTTAGTTACCCTTCCCTGGACTCTCTCCAGTTCCAACACATCCTTTCTGAGGATTGGCGGCCAGAACTGGTCAGTGTACTCCAGATGTGGTCAGACCATGGTTTAATAAAGTGTCAGGATTATAGCTTTATCTCTGGAATAAATCACCTTTCTTATGCATGCCAATATTCTGCCGACTTTGCCGACGTTATCATTTTTTCCACACAAAGCTTTCTTTTTATGGTATTTAATCACCACTGGGGTTTTTTATTTTTTGCTAAACAAAGACCGAAAATTTTAAAAACATTAAAAAAAACAACCTTTTTCCTTCTTCTGTTATAAAACTTTGCAAATTTGTTTTTCAATGGACACTGATAGGTGGCACTGTGCACTGATGGGCAGTGCTGATGGGCACTGATAGGTGGCACTGATAGGCAGCAATGATAGGTGGCACTGATTGGCAGCACTGATGGGCACTAATTGGCAGCACTGATAGGTACCATTGGGGCTGCACTGATCATCAGGACACTGATGATCAGTGCCCTGATTATCAGTGTAGATGTCCCCTGTCACACTTCCCAGCTCCCCTTCCTTCAGCTATAACAGTGCGTGAGGAAAATAATGCTGATAACCGGCAAGTATGTTGGACACAGATGATCATGTGGTAAAGGGCTGCTGTGATTGTCTGTTTACCCTGTTCTGTGATCAGCTGTGTCCAAAGCTGTGTTTGAATATTGGGTCGCAGCAGTCTTTATTAATATTTTTGACATGGAATGCAGAGGATAAATAATTTAACCAAAATGAAATAAGATTTTTAAACTAGGAAATATTTTTTAAAGCTGTAGCTGTTTTACTTTATTATACAGTACTGTGCAAATGTTTTAGACAGGTGTGAAGAAATGCTGTTCATTAGGAATGCTTTAAAATATATATATTTTAATTGTGTATTTTTATCAATTTACATAATGCAAAGTGAGTGAACAAAAGAAAAAAATCTAAATTAAATCTATATTTGGTGTGACTACCCTTTGGCTTCAAACCAGCATCAGTTCTTACAATTGTACACTTTTTACACAGGATTACATTCAGGTGTATGATTAACCAATTATATCAAGCAGGTGCTAATGATCATCAAGTTCATGTGTAGGTTAAAACAAGGTCATTAACTGAAACAGAAAAAAAAGTGTGTAGGAGGCTTAACCACTTAAGCCCCGGAAGATTTTACCCCCTTCCTGACCAGGGCCTATTTTGCGATTCGGCACTGCGTGACTTTAACGGGCAATTGCGCGGTCGTGCGACGCTGTACCTAAACGAATTTGATGTCCTTTTTTTCCCACAAACAGAGCTTTCTTTTGGTGGTATTTGATCACCTGTGCGATTTTTTGATCATGCGCTATAAACAAAATTTTTTTTAACATTTTAGACAAATTTGTTTTAGGCTACCTATGTTTGGTAAAAAAAATCGCAAAAAGCATATTTTGATTGGTTTGCGCAAAAGTTATTGCGTTTACTAACTAAGGGAAAGATTTTTTCTTTTTTTTTTTTTAACGAGTAATGGCGGCGATCTGCGATTTTTTTTTTGCGGGACTGCGACATTGCGGCAGACAGATCGGACCCTTGACTGACATTTTTGACACTTTTGGGGTTACCAGTTACATTACTACAGTAATCAGTGCTATACACATGCACTGTTACTGTAAAAATGACACTGGCAGGGAAGGAGTTAACTTTATTTGAGAGGGAGGGGTTAAGTGTGTCCCTAGGGGGCGTGATTCTGTGATTGGATGTGGCTACTGGTGCAAGAACAGAGATCAACGGTCCTACATAGTAGAACCGTGTGATCTCCATTCTTACACTGTTTACATTAGCCGCCTGCCTTTCTCCCGCTCTAACGGACGATTGTGAGTGCCCGGCGGACATCGGGTCCGCCAGTCAACACGCGCGGGGGGAGTCGGTGAGCGAGCGGGAGCGCGCCTCCAGCGGCGCGCGTTCGCTCCCTAGAGCCTCACAGGCTAGCGACGTAGACCTATGTCGCTTTGCCTGTGAGGGGCTGACTGCTGACGTAAATCGTCGTTAGGCAGTCGGCAAGTGGTTAAAAATGGATTAGGAACAGCCAATTATCAGCTAATAAGGTGAGGTTGTAGAAGACAGTTTCATGTCACATGTCGCACACCATGGCAAGACAGAGAACAGCAACAAGACCCAAGGTAGTTATAATACATCAGAAAGGTCTTTCTTAGACAAAGATTTTTTTTTTTTTAAGCTGACTGGACTTTCAAAATGTGCTGTTGAAGCTATTTTGAAGTGGCTGGCTGCAGAAAGGTAATGCAGCAGATGAAAGATGCATCATGCTTACTTCCCTTCAATATCAAAACATGTCCAACAGTGCCATCAGCACAAAACTGGTGGACACCAGTGGAACACGGGTACACCCATATACTGGTGGGGGACCGGCAACGCATGCTTCCTGAACACCTTTGCAGCGTTCTCCTTCCTCTGCTGAGAAGACCGGAGAATAAGTCCTCTCCAGGATAATGAACCTTGATGCCTGTTTTTATCAGCTTAAATGTGAGTGTTTTATTGGCTTTCTACATTAAAGCATTACCTGTGTTTCATACGTATTGCACCATGAGGAGTTTTTTCTTCTTTTATGTGCTACTGGTGAACTTACTGAGTCCATTAGAGGACTGACTGGTATCCATAGAGGCATTTCCTGTGGGAGGAGTTTATATGTTTGTCTACCTAGTGAGAAAGGAGCCAAGTTCCTGTTTAAGGCATACAGAGATCCCTGTAATGGGGATCACCCATTTCCGGTAAGAGGCCACTTATACTGGGGTTTGGTGGAGGCTACTCTTTCTGAGTTTCATCACCCTTATCTTGGACCTCTTACGGGACTCCTTTTCTCCTATGGACTTTCGTTTTATCTGTGATCACCATATTGAGCGCTGCATACCCTGTTTTTATATTTGTTTGAGGTTGCGGTACAACAACTCTTATATGCTAGCAGCTGATACTGTGATCTGAGTTCCCGATTTGATTAAGCGCAGTATAATCTGTTTTTATTTTTACACCCATATACTGTCCAAATATGTCTGACCAGATGTGGTCCTCATGGACGAATCGCAGCCAAAAAAACCTCACCTCCAACATGGAAAAAAGGCTAAGTGACTCAGCTATGCACAAAAACATATGAACCGGGATGCAGAAAATGGTAGCAGGTGCTCTGGACTAATAAGTCAAAATTTGAACTCCGCAAGCAATAGTGAAGTATGATGGAGGTTCTTTGAAAGACTAGGGCTGAATTTCTGTAAATGGAGGTGGAGATTTCGTCATCATGTCCTCATCGATGAGAAAGACAGATAAATACAGAATCTCACAAAAGTGAGTACACCCCTCACATTTTTTAAAATATTTTTCATATGACAACACTGAAGAAATTACACTTTGCTACAATGTAAAGTAGTGTGTGTGTACAGCTTGTGTAACAGTGTAAATTTGCTGTCCTCTGAAAGTAACTCAACACACAGCCAATAATGTCTAAACCACTGGCAACAAAAGTGAGTACTTCCCTAAGTGGAAATGTCCAAATTGGGCCCAAAGTGTCAATGTTATGTGGGGCCACCATTATTTTCCATCACTGCCTTAATCCTCTTGGGCATGGAGTTCACCAGTGCTTCACACATTGTCACTAGGGTCCTCTTACACTCCTCCATGAGGACATCATGGAGCTGGGGGATGTTAGAGACCTTGCACTCCTCTACCTTCCATTTGAGGATGCCCCACAGATGCTCAATAGGTTTTAGGTGTGGAGACATGCTTGACCAGTCCATCACCTTTACCCTCAGCTTCAGTAGCAAGGCAGTGGTCGTCTTGGAGGTGTGTTTGGGGTCGTTATCATGTTGGAATACTGCCCTACGGCCCAGTCTCAGAAGGGAGGGGAACATGCTCTGCTTCAGCATGTCACAGTACAGGTTAGCATTCATGGTTTCCTCAATGAACTGTAGCTCCCCAATGCCGGAAGCACTTGTGCAGCCCCAGACCATGACACTCCCACCACTATGCTTGACTGTAGGCAAGACACACTTGTCCTTGTACTACTCAGCTGGTTGCTGCCACACACGCTTGACACCATATGAACCAAATAAGTTTATCTTGGTCTCATAAGACCACAGGACATGGTTCCAGCAATCCGTGTCCTTGGTCTGCTTGTCTTCAGCAAACTGTTTGCGGCTTTCTTGTGCATCATCTTTAGAAGAGGCTTCCTTCTGAGGTGATAGCCATGCAGACCAATTTGATGCAATGCGAAGTGTATGGTCTGAGCACTGATAGGCTGACCCCCACCCCTTCAATCTCTGCAGCAATGCTGGCAACACTCATACGTCTATTTTCCAAAGACAACATCTGGATATGATGCTGAGCACATGCACTCAACTTCTTTGGTCGACCATGGTGAGGCCTGTTCTGAGTGGATCCTGTCCTGTTAAACCACTGTATGATCTTGGCCACCATGCTGCAGCTCAGTTTCAGGGTCTTGGCAATCTTCTTATAGCCTAGGCCATCTTTATGTAGAGCAACAATTCTTCTTTTCAGATCCTGAGGGAGTTCTTTGCCATGAGGTGCCATGTTGAACTTCCAGTGACCATGAGAGATGAGAGCAATAACACCAAATTTAACACACCTGCTCCACATTCACACCTGAGACCTTGTAACACTAACGAGTCACGTGACAATCGGAAGGGAAAATGGCTAATTGGGCCCAATTTGGACATGTTCACTTAGGGGTGTACTCACTTTTGTTGTCAGTGGTTTAGACATTAATGGCTGTTTGTTGAGTTATTTTGAGGGGACAGCAAATTTACACTGTTATACAAGCTGTACACTCATTACTTTGCATTGTAGCAAAGTGTTGTGTCTTCAGTGTTGTCAGATAATATTTAGAAAAATGTTAGGGGTATACTTACTTTTGTGAGATACTGTAAATAATATCCATAATGCCATATCATCAGGGAGATGTGTGGTTAGCCCCAGATTTATTCTGCAGCAGGACAATGACCCCCAAACCTACAGCCAATGACATTAAGATCTATCTTCCGTATAAAGAATAATGAGTCCTGAAAGTGATGATTTGGTCCCCAGAGAACCCAGATCTCAACATCATCAAGTCTGTTATGGGATTACATAAGGAGACAGAAGGATTTGAGGCAACCTACATCCGCAGAAGGTCTGTAGTCAGTTCTCCTAGATGTATGGAAGAACCTACCTGCCGAGTTCCATAAAAAACTGCGTGCAAGTTTACGAGAAGAATTGATGTTGTTTTAAAGGCAAAGGGTGGTTAACCAAATATTGATTTAATTTGGATTTCTCTTATGTTTATTTACTTTCCATTTTTTTATTGATAAAAATAAACTATTAAAGGATAAATTCACCTTTTATACTATGTTACATATTACACCCGTATTTAGGGTGTAACATGTAACACAATACTAAACCAGCAGCCCCCGAACCCCATGTGGCAGCATGCAGAGAATCTTTCCCCCACACCTGCTGTCACAATTGAAAAAGAGTGTGGCTGTACAAGGTTCCACCCCCTGGCTGCATCAATCATTCACAGGGCTCTGTAAATGAAAGAACTACAACTACCACCAACCATTGCGGCTGACGGCTTGTAGTCTTCAATGAACTGCAAAGGGCGCTAGTGAGTACTCTAGAAGTAGATTGATTCTTCCTGCCATTCAGTAGCTGCATGCCTGTACAAGGTGTACCGGCAGGCAACTACATTGACAGTCTGCAGGATCCTGACACTGCACCTGCGATCTGCTGATCATGAGTTCAATGCCTAATAAAAATGCAAATTTCTTTACCTGCAACAAGATGTGCATTTATTATGTTTTTCAAAAAGGCGAACCTAGAATTTAAAAACTTCTTTCTGAAAACATTCTTACTTTTACAGCATTTCTTCACATCTGCCTAAAACTTTTGCAAAGTACCATATACGTGTGTGTGTGTCAGCAATTACTGTATTTGGAAGCTTTTATGATGTAGCAGCACTGGGAGTATGTCAGGAATTAAGCAAAGTCATTTGGATTGGGTCAAGCTTTTTTAATATCCCCCAAACAGTGACCCTTAGACCTCTATACATCCGCTAATCCTGTTTCATACATTGTAATAATATGTTTGCAAGCATGAAATCTTACTTTATAAAAATTCTTGTGAGCGCCGCCATCTTTGTCCTGGATCGCCGAGTCCATTGTGGGGAAATGCCTGCCCTGCTTCCTGGTTGTAGTGGGCGGAGGCCGGTGAATCCAGCGTGAAATCTTGCACATGCCCAGTACTATGCGATCTGCATAGTCTTTGTTTCCATAGGGACGGCAGCGTGGAGGGAGTTGCCGCCCCTATAAAGCCATTATCCGCCTCCCGGAAGATCACTGAGCATGCAGGAGAGGAGAGAGATAGGAGCAGACCGAGAGAGAGAGGAGCAGACCGAGAGAGAGAGACTGTGTGAGCGAGTTACCAGCACACGGCCTTTATAATAGACACAGGTATGTGTCATTTTGCTTGTCTAACTGCACAACAGAGTTTAAAGGGGACACCTACTTAAATTATGATGTTGTTAAAGGGGGCACCTTCTTATATTGTGCTGTTGTTAAAGGGGGGCACCTACTTATATTGTGCTGTTGTTAAAGGGGGCACCTACTTATATTGTGCTGTTGTTAAAGGGGACACCTACTTATATTGTGCTGTTGTTAAAGGGGACACCTAATTATATTGTGCTGCTGTTCAAGGGGGCACCTACTTATATTGTGCTGTTGTTAAAGGGGGCTCCTACTTATATTGTGCTTTTGTTAAAGGGGGCTCCTACTTATATTGTGCTTTTTTTAAAGGGGGCACCTACTTATATTGTGCTTTTGTTAAAGGGGGCACCTACTTATATTGTGCTTTTGTTAAAGGGGGCACCTACTTATATTGTGCTGTTGTTAAAGGGGGCTCCTACTTATAGTGTGCTTTTGTTAAAGGGGGCACCTACTTATATTGTGCTTTTGTTAAAGGGGGCACCTACTTATATTGTGCTGCTGCTAAAGGGGGCACCTACGTATATTGTGCTGCTGTTAAAGGGGGCACCTACTTATATTGTGCTGCTGTTAAAGGGGGACACATACTTATATTGTGCTCTTGTTAAAGGGGGCACCTACTTATATTGTGCTGCTGTTAAAGGGGGACACATACTTATATTGCGATCTTGTTAAAGGGGTCACCTACTTATATTGTGCTGTTGTTAAAGGGGGCACCTACTTATATTGTGCTGCTGTTAAAGGGGGACACATACTTATATTGTGATCTTGTTAAAGGGGTCACCTACTTATATTGTGCTGTTGTTAAAGGGGGCACCTACTTATATTGTGCTGTTGTTAAAGAGGACACCTACTTATATTGCGCTGCTGTTAAAGGGGGCACTTACTTATATTGTGCTGTTGTTAAAAGGGGACACCGTCTTCAATTACAAATTGTTTAAAGGGGACACCTGCTTCTAACAGTACTGTGATTAAAGGTTGCACCTGCTTTAAAATTTACTGTGATTAAAGGGGACATATACTTTTTTTTTTCTTTGTCTCCATTTACCACACCCCAAACACAAACCTCCACACCCCACCCCCACCATCACAAAAAATACCAAACACACCACACCCCTCTCCCTCTTCCTTGTTTTTCCCTGTTTTATTCATGAATTACAGTGATTTAAGGGGTCACATGCCTCTAAATTTTTATGTGATTAAAGGGGTCACCTGCCTCCAAATTTAGTGTGATTAAAGTGGTCACCTGCCTATAAATTTACTGTGATTAAAGGGGGACATATACTGGTTTTATTTTTTCTTTTGTCTCCATTGACCACACCCAAACACAAACCTCCAGCATCCCACCCCCACCATCACAAAAACAAACACCTCACACCCTCCCCCTTAATTTTTCCCTGTATTTTTCGTGAAATACATTGATTAAAGGGGTCATCTGCTTTAAAATTTACTGTGTTGAAAGGGGGACATATACTTTTTTATTTCCTCTTTGTCTCCATGTACCACACCCCAAACACAAACCTCCACACCCCTCCCCCAAGGGCTCAACTGCTTCTATTACTCTTTTTAAAGGGGGGACCTGCCTATATATGCAATGTTGTTAAAGGGGGGGGAACATGCCTATATATATGCAACATGAAAATGTTAAAATGTGCAACTTTTTTATAATACCATTAACAAAAATGGAAGGAGAAAATCCATCCGGCAGCGGTTCCAGGAAGTCTACTTGGGAGGAGAGAGTAAGCATTACTTTTACATATATAATTTTTTTTTGTTTTATAGAACAAAATAATTGATATTGTTAATGACTTGTACGATAAAGTAAACATGCTAGAAATGTATTTTCAAAACAAATTTTATTATTAATATAAAATTACATTCAAAGAAAGAAACAAATTGTGCAGTACACATCATATCTATAATAAAAATTTAAACAAATTTTTTTTTCTTAATAATACATTTTTTTCAGTTTTTAAATTTTATATTTTTTTTTATTTTTCAATGTTTTAATTTTTAATTTTTTTTTTTAAACTGAGCAAAATGTTGATTGATGAAATATGGAAGGAATATCCACCAATCGAACAGGATCCAGCATTTCCTGTGAATCCTGCAAAGAAAATTTGCCAGCACACATCTGAAAGTGAAGAGGATGGCGACACATCTTGTCTTGGCAACAAAGACTGGTGCAAGTGTGGAAACTGCATTCCAATGGCCACTCCAGTGGAATCGGTGTGCTGCCAGGAGATCAACGAGGTGGAGGGCAGCATACCAGAAGGTGAAGACTGCATAACCGAGTGCGAAAGCTTCAATATTTTCTGCACCAATACGAAAATTGTCAAAGTGAACAGTATAGCCATTCATCTTGATAGTCCCCCTTCTATAGACCCTGAAAACAACAGGTATAAATTAGAATTCAAATATATTACAAATAAATTATTTTTTGTTTGGATATCTTTTAAATAAAATATATTTTTTAAAAACATGTAAAGTTCTTTATAAATGGTCGCTGTGTAAAATATTTATCCAAATTTTTTTTTCTCTAGGTAAATTACATTCCATGTTTCAGCAATTTAAAATTAAATAGAAAATATTTTTTATTTACTTGAGTCCTAATTGGTGCAATTTTTTTTTTTTTTTTAGGAGACTACGTAAGACTGCTTATCGGACTTTCATTGTGTGGATATACGGCCACTTGGGAAAGGGAAACTGTAGAGTCATTCCTTCATGTGCAGTGAATGCTGTCCATAATGCTTTTCCAGATCCTGATGATTCCTATGTTGGTTTTTTATGTAGCAATGACTTTGAAGCTTCAGAAATGGAGTAGTTATTCTTATTTGTTATAATAAATTGTTTGTTGATTTCAAATAACAACTTTCTATTTATTTAGTGCTCTGTAATCTCTGTCATGAGTATAGGCATCACTTTCCATTGCACCCAAAGGATGTCCATTTTAACATTGTAATCCCAGCATAGTTGTCGACATTACTTTAATTTTAAGTTGTCAAAAAATTTAAATATTTTAATTTTAAATATTTTTTTTCATATTATTATAGGTAGGAAGTGTTTAGGGGGTGTGGGTAGGTGGTGTGTAGTAATGTAGTGTAGGTAATGTTTAGGGGGTAAATAAAATGGAAGGTGATGGCGCTGCTTATTTTATAAAGTGCAAATAAATATAAGATGTTTGAATATACAATGTTAAAACATAAATATGATTGAGGAATAAGTAAATAGATAAAGGTAAAAAATCAATAACCAAGTAAAAAGATCAAACGTATGGTGTTGTAAGGGATATAAAATAATCTAAAAAATTTTTTTAGAGGTACAGTGGGTACGGAAAGTATTCAGACCCCCTTAAATTTTTCACTCTTTGTTATATTGCAGCCATTTGCTAAAATCATTTAAGTTCATTCTTCTTCCTCATGAATGTACACATAGCACCCCATACTGACAGAAAAACACAGAATTGTTGACATTGTTGCAGATTTATTAAAAAAGAAAAACTGAAATATCACATGGTCCTAAGTATTCAGACCCTTTGCTCAGTATTTAGTAGAAGCCCCCTTTTGATCTAATACAGCCAGGAGTCTTATTGGGAAAGATGCAACAAGTCTTTCACACCTGGATTTGGGGATCCTCTGCCATTCCTCCTTGCAGATCCTCTCCAGTTCTGTCAGGTTGGATGGTAAACGTTGGTGGACAGCCATTTTTAGGTCTCTCCAGAGATGCTCAATTGGGTTTAAGTCAGGGTTCTGGCTGGGCCATTCAAGAACAGTCACGGAGTTGTTGTGAAGCCACTCCTTCGTTATTTTAGCTGTGTGTTTAGGGTCATTGTCTTGTTGGAAGGTAAACCTTCGGCCCAGTCTGAGGTCCAGAGCACTCTGGAGAAGGTTTTTGTCCAGGATATCCCTGTACTTGGCCGCATTCATCTTTCCCTCGATTGCAACCAGTCGTCCTGTCCCTGCAGCTGAAAAACACCCCCACAGCATGATGCTGCCACCACCATGCTTCACTGTTGGGACTGTATTGGACAGGTGATGAGCAGTGCCTGGTTTTCTCCACACATACCGCTTAGAATTAAGGCCAAAAAGTTCTATTTTGGTCTCATCAGACCAGAGAATCTTATTTCTCACCATCTTGGAGTCCTTCAGGTGTTTTTTAGCAAACTCCATGCGGGCTTTCATGTGTCTTACACTGAGGAGAGGCTTCCGTCGGGCCACTCTGCCATAAAGCCCCGACTGGTGGAGGGCTGCAGTGATGGTTGACTTTCTACAACTTTCTCCCATCTCCTGACTGCATCTCTGGAGCTCAGCCACAGTGGGTTCTTCTTTACCTCTCTCACCAAGACTCTTCTCCCCCGATAGCTCAGTTTGGCCGGACGGACAGCTCTAGGAAGGGTTCTGGTCGTCCCAAACGTCTTCCATTTGAGGATTATGGAGGCCACTGTGCTCTTAGGAACCTTAAGTGCAGCAGAAATCTTTTTGTAACCTTGGCCAGATCTGTGCCTTGCCACAATTCTGTCTCTGAGCTCTTCAGGCAGTTCCTTTGACCTCATGATTCTCATTTGCTTTGACATGCATTGTGATCTGGAAGGTCTTATATAGACAGGTGTGTGGCTTTCCTAATCAAGTCCAATCAGTATAATCAAACACAGCTGGACTCAAATGAAGGTGTAGAACCATCTCAAGGATGATCAGAAGAAATGGAAAGCACCTGAGTTAAATATGAGTGTCACAGCAAAGGGTCTGAATACTTAGGACCATGTGATATTTCAGTTTTTCTTTTTTAATAAATCTGCAACAATGTCAACAATTCTTTGTTTTTCTGTCAGTATGGGGTGCTATGTGTACATTCATGAGGAAGAAGAATGAACTTAAATGATTTTAGCAAATGGCTGCAATATAACAAAGAGTGAAAAATTTAAGGGGGTCTGAATACTTTCCGTACCCACTGTATATAAGAGAAACAACCACCAGAGGGCGTAATAAAATTGCAAGATATAACAGTAAATAAGCTTGTGTATATGCCCAAAATAGAAATAAAAAATATAAATATATGACAATACTAAATGAATCGATAAAACTTCTAAAAGGTGTTGGTTCCGCAAGTGATAATATAAATAATAGTGAATAAATTAAATGATAAATAAATAGTGAAAAAGTGATAAATGTGCGGGAAACTTTTATGCACGGGATGGGTGTGCAAAAAACAGTTGGTATAAAGTGCAACAAGAGGTGATAGCAAATCAATGAATATATCAAGGTGGATCAAAAATTGAATGAATGTGCCAAAAAATTAATTATTTTGCGGGTGGATAAAAAGGTGCGGGAAATCTATTTGTGCAACGTGCAAAAAAATGTGGTATTAAATCAGTCCATATAATAAAAATGAGTCCATAAAGTAGTGGTGATAACAAAAATATAGGTGAACAGGATGTCTTACGGTGACCCCCAAGGTGGGTGACTGGTGAGTGGTAAAGTGGCCCCTGGTAGAAAGACCTACTCACCAGATGTACCCACCCCACACAGGGGTATAGAGCGGGTACTGAAGAGGTGTCTTTTAATCCTGGCTCTGTGTAGTAGTTCCCTTCCTAGGGGAGATGTGATATGGGGTCCGGAGTATCCTAAGTGGGGTCCGGTAGTGGGGTCCTGTGTTAATGTTGTGGTATTCAAAGCCTCGTGGGTAGATCGGGTATGGCCACTCAAGGGTATATGGATGGAAGGATCATGGAAAAAGAGAGCTCGATAGTGTATTATCGTTTTGCTAAAAAGTTTAATATTAATTCCAGCAGCAAAATGGGTACTCACATATACAAAATGAAAAAACAGCGAGGTATCAGCATCCCGGAACGCAATGCGTTCCAACTAGAGACCGGAACCGGAAGTGACGTGACGGCGCTGTACGCGTTTCGTCATGTGATGTCTTCTGCAGCCTCAATGTTTAGGGGGTGTGGGTAGGTGGTGTGTAGTAATGTAGTGTAGGTAGGTGTGTATATATATATATATATATGTGTGTGTGTGTGTGTGTATATATGTGTGTGTGTGTGTGTGTGTGTGTGTATGTGTGTGTGTGTGTATATATATATATATATAGTGTAGTTATTATATTGGGGTTTGTGGTGTGTATTTAGTAGTTATATAGTGGTTTGTGGTGTGTATTTAGTAGTTATATAGTGGTTTGTGGTGTGTAGTTATTAGTTATAAAGTGGTGTGTAGTTAGTAGTTATATAGTGGTGTGTGGTGTGTAGTTAGTAGTTATATTGTGTATATATCTAGTTTTTAAATTGTAAATTACTCACCACACATCATGTTTTCAAATGTGGAAATTTTGTACGATGTTCCTGGATGGCAGTAGAGGTTTCTGGTCTTTCTTCAGCTGCTATATTGCATGGTATTTCTTTATTTTTGGAAATCCATGTCGAATGAACAGTTCCACAAATTAATCTTATCATGTCCCCTAAAATTGGTATGACATGTGTTAAAGTCATTTTTTCATAGACCTGTCTGGCAATCCATTTTTTCCGACCACGTGGAAACTCCAGGTTCATCCGTTGTAATTGCACTGTTTCGCCGGATTCCATTTTTTTTCTATTAGGGCAGGTCTTCTTACTATATTTTTGTTGTGGCATAAAGCTGCCACTTTTGTCCGAGCCTCCATAGAGTCAAACCTGTAATGAATTATTTTTGGTCTATATTTTAGCATCATGCTATGGAATGTCTCCAGGTCTCCGGTCTGACAAAAATACGTAAGATGAGGTATGTCCTTCAGGATTTGGGGATCCTTGACTATGTCAGATAGGGCATCATATGCTGGGCTCTTCTTTTTAATCCATTGAAGATCCTCGGATTCAGCAAAACTGGCATCATGTAGGCACGCATACTCCTCCTCTCCAACTTTCCATGTATGTACGTTTATGACATGATGCAGTATTGACCCCCATCTTATTTAAAAAAAATCCCCATCTCCTTTGGACGTACGGCTGCACCAATAGAAATGGTTGAGAATTGGCCCAATCCACGGTGTAAGTGGTCGGTAGGTCTTTTTTTTGGTCAATTGCAGCAATTTTCTTTTTATATTTTTGACATAGTGCCAAATGTCAAATTGGTGCTTGATATGTTGATAACGTGGACCACTTAACAATTTCCTAATTCCAGTATGGCGATCTGTGCCAATAAAATGCATTTCCAACTGGTTCTCCAGTATTCTGTCTAAGCGTTTTATAAAGCCCAATTTCTCCATGGCGACAGACGAAGTTGTCTGTGTGACCTGCACCACTTCCAAATCGACAATTTTTTTTGATAATCTGTCCATAAATGTATATGTACAATATTTGGCAGAGAATCCGGGACTATCGCATTGTCCATCGCCCACCAGGAACAATGGGTTTTCCTTTACCATGCGCCGGACCTCTTCTTGCTCCTTTTTCCAGGGAATGTCTATAGCTGGAAATACAAACCGTTGCTGGTTGCTATGAAACGTTGATTTTCCAAACATAACAATTCCAGCATAATCACATAGTTCCTTAAATTTTGCATAACTAGATCCTGAAAGAACTAAAGATCCAGCAACAATGAGGTTTCCTGCGGCAATTTGCTTTATTTTTGGTTGACTCTGCCACAGATTTAAATGATGGTCTGATTGGCATATGGAATGGACAATTACCATGGATCCCACATGTTTTTTTTATCAAGTTTAGCAATCTGAGCTGAGCAACTTTTATGTGGACATCTCATTGCCATTAAGATATGGTCAAGGCAACTTTGAAAGACAATGATTTTTTTTTCCTTGACTAGTGTTGTAGGATCTTGACATGGTACGCCTTGACTTGCTAACAATTCATCAAGCTCTAATTTTTCGGGTGTTTCACATTGAGAAATGTGAAAGCTGGAGTCCTGCTCATACTTTAATTTCCTTTTATTTTCATTGAACATGCTTGGGAGGGGTGAATCACTCCCTGACTCATTCTCCGGCAAGAAATGTATAGATGTTGCTGCAGAAGAAGATGGACCTTCACTGTCCATAGATTGGACAGGGACCTTGCATTGCGATGAAGAAGGAAATACCTCTTTCTGAGGTGTGGACTCATGCAGAGGCTGTAAAAAATATGCAAATTCTTTGACATAGGGGTGATCAAGAACTATTCTTTGCTCCTTTGCTATTTTTAAATAGCTTTCCTCTGATTTATCCCATTCTAATTCAAAGTCAACAGTTTGGGTACTCGCATCAGTGCACTGTGTCATCTTCTGTGTGGACCGATGACAAGCACATGTACACTGAGCTGTGCATGGTTCACCACTTATGTCTTCAGTCCTTCTTCTTTTCGACAGTCTTTTTTTCCAGCTTTCATCAGAAACTTTACTTGAACTTGTTTTTGGGAAAATTGTTGGAACTGCATTTGTCTGCAACACTTTTTGTGTACCTTTCATGACGTAACAATCCCTCTCGAAATGCATGGAACAGATTCTAAACTTGTCTCCTCTTCGGTCTTCCATAATCAATTTAGTAAACTCAGGAATCATGTTTTTATCCATTCTAGCATTTTCTAACCACACTTGGATGCGATTAGGTTGTTTTGGAAACAAATGTAAAGAAATATTGGCTGGTGTGGATTTACGTCCGGTGCCATAACCGCATGTCTTGACAAAGCAATTCGGCATTTCTATAATCGACAAAGTTTGTATTAGATAGTTTTGACAATGCATCTCTTCGTTGTGACACTGACCTAAACATAGAGCTTGGTGTTTTCACTTTCCGTCACAATCCCTTGTCAAAATTCAATGGCTTAATGAATTAATAATGTTTACTCTTAGTCCATAATGCAAATAAAACTGGTTTTATTTAGATTTTAAATAATTAGCTTTCTGAGTTTTTGTGGTGGTGGGGTGTGTAGTTTTGTGTGTTTGGGGTGTGTTAAATGAAGACCGACTTTTTTTTGGTATGTCCACCTTTTAAATTACGTTAAATTAAGAATCAGGTTCCCTCTTTAATCAAACTTTTTTTTGGAAGCAGGTGCCCCCTTTAATCACTGTAAATTTACAAGCAGGTCATCACTTTAATCACAGTAAATTTAGAAGAAGGTGCACCCTTTAATACTAGTAAATCTAGAATCAGGTAACCCCTTGATTCACAGTAGATTTATGAGCAGGTGACCCCCTTTAATCAAACTAATTTTATAAGAAGGTCAACAAAAAGGTCGCAAAGTTAAAGGGGGACAAATACTTTTGCAAAGCACTGTGTTATATATACTATCACTAATTTTTTATATGTACAAATTTTTGTAAATAATAACACGTAATTTGTAAAAAGTTTTAAAAATGTATTTTGTGCCTTTAATTTAATTGCAATACTAATAAAATATTGTCAATTATATGTCATGGTTTTTGATTTATTCTTCTTGGTAATATATCCCTGGTGTGTGTATGTGTGTATATATATATATATATATATATATATATATATATATATATATGTGTGTGTGTGTGTATGTATATATAAATATCATGTCATGTGTATATGTAAATACACATACTCATATATACTCATATACACATATACACATACTCATATACACATATTTATATATATATACATACTCATATATATACTCATATACGCATACTCATATATACTCATATAAATACTCATATATACTCATATACATACACTCATATATACATACTCATATACACATACTCATACATGTGTATGTGTGTGTGTATATATATATATATATATATATATATATATTTTACACACATTATTGATATTTTTCAAGATCGATATGTGTATACGATCTTTTAAAATGTTATGTAGACAAAAACATTGCAAAGGGTGCTGTTACAATACATAAAGATAGAGAACATGTAAAATTACAAAACGCACAACAAGAATTTGTGAACATATAATAATTTTATTTATTATATAATTTCTAAATTTATTATATAGACATTTAAAAATAACACTAGAATTACATTAAAGATAAAAGACATAAAAAAATATGAAGAAAGAAAACAAATACAAAGAAAAAATAATTCATAAATATTAATAAATAAATGTATTTCGTTCTTAAAATAAACAGTTGATAATCTGATAAAAAATAAAAAGAAAAAATTAAAAGTGAAATATAATGTTACTTATATTACTGAATAAAAATTAAAACAAATTCTCTATTATTTACCTGCAGTGGTGTATTACAATCAGTGTATGCTGACGTGAAAAGCGTGTCTCCCTCCAAATCTGAAAATAACAGCCATCAAATTATTTAAAGTACTAAAATTAAAAATAAAGTGCACCCCCTATCAGTTTGGGACTACAATTGCATCAGTGGTTGTGGATTTATAATTCGAGTGGGTGTGTACAAATTATAATAAACAGAGTGAAATAAATACAGTGCTGGAGGTGAGTTTGGGAGGGAGGGAAGGAAGGGGTAAAATAATATTTAAAATATAAATTTCCAAATGCTAGATTTTCATATTCCTGTTTTTTTTTTTAATACAGTAATCACTTTTTTTAAAAATAAAAAATAATATAATACAATTTAATTTATATTTTAAAAAAATATTCATATGTTGCTTACCTGCAATGGTGTAATGCAAACAGTGTCTGCTGAGGTGCTATGCCTGTCCCTCAAAATCTATAATTTGAAAAAAAGAAAGAAAAATATAAGCAGGGTAGTGCAGAGGGGGGGGGGTCGTTGTGGAGGTGTTGTGGAGGTGGGATGTGGAGCTTTGTGTTTGGGGTGTGGTAAATGGAGACAAAGAAAAAATAATAATAGTATATGTCCCCCTTTAATCACACTAAATTTGGAGGCATGTGACCCCTTTAATCACTGTAATTCATGAAAAATAAATGGAAAACTAAGGAAGAGTGGGAGGGGTGTGGGGTGGTTGTTTTTGTGATGGTGGGGGTGGGATACTGGAGCTTTGTGTTTGGGGTGTGGTCAATGGAGACAAAGGAAAAATAAAAAAGTATATGTCCCCCTTTAATCACAGTAAATTTATAAGCAGGTGACCCCTTTAATCACAGTAAATTTGGAGGCATGTGACCCCTTTAATCATTGTAATTCATGAAAAATACATGGAAAACTAAGGAAGAGTGGGAGGGGTGTGGGGTGGTTGTCTTTGTGATGGTGGGGGTGGAATAAAAAAGTATATGTCCCCCTTTAATCACAGTAAATTTTAAAGCAGGTGCCCCCTTTAATTACAGTAAATTTACAAGCAGGTCCCCCCCTTTAAAAAAATTGCAATTGAAGACGGAGTCCCCCTTTAACAGCAGCACAATATAAGTAGGTGTCCTCTTTAACAACAGCACAATATAAGTAGGAGCCCCCTTTAACAACAGCACAATATAAGTAGATGCCCCCTTTAACAAAAGCACAATATAAGTAGGTGCCCCCTTTAACAAAAGCACAATATAAGTAGGTGCCCCCTTTAACCTATTTGAGATGTCATTACACATACCTGTATATATTTAGTATTGCAGCTTGCAGTGTTCCCGCCAAACGCTAGGACTGCTCTCTCTCTGTCGACCACGAACAAAGCAAAGAAAAGTACTGGCAATATGCTGAGCTGACCGATTTAAATATAGCGCCGTCCGCACTGTGCTCCGCCTAACATTGCGTCATTCCCTGTTTGGAAATGACGCGATGAGAGGAGCGGACGGCCGCCTTCGTCATTGCCCATTGCATCCTAGGAGCCACGAGTAAGAGCTCCCAGGACGCATTGCGGAACAGGAAGTGACGGCGCGGGCCGCGGCCGAGGAAGGAGGAAGTGGATGGTAAGGTGAGTATATTATCCTCTCTAAAAAGGTAAGTAAAAAAAAAAAAAAAATGCCGGGAATATCCAATTCGGGCTCAGGAAAGGATAAGGAAGCAGATGCCATAAAATCTACAGGCATGATTTTGTGGCTGGAACTCCGCTTTAAGGATAAATCAGTCATTATATAAAGCAAGTGGCTGATATGTTCTTGTACTTTTTTAAATGGAAAAGTAAGTAAAGAAAACATCTTAGACAATGAATGCTGTCTGTACATAACTACTTAATTGGCCTCCTTAACACTTTTGCGGTGTGTTGCAGTACACTATAAGCATGGTAACATGAAGTGTTCCATTCATTGCATAGAGGCAGCCAACACAACAGAATGCACTTAAGCGCAAGCAAGCAACATTTCTTTGAATACAACACAACATTTTAATGTACCACAATGCATTTGTGTTAAGGCCCGTACACATGATACGAAAATCAGAAGTAAATTTTTGTCAGACGAACGATCTGCCGATTTTCGGATTGTTAGTATAGTGCTTCCGACAGCCGATTATGAATTTTGGGATGACAAAATCTGGATGTGCAGGCTATAACATTTTTATCGTACATCAACACCACGCCCGATTTTCGTTTAATTAGTACACTTTTGTCCGAAAAATATTAACTGAAACAGAAAAAAAACTGTGTAGGAGGCTTAAAACTGGATTAGGAACAGCCAATTATCAGCTAATAAGGTGAGGTTGTAGAAGACAGTTTCATGTCACATGTCACACACCATGGCAAGACAGAGAACAGCAACAAGACCCAAGGTAGTTATAATACATCAGAAAGGTCTTTCTTTTTTTTTTAAGCTGACTGGAGTTTCAAAATGTGCTGTTGAAGCTATTTTGAAGTGGCTGGCTGCAGAAAGGTAATGCAGCAGATGAAAGATGCATCATTCTTTCTTCCCTTCAATATCAAAACATGTCCAACAGTACCATCAGCACAAAACTGGTGGACACCAGTAAATGAAAGAACTACAACTACCGCCAACCATTGCGGCTGAAAGCTTGTAGTCTTCAATGAACTGCAAAGGGCGCTAGTGAGTACTCTAGAAGTAGATTGATTCTTCCTGCCATTCAGTAGCTGCCTGCCTGTACAAGGAGTACGGGCAGGCAACTACATTGACAGTCTGCAGGATCCTGACACTGCACCTGCGATCTGCTGATCATGGGTTCAATGCCTAATAAAAATGCACATTTCTTTACCTGCAACAAGATGTGCATTTATTATGTTTTTCAAAAAGGGGAACCTAGAATTTAAAAACTTCTTTCTGAAAACATTCTTACTTTTACAGCATTTCTTCACACCTGCCTAAAACTTTTGCAAAGTATTATATACGTGTGTGTGTCAGCAATTACTATATTTGGAAGCTTATATGATGTAGCAGCACTGGGAGTATGTCAGGAATTAAGCAAAGTCATTTGGATTGGGTCAAGTTAAATGCACCCCATACAAGAAAACCACTTAAGGACAAATCAGTCATTATATAAAGTAAGTGGCTGATATGAAAAAGAAGAACCATTGATACAAACTAGTTTGTTCAATGAAAAGGAGTATATAGCGGACTTTATCGGCACATGTCAAGCAGGAAAAATTCATTTGTTTAAAAAACATATATTATTTTATTGAACATATATTAAAATAATAATCCAAGTGAAAAAAGACATAACGTGACATACACAATTTGGATATGTTAAAATTCACATTTTCTATGAATCAAAATTAGGTATACAGACATTATAGTAGTTACATATGGTAGATAGTATGGTAATAGTCTGAAGAGGTCGACGCTTTTCGCCTTAGCTTCCTCTGGACCTCAGACGTATATGTGTTTTCTTTTAGTGAAGACAAAAACACGTAATTAGTCCAAGAATGTACATTGTGAGCTCTAACATAGTATTTCCTTAGGCATCAAATGCTACAAAACACACCTCTCAAAATGCAGAAAATTGTGCAATCCGTGGCCGTCAATACACCATAGTGATCATAGAGAGGAGGAGAGGGAAATGGGCGGGGGAGGAGAAGGGAGATGGAATCGATCCACCTGTATATATAAAGCAAAAGGGAGCATATAATCCCCAAAAGTGCGTATACGTTCTCTTTATATATTGAGTAGTATTGCATTATAGTTACCTAAATTCCCAAAACAACAAGATTTGGCAGGGACAAAGAGTAGCGGTATGGCGGCTGGTATCAGCAGAAAATAGATGTTATCTAGTAAAGAGAAATACATATATATATCTATATATATACACATATAAATATCTCTTTATACCTCCGCTTAATTAAAATGTGGAGCTCAAAATTTCATATCAGCCTTTAAATTGAGATAATTCATTTTACCTTATATATTTGTGTGGTTTGAATATTCATCATGGAGCCTAGTCCCCTTGTGGTAGAAAATATATATCCCTTGTAGATTTAAATGGAAGTATTCCACTAGATTTTCCTGGTATGAGCTAAAAATGCAGCCGGATAATAATAAATTGTAACTAGAATTGAGAAGCGACTTAATACCTCTGTCTATCTTCATAACTATATATTTTACTCACATGTTGTGTTATATCTATTTAGAAGGTTCTGGCCTTGCTGGTCTATTTCAATGGGCACCGATGGTTAATTTCAGCCCGTAGAAATGGAGGAGAAAGGAAATCTCATCCAAGGGAAAAGCACTAGGAAAATTGCAAAATAACTATATATCTAAGTCCCGCAGAGAGTTATATATAGGTTAGGGGTCATTATCTCATTAGACTTACTGCGCCATATGCCTCCGCCAGCGTGCTCGTTGTCCCGCCATGATCAATGTGTTTGTGTGTACGCTATATATCTACAAACCATCAGCGCGTTATTTAGCTCAGGTGTTTGTTTGTTAGTTACCGCGCACCGGAAGTGTGTCATTTTCCCGCCTTCGCCTCCTACCTCCGGCGCCTCGGAAGTACGTCATATGTTTACATCCGGGCGTGGTGTTCAATGGAACAAACACGCGCCGGAAAAGAGCAAAGGAGGCGAGCGGAAGTGACGTTCGCTCACCAACAACCCATAAGGGGTGGGTCATCGCCGCCCTGACACTGTCCGCAAAGGAGTCCTTTTAAGCTTTTTGTTGAGTTACTATACTGCTTCCACTATAGCACATTTTCTGCAAAGAAGAGGAGTTTCTGCATTTCGCCATCCACATTATATAACATTGAACATTTATATATTTGTCTGAAGAAAAAATATATATTATAACTTTTATCCTGCCATGACATTTGTAGTATTGAATTCAACATTATTTCATACCATATATTGGCTATATATATCTTTTATATTCTATTTCCATAATACCTTAGTATATGGGCATGTTTTGGCATTCAGGACTCTTTGGAATACCCCTCGAAAGGGGGGGAAAAAGGGACAATAGCAAAAATACGGAGAAGAAGGAGGAGTGGAGGAGGAGGAAAGAAGAGGAAGAAAAATGGGGTTGGTCCTCATGTGAACCGTGGCACCCTGTCCCCCATTTGGCAAGGATCTCACAGGGATTGGGATCTATTGTTTCCAACATCTCGTTAATTTTGTGAATATTATTTTTGGATATGAATATATACATCTGCGACTGATATGTATGTGGTTAATTTCAGGGCAAAAGTTATCTAGCAACCGGAAAAGGATATTCATATTTCTCTTACATTTTTGTTATTTTTGTTTTCTAACTTTAGTTTCTTACTTTTAGAGGAAAGGTTTGAAGCTGAGTGCCTCATTTAAACCTGGATTCGTAGTAGCTTTAAGCATATAGATCCAGCGTGCTTCACGCTGTAATATGATTTTATCGAATTCTCCCCCTCTCGGGTTTTCCAGTATGCGCTCCAAGGCAGCAAATTTAACTACTTTGGTGTTATTTTTGTGGTATACACCTAAGTGTCTCCCAATTGGCGTAGATAACAGGTTATTTTTCCCATATCCTATATGATCCTTAAAGCGGAGTTCCGAGCACAAAAACAATATTTTTTTTTGTGCCCCTCCGCTAGGTAGACCTGACCTGAAAAGGAATTGGATAGTTCTTTTTTTTTTTTGTTTACTCACCTTGTAATTGAAGATCGAAGATACTCACCTCAGAGTACTTCCTCCCTCGGAGCCGCGGCTCACCCCGTCACTTCCTGTCTCGCTATGATTCCTGGGAGCTGAACGTCATAGCTCCCAGGAATCAATGCGATGGCACCGGCCCCGCACGTCATTTCCGGGCGATGCCGCATTCCCCTGCTAAAAAGCTTCTAGGCATGCCCAGAAGCTGTGGAGGAATGCAGCGCCGCACCGGAAGTGACGAGAGGGGCCGGTGCGGCACATTCTGGGACAAGAAGACGCGGAAGAAGACACAGAAGAGGACCGCGCCGGCTTCAGCTGCCCACAAGAGAGATGGAAACGCTGTGGAAGAAATTTTATAAGTAAGTATTTCTTCTAAAAGGTAAGTGCGAACCGGGACAGATCAGAGGCTAGCCATTGTGGAATGTGCTAGCCCTGACTGTCCCGGGGGTATGTTAAGTAAAAAATGACATCTGTGCCCGGAACTCCGCTTTAATGCGGCGCCAAAAGTTTTGTTTTGTCTTTCCTATGTAATATGCGCCACAGTCGCAAAACATAATATACACTATGCCTATTGTTTGGCAATCCACATAGTGTTTAATTGAGTGAAGTTGCCCATTAGGTAAGTAAAACGATTGGTTTTCGTAAATCCATTCACAAAATTTGCAGCTCCCACAGCGCCATGTACCTGCTATATCTTCATTTAATTTTTCTCTTGTGTCATCAAAATGGCTTCTAATAACTGTGTCCCTAATTGACTTTGCCTTTTTGAAGGTTATTTCTAGATAGTCTTTCAGGTATTTACTTAGAATATTATCATTTTTAAGCAGGTACCAATGTTGCTGTAGGATGTTGCGAATCAAATGATGTTGGCGATGGTAGGGGGTAATAATGCGTATACTTTCCTCTTGATTTTTTTCCTTTTTGTGGAAAAGAGTTTCCTCTCTTGTTTTTTGGTAAGCCCTATTGTATGCTTTACGCAAAATTGTTGTTGTATATCCCCTAGCACGCAGTCTAATCCGAAGTTTATTAGCTTCTAGGCGAAACTGCTCATCATTAGAGCATATCCGTCGAAGTCGCAAATACTGCGAATATGGTATACTCTGTACCAATGGTTTTGGGTGGAAACTTCGTGCATGCAGCACGGTATTTCCTGCTGTGGGTTTACGATAGAGAGTTGTCTCTACTTTTCCTGTTTCTGTAATGGATATTGTGATTTCTAGAAAGGGTATGGATCTCCGATTCCATTGGTTTGTGAATTTGAGCTTGTATTGGTTATTGTTTAATGATTTGAGGAATTTCCGCAGGTCCTTCTCTGGCCCCGACCACAACATAAACACTTTGTCAGAGGAGGACGTGCGGAAAATATAGGGCCAGGCCCTCGTCTGAGAATAAAGTTTGCTCCCACCCCCCCAGGTACAGGTTGGCGTACGATAGGGCACACAAGGTCCCAATCGCCACCCCCTGCACCTGGAGGTAGTGGGAGCGATCAAAGACAAAGGCGTTCCCAGTCAAAATGAAGGACAAAGCCTCCAGAATAAAATCAATGTGTCCCCTCTGTTTTAAAGAGCGTTCAAACAAAAATTCCCCTACCACAGATAGCCCTCTTGTATGCGGGATACTGCTATACAAGGCTTCGATGTCTATGGCCACTAATATAGTGCCTGGTGACACTGTGAGACCCTCTAGCCATTTTAAAAGATCCGGAGTATCCTTTATGTAGGACAGCAAAGATATCACGTGTTCCCTTAGAATTAAATCTATGTACTGACTGGCCGGTTCTGTGTATGATCCTATTCCCGATATTATCGGTCGACCTGGCGGAGACCTTAAGTTTTTATGCGTTTTCGGTAACGCATAAAAAGTTGGGATTTTTGGATTTTTTACGTAGATGGCATGATATGTTTCCTTATCTATGAGGCCCCCAACGTATGCTTGAAACAATAACTGTGCAAAATCTTTTTGTAATGCATTCACTCTTTCTGGTTGTATCTGTTTATACCATTCTCTGTTATTCAAAATAGCTAGGCACATATCTCTATATTGTTCAACGTCCATTACGACGATGTTACCGCCTTTATCGGCGGGTTTCACGACAATTTTGTCGTTTCTACTAAGGAACGACAAAGCTTGTTTTTGTTGTTGGGTGAGGTTGTTTCTACTATTTTTTGGTATCTGGATTGCCTCAATCTGTTTTGTCACCTGCGTTATGAATGCTGCAATATTGGGGTTCGTCTGTAGGGAGGGGAACTTATCTGATTTCTTTTTAACTGTGTGTGTTAACAGTTCTTGCCTTTTTTGAGTAGATGTATTTACCGTATCATTTTCCGGTGCTGATACGCGGGGGAGTTCTTTGTTATTTTGTCTGTTTTTTTAAAAATTAAATTACGGCATAGTCTGTATCGGTACGTGTGAGATACACCTTTTAAACTTGTTTGGCGCATCTCCTTCCACCGCCGAGGATTGCAGGGCGCTTCAATTTGCCTCCTGTTCCGAACTCCTCCTACTCCTCTTCCTCATCCTCATCCTCCCTTTAGGGTACAAAAAATTGTAATCGGGGCCTAGTCTGTGTTTGTACGTGTGAGATACACCATTTTATAATTTTTTTTCTATTCCGCTATTCAATATACACCTTTTTGGAGTGTAAAAAATGTAATTACGGCATAGTCTGTATCGGTACGTGTGAGATACACCTTTTAAATTTGTTTGGCGCATCTCCTTCCACCGCCGAGGATTGCATGGCGCTTCAGTTTGCCTCCACCAGGTGGTGGTGTTGCACTTCCAAGGCTTTCAGGGCAGTCATTCGCAAGTGGCTCCGAGGGTGGGTTCCTGCACACACAAACGCCAGGGATACAATTGTCCAGCAGGGGCACAGTTCTGGAGGATAAGGAGGATGAGGAGGAGGAGATGGAGGAGGAGATGGAACCATGTTCACAGCAGGGTGGCACCCAGGCCAGCTCATGGCCATCACTGGTGCGTGGCTGGGGGGATACAGAGGACACAGACGATACACCTCCCACAGAGGACAGCCTTTCGTTGCCTCTGGGCAGCCTGGCACACATGAGCGATTACATGCTGCAGTGTCTCCACAATGACCGCCGAGTTGCCCACATTCTAACTTGTGCTGATTACTGGGTGGCCACGCTGCTGGATCCTCATTACAAGGACAACGTACCGTCTTTAATTCACTCACTGGAGTGCGATCGCAAGATGCGCGAGTACAAGCGCACGCTGGTAGACGCGATGCTGCTGGCATTCCCACCTGACAGCGGGGCCACAGTGGAAGCACAAGGCCAAGGCAGAGGAGGAGGAGGAAGAGGTCGCCAACGCAACCAGGGCACCGCCAGCACCTCAGAAGGCAGGGTTAGCATGGCCGAAATGTGGAAAAGCTTTGTCAGCACGCCACAACAAACAGCAGCACCAGCAGCTCATATGGAACGTCTTAGCAGGAGGCAGCATTTCACCAACATGGTGGAGCAGTATGTGTGCACACGCCTACATGTAGTGAATGACGGGTCTGCCCCCTTCAACTTCTGGGTCTCCAAATTGGGCACATGGCCTGAGCTTGCACTTTACGCCTTGGAGGTTCTGGCGTGCCCTGCAGCCAGTGTATTATCTGAACGTGTATTTAGCACGGCTGGGGTCATTATCACAGACAAGTGCAGCCGCCTGTCCAGAGACAATGTGGACAAGCTCACATTCATTAAAATGAACCAGGCATGGATCCCACAGGACTTTTCCGTACCTTGTGCAAAATAGAGATAGAGCCATTGTTATATTTTTGATCTTTCTCACTCTTTTGGGGTGTACCCTACCTTAAAATGACTGAAAAAAAGCAGAGTTGGCTACCTCGTCCCCCTCCACCGCCGCTTCCATGTACACCGCCACATCCACTGCCACCTCAACCTCCCTCCTACTCCATATGGGCCTCGATTAAGAAAATTGTTTTATTTTTCTGTTTTTTTTGCTGTTTTAAGTTGTTTCCCTATCCACATTTGTTTGCAGAGCACTTGCCATGCTCTTAACTACGTTTTTCTGCCATTTGCAGCACTCTAGCCCTTTCCATTGGTGTTTTAGAGCCATTTTAGTGCCTGAAAGTTCGGGTCCCCATTGACTTCAATGGGGTTCGGTGTCCGGGTAAAGTTCGGGAAAAGTCCGGGACACGAACCCGCCAAACACAGACATCCAGGTGTCCGATCAACTCTAGTTACGAGATCTAACCTTATTATATGAAGAAAATAACACATTGGATCTCATCGATCGCATAGACTTGGAGGAACTCCTAGATAGTGTGGAAACTGATGTGTCTTGTACACCTCTTTCCTTTTAAAAAACCCTCTACCAAATTTCACACACTTAACAATAATCCTAACATTGCAATCTTTTTAAGGCAGGTTTTAAGAGACATAGCCAAATTGGAGAAAACCGTTAAGAAAACTTCAAAAAGTTCAGAATCATCTAATCTGTCTAAACAGGAACATCAAGCCTTGCTAAATTTACAAAACAATAAAAATATTGTCATCAAACCCTCAGACAAGGGTGGGAATGTTGTTTTGATGGATATTGCAGGATATAGAGACATGTGTCTCAAAATCCTAAACAATAGAGAGTGGTATAGGCCCATACCGGCCAATATGGTGGCCAGATTCAATGAGGAATTTAACACCCTCATTGATCAAACTTTCGCAGCAGGTATCATCACTCAAGATCTGTATGAGTATATTAAAACCAAACACCCACGCACCCCGACTTTTTATAGTCTCCCTAAAATCCATAATTATCCCCTCCACCCTACCGGACGTCCAATCATTTCCGGGAATGGGAGTATTACTGAGAAATTAAGTCGAGTGATAGATTTCCTTCTTCAATCACATGTGCATGCGTTGCCTTCCTTCGTGAAAGACACAATCCACTTTCTTCAAACCATTGAAGAACTTACCATCTCTGACCAAGCTTTCCTGGTCACTCTGGATGTGGAGGCACTTTACAGCAGCATTCCCCACTCCAGAGGGTTAGCAACCATTACCAATATCCTGCGCCAACACTTCATACATACCAGGCCATTTAACGATTTTATCGTTAGCGGCCTGGACTTTATCTTGCACCACAATTACTTCCTATTTGACGGTTCCCACTACCTCCAGGTACAGGGCGTGGTGATGGGGACTTGTTGTGCCCCATCGTACGCCAATCTGTACCTGGAGGAGTGGGAACGCACTCTCCTCTCAGATGAGGACCTTGTCGAATACACTGGCCAGGTTTCAACCTGGCTAAGGTATATCGACGACGTCTTTGTCATCTGGGAGGGGTCTGAGACAGCATTGCTGTCTTTTGTTGAGTCCATGAATACCAACAATCTGAATTTGAAATTTACCCTGACGTACAAAAGAGATGTCATAAACTTCCTGGACGTCCAGATTAGACGTACAGAGGATGGACATCTCTCTAGTACATTGTATAGGAAGTCTACAGCAGGCAGCACCATGCTACACGCAGACAGTTTTCACCCCGCCCCCTTGAAAAATTCGATCCCCTATGGACAGTACCTCCGCTTGCAGAGGAACTGTTCTGGGGATGAATCGTTCAAGAAAGAAGCGGAAATTCTTCAACATAGACTTCTAAAGAGAGGCTATAGCTGATCCTGTCTCAAAAGAGCATATAATAAAGCATATTCCAAAACCAGCCCAAAGAGATCTACCAGTGCTGTTGACAAAAATACATCACGTATTATTTTACGTTATTCCAAACAGCACGTGGCCATCAGGAACATCATCAGCCAACATTGGTCGATACTTACTGACGACTCCAGAATTCAGAGGTTTGTACCTCCCACTCCCTCATTGACCTTTAAACGAGCTAGTTCCTTTAACCACTTAAACCCCGGAGGATTTGGCTGCTAAAGGACCAGGGTTTTTTTTGCGATTTTTTACTGCGTGACTTTAACGGACAATTGCGCAGTCGTGCGACGCTGTACCTAAACCAATTTGACGTCCTTTTTTTCCTACAAACAGAGCTTTCTTTTGGTGGTATTTGATCACCTGTGCGATTTTTTGATCACGCGCTATAAACAAAAAAAGAGCGTAAATTTTGCAAAAATAACAATATTTTTCACATTTTTTTATATGAAATTCCCCAAATAAAATGTAAAAATCAAAACTTTTTAACATTTTTCGGCCAATTTGTTTTATGCTACCTATGTTTGGTAAAAAAAATCGCAAAAAGCGTATTTTGATCGGTTTGCGCAAAACTTATCGAGTTTACTAACAAAGGGAAAGATTTTTGTCATTTTTGGTGTTTTTTTTTTTTAACGCGTAATGGCGGCGATCTGCGATTTTTTTTCGGTACTGCGACATTGCGGCGGACAGATCGGACCCTTGACTGACATTTTTTACACTTTTGGGGGTACCAGTGACATTACTGCAGTAATCAGTGCTATATATATGCACTGTTACTGCAAAAATGACACTGGCAGGGAAGGGGTTAACTTTATTGGACAGGGAGGGGTTAAGTGTGTCCAGGGCCGGTGCAAGGACTTTTGCCGCCCTAGGCAAAATAAAATTTGCCGCCCCCCCCCCCCCATATGACCTACCTTCACTACATCAGCCAAGAGCCAGAAGATCTCTGCATTACGCAAGTGTGAGCACAGTGGTTGATGTAGTGGAGGTGGGAAGCAGTTTAAAGGAACACTGATGGGGGGTAATTTCTGCTGTGACCTGTGTACAGTCCCCACCAACCTCAGCTTCTCCTTCTGGTTGGTGGTTGGTAATAATGCAGCTTCACCGCCATCCATGTGAATAAGGTCATGGAGACAGCCAATCACAGATCACCATCAGTCAGACGAGGTCAGAGGTCAGCATTTGGGTAGACAGGGACACTGTCCAGCATACACAGCCCCCCATATCACACAATACAGCCCCCCCCCCCCATATAATACAGCACACCTCCCATATCACACAATACAGCCTGCACAAAACAACCTCCCCATATCATACAATACAGCCCCCTCCATATCATACAATACAGCCCCCTCCATATCATACGGCCCCCTCCATATCATACAATACAGCCCCCTCCATATCATACAGCCCCCTCCATATCATACAATACAGCCCCCTCCATATCATACAATACAGCCCCCTCCATATCATACAATACAGCCCCCTCCATATCATACGGTACAGCCCCCTCCATATCATACAATACAGCCCCCCCATAATACAATGCAGCCCCTTCCATATGATACAATGCAGCCCCTTCCATATGATATATGGAGGGGGCTGCATTGTATGATATGGAGGGGGCTGCATTATATGATATGGAGGGGGCTGCATTATATGATATGGAGGGGGGCTGCATTATATGATATGGAGGGGGGCTGCATTGTATCATAGCAGCCCCCTCCATATCATACAATACAGCCCCCCCCCCCCCATGATACAATGCAGCCCCCTCCATATGATACAATGCAGCCCCTTCCATATGATACACTGCAGCCCCCTCCATATGATACAATGCAGCCCCCTCCATATGATACAATGCAGCCCCTTCCATATGATACAATGCAGCCCCCTCCATATGATACAATGCAGCCCCCTCCATATGATACAATGCAGCCCCTTCTATATGATACAATGCAGCCCCCTCCATATGATACACTGCAGCCCCTTCCATATGATACACTGCAGCCCCCTCCATATGATACAATGCAGCCCCTTCCATATGATACAATGCAGCCCCCTCCATATGATACAATACAGCCCCCTCCATATGATACAATGCAGCCCCCTCCATATGATACAATGCAGCCCCTTCCATATGATACAATGCAGCCCCCTCCATATGATACAATGCAGCCCCCTCCATATGATACAATGCAGCCCCCTCCATATGATACAATGCAGCCCCTTCCATATGATACAATGCAGCCCCCTCCATATGATACAATGCAGCCCCTTCCATATGATACAGTGCAGCCCCCTCCATATCATACAATACAGCCCCCCATGATACAATACAGCCCCCCATGATACAATACAGCCCTCCATGATACAATACAGCCCCTTCCATATGATACAATGCAGCCCCCTCCATATCATAAAATACAGCCCCCCCAATATCATACAATGCAGCCCCCCATGTACTGTATGAAGAGTGAGGCCAGTGTCCGGGTGGGGGAGTGTACTGTGTCGTCTGTGTGAGGGGTGGGAGAGGAGGGGACACACATCGTCTCACCTGGCATGCTGTCCTCGGCATGTGATGGGGGATGGGAGACTGTCCTTCTGCCAGAAGTTGAACACGGAGGAGAGGGGGGGGGGCGTCTGGAGAGGCACAAGCCCAGCTCCCTGGGGGTGATTGGAGATCGGCTCCTGATCTTCTTCAAGCAGAAATCAGCAGTAATCAGCTGGAGGGGCGGAGACCGGAGTGCTGTGAGCGCCGAGCTGGATCCCCAGGATCCTATGGAGGGCACTTCTGGCGCCCCGACTATTCTAATGTGCGCTCTAGACTAGTGGTGTGTGCTGCCTGAGGCTCGCTTGCTGTAGCGCTCAGGCGGCACAGCATGAGGAGTGCCACACCGGCCGGTCCACTACTGATTCGGGGTGCAGGATGGCGGCGCCCCCTGTTAAGCTGCGCCCTAGGCAGCTGCCTTAGTCACCTTACTGGTAGCGCCGGCCCTGAGTGTGTCCTAGGGGCGTGATTCTAACTGTGCAGGGACATTGCTATTGGTGTAAAAGCAAAGATCAACAGTTCTACATAGTAGAACGGTCAGATCTTCACTTTTACACAGGGAGAACTGACAGGCAGCTTGTTTACACAAGCCGCTCTGTCTTTCTCCCTTCACAGGAGCGATCGTAGTGTGACTGGCGGACATCGAGTCCGCCGGTCACACGCACTGACTTGTCTGTGAACGAGCCGCGGCGGGCGCGCCTCGGTGGGCGCGCGCCCGCCCGCAATAGGCTCGCAAGTCAGTGACAGGCGAGTGACGTATCGATACGTCACTCTGCCTGGCCGGGGCTGACCGCCGCAGTATATAGTCGTGCGGCGGTCGGCAACCGGTTAAGGATAAACTTACTCGTAGTGAATTTCGTGAGAACAAAAAACATTGTTCAGTTGTGGGCACCTTTCCATGTGGACACCATGTTCCATGTTCGCATTGTCCTTACATCGATAGGCGCAAAACATTCAGACTACCGAATGGAGGAATATTTATCCCTAAGCACTTTGTTAATTGCCAAACAAGAGGGGTGGTATACCTTTTCCATTGTGAATGTGGATCTTTCTACATTGGAAAGACGAAACAGGAATTCTGGAGACGCTTTTCTAAACATATTTATAGTATGCAAATTTGCAATCAGTATCACTAATTGGGGAGACATGTCGCCACTGTACACCATCTGGTTATGCCGAAAGTCACCTTCACGGCCTTGGAGCGAGTGCACGTTCCAGACCATGGAGGTGACTGGAATAAGATCTTACTACAATTACAGCAAAGATGGATATACAGGCTAAATGCGACTGTGGCCCCCGGTCTCAATGAATCAATTTCGTTTGTCCCCTTTTTGAAGGGATATGTCTCGGGCAAAACACATTAACCCTTTCCTTTCTTTCTTTCATTTTTTCTATTTCATCTATCTTTCCATTATATATAGGTATTTGGTGCAATCCATTACAGGACTTTGGTCAATCCTATCTTTTGGTGAATTATTGTGTTTGGGTCTCCCAGCACGGTGAGATACTTAGCCCTGTTAATGGCAGGTCTCGGTCTCCCTTTCTGGTGGTGTCCACCAGGGGGAGTATCACCGCGCTGGTGTCGTTCCGGATCCAAACGGCTTCTCGTCTCCCTGTGCCTGCGCGCGGATGCGCGTGCATGCTGAGTGGGCGGGTTGCCGCGGGGACATCGGATGCCGGCGGGAGGTTCCCCTTCCGGAACGCTGAGGGAGCCACCGTGTCCGCTTGTCGGACACCATCCAGGCGGGGATATGCACACACCTGCGGGGGATAGGATTATCAATCTGCAAGTATTTAAGCACGATCCTAATTTGGGTGAGTAAACCTTCATATCGTGCGGTAGTTGGTAAAAGACAGGTTCTTCACAGCTGCAGCTGGGTAAGTACGAGGGACACATTGGATCCAGGGCTTTCTTTGCTTCGTCTATGGTTCATTTCCTCCCCCACTTGGTCACGTTTCTTACCACTGTTTCACTCTCCCTTATTTTTCTTTTTAAGGCTTAGCACCACTTTTTATGTTTTTCAGTCTTCACCCGGTGTCTTTCCTTTTTTCCCCTTTCTCTCTTCCCCCTTCCTCATGCTCATGCTTTGTGGTTGTTAGTCTTTCTTTGGGGGTCTGCACTGCCCTTCCCCCTCCCCTCTCTTCCTCCCTTTTATCATACCTCTCTCCCCCCTTTCCCCTCCATTTCACCCCCTCCCTCCCTTTTTTCTCCTTTTCTTCCCTCCTCTTCCTTTTTTCCATTCCTCTTTTTATTCCTTTTTTCTGTTCCCTCTTTCCTTCCTTTTCTCCCCTTTTCCCTCTCCCCCCTCCTCCTTTTTTCCATTCCTCTTCTTCCTCTTTCTTTTCTTTTCATTTCCTTCCTTTTTTTTCTTTTTCCTTTTTTCTTTCTCCCTTTCTCTTCTTTTTTTCTTTCTGTTTCTATTTCTCCCCACACTCCTTTCTCTTCAACCCATCTGGCTCCGTGTGTTCCCCTGTCTTGATTGTTATGCTGGCTATTTGAATTCACAATAGACCAGCACTATATGCAAAAATGCTCAAATGAAGCTAATTTCAATTCCTACAATCCCCCATCAGGTGTCGTGCAATCCCCCGCAGGCTGGTACGGTTTGGTGACTCCTTGTAGACCCTTACACCGGCTTAGCCGCCCAGAGTGGGAGGCGCCGTCTCCCTCTGGATGTAGAGGATACAACGCTTTTATCTGCTCCTTGTTTCTCAACAGATCTCACCTTCATGGTAAAAGGCAAAACGCACAATTGTATAAATATCATTGACTTACTGTGTAGACATATTGTAAATTATAATGTGTTCTCTCTAGATAAAACAGTCACCCTGAGGAAGACCTCTCACAGGTCGAAACGCGTTGGGGTGTGTGCTCCCTCAGCATTAGTTCTGGGGTTGATGTAATATACAATTATGTTATTATGTCATGTCATGTTATGAGTC